>NW_017731488.1:3742732-3747801 GCF_001890085.2 Hipposideros armiger
AGTGTACTTTTTTCCTAATAATGATGCCCTTGGTCCTGGCCCTTGCTCTTGACCCTTTGGGCCTTTGAGCTTCTATTTCTTTGAAGTGTTCTTTTTCTTCTAATAAACTGCTCTTTACTTAAAAAAAAAACTGCTATTTAAAAAATATATATGTTTATACAGGGACAATTTGTGATTCTGTGTAGCTAAAGCGGGAGAGGGGGAAAAATCCCATAATCCATGTAAGCTTGGTTGGGACAGAAGAAAAATTGTTTGTTATACTATTCCCTTTAGCTTCCAAAAACTGGTGTTGAAGGGAACTCAGCCTAAGAATTTAATTTTGTTAAAGAACATTCCCCTGTAATTTTCAAGTGTGCTTGACCCTTTATCTCCAAAGCGCACTTTAATCAGGGTTCAGTAGGTCAGCTTCAGCCTGAAATTTAGCCTGGGGTCTAGGGTACAGAGAGGAAAATACTTTGTATTAGAGAATAAAAGGAGCTTTGAAGTAGATTGCTGGAAATGAGAATGGGCCAGAGAGAGTCTGGAGGAGATGATAGCAAGCTGAGTCCCAAGGAGGGATGTAGCCAGAAAGAAATTCCTTCTGGCAATAATGGCTCATGAAATTTTAGGACAGTGACAGCTTATATGTAATTTTAAGTTGGTGCCTATACTGTACTGAGCTTCTCCCTCTGTTTTTCCCAAACCTCAGTAGAACATACTAAGTGTCAGGGACATTTGGGGGAATGAAGAAATTAGGAATACATCCACAAGGGGTTGAAAGGGCCCGCAAGAAAAAATGGCATCAAAGGAGCAGGAGTAACTGTGAGAAATAAACTGTTCTCTGGGCTAGCCAACGGGATGTTGTCCCACCTTCACTCTATTCCTTGCGAAAATCACAAAAATTGGGGTGGGGAAAGCTAGAGACGGAGTTAAGGATGGTTTTGGTTATATGCAATAATAAAAAAAAATTTCAAAATTACTTAGCCAATAAGAACACTTTATTATTTCACATAACAAGAAGTCCTAAATTAGATGGGTTCTAGGGTTGGTTAGTTTAGCAGCTTAATGATGTCATCTACTATCTGTAGCTTGTCAGCTTGTCTTCAGGCCACCATAAATCCAGCCACCCTGTTTGCATATTAATGTGAACCCATGCATTGGTAAGAATTCTTTTGGTTGCAAATGTGAGAAATCCAGCCTAGACTGGCTTAAGGAAAATAAGAGTCCTTCAGGCATGTCTGGACCCAGGAGGGCATCAGAACTCTGTTTCCATCTTTCAGGTTTATTTGGTCCTACCTAGCTTCACTCTCAGGTAGGCAGCAAGAGGGCTGCTGGCAGTGTCAAGCCTTCAATGCCATGTAAATCATGATGAGAGGGAGAGCGGGAGAGAGGAAAAGAGAGAGTGTCTTTCTTCTAACAACCATATGACAAATTTCATGAAGGGATTCTGATTAGGTCATAGGCCGATCCCTGAACTAATCATTGGGGACAAAGGATGTAAGCCTTGGATTGGCCAATCTTGGGCCTTCTGCCCACCCCCTGAGACTTGGGGTCACATCCATCCAGACCACAAGGAATGAGATTAAGGAAGGAGGAATGATTTCCCATAGGAAGACAGGCTGAGTAACGAAAATGTGTGTGCTGCACCCCAGAAAGATATAGGACATGACACCAGGATTCCAGAGCAAACTGAGGCTTAATAGGCACCTTTTTAGAACTATGCCAAAAGGAAGGAGTGAAAGGAACTGACATTTTTGGAAGGCCTACTTTGCACTTTCCCAGGGTCACAGAGCTAGGACATGGCAGAGCCAGGATTTCAATCCATGCCTACTTAGTTCCAAAGTCCATGTACTTAGCACTGAGGGACTGAGCAAATGCAGAGGGGCCAAGACAGAGAGGAGCTGTACTACTGTGACAGAGAAAGATGTCCCGCAGGAACCATGGCAGAGCACTCAGCCCAGCCTGGGAATATGAACCAGCGAAGCCTTTTTGGAGGAGAACATATTTAACTGAGGTTTAAAGGACTGTAGTTGTTTGTCAAAGGAGTAAAGGAGACAAGCAAGACAAGCAATTGTCTGTGTAGGCAGGGGAGACCACAAAGACCAGAGTTTTAGGTTTGGACAACCACTGTCTCCACGGGGTGGGGATTTTCCTGTCCTGTCTCCTCCCAGCTCTGCTCCATACCATTGCACCACAGCAAGCCATCATGTTCCTGACACACTTCCTTGGGGGTTTCCAGAAGCATTCTCACAGTTGTGGACAGTGACCTGCATTCTGCCAGTTACTCTACGTGTGACTATTGGCTAATCACTTCCCCTTTTTGGAATGGGGTTATCTTATCCATACAATTGTAGTGGGCAAATGACTGTGATTTACGTATCTGTGACTATGTTAGCAACCATTGAATTACACACTTCAAATAGGTGAACTGTATGGTATGTGAATTATATCTCAAAAAGCTGTTGTTTGNTTTTCTATTTGTCCTCCATTATCCATTATTTCCTTCTTTCTTGTAGTAAAAAGTAACCCTCACCCCAAGATGTAGTAGGGTATATGGTTGCCCAGCTCAAGACCAAATTTCACTGCCTCCCTTGCAACTAGCTTAGTGTGACCGTGCAAGTACTCGTCATTGGAAAGTGAATAGAATTGATATGAACATCACTTCTCCTACATCATTTCTTTTAAAAAAATTGTTAGCCATCTACTTCGTCTTTTTCCTCTTTCCCACAGGCTGGGAATTTAGATGTAGTGGTGGAGAGCTTGCTTCAACAATGTCCTAGGAGAAGGCAGAACAACAAGATAGAAACCTGTGTCCTTAAATGACTACTTGGAGCAGAGCCACTTACTCACCTCTGAACTCACTCTGAACCACTCATATGCTTACAGAGATAAAACAAGAACTACTAAACAAGAGATTTTTTAAAAATGCATCCTGTATTTTTTAATCTCTTTAGTAAAATAGCTTATTCTGTTCCCTCATATAGAAAACAAACTGGATCATGCTAATAGTGAAAAAAGGTGTTGGGAGCTAAGATGAGAAAAGAGAGGAGCCAAACAGATGCAGGAATAGGAGATATTTTAATAAAGAGGTTTTGGAAGACACAAAGGCCTGTGTTACTGGGGGAGGCAACTGAACTATTAACAGGCAGGACATTGATGGACCTTGGTCAGAAACCCTGCCGAATGCCCTGGTCTAGAATGGAGTCAGTATGGTTGGGGCTGGAGCTAAATAAATACAGAGACCAGGGTGAAGCTGAACCAGTGCAGCCTGTGTATGACACAAAGGCCCATGGTTCAAGAAGGATCTATGCAACTGTGAATTAAATGAGAGGGCTATTAATCAGAGTCTGTAGGTTGCAACATAAAGCAACTCTGACTCTCTCTAATAAAACAAAACCAAAAGAGAATTTATTAGAAGGACACTGAGGAGATCAGAGACTCTAAGAAAGACCTCAACAGACAAGTACCAAGAAAGGACAAGATTCAGGTAAGCTCTGGGAATCACTAGTGGAAACTTCTAGTTTTCTAAGGCAGAATCACCTGCAAGACTTATTAAAACACAGATTGCTGGGGCCTACCCCAAGAATTTCAGATCCAGTAGGTGTAAGGTAAGGCCCAGAAATCTGTATTTCTAACAAGTTCCCAGACGCTGATGCCGCTGGTCCAGGGATCACATATGATAACCACTGCTCTAGAGTAAACACATCAAATGACTCAGCTCCAACTACCTTTTTTCCCTACATGTCTTTACTCAAGTTTCCAAAGTCCTGAGAAAGCCCAGTTGACTCAGAGTTGAGTCACTGCTGTGGTTACTGAGGCAGACTTCTGTGGTTG
This sequence comes from Hipposideros armiger, assembly GCF_001890085.2. Classification (NCBI taxonomy): domain Eukaryota; kingdom Metazoa; phylum Chordata; class Mammalia; order Chiroptera; family Hipposideridae; genus Hipposideros; species Hipposideros armiger. Next base: position 3,746,546 of record NW_017731488.1, read on the forward strand.
GCAGCCCTGTAAGCATCACATGGGGAGGTGGTGGGAAGGAAGTTCCCCAAAGGAGGGAATACTGGACACACGAAAACAGATATCCTTAATGTGGTAATTAGCCAAGCTGAACGCACAACTCTCTCCCTCAGGTGCAAGATTTGTGGCAGCAATTTCTCCTCTCAGGACAGAAAGTTCCAGAAGAGAGAATTAAAAAATAATAATAATAGAGGGAGTAGGTGGACACCTAAGGACCATTGTCTCTATTCAAACCTCATTCTATTGTGTTGTTGGGAAAGTCATGACGTATTTTTTCTATATTTTTCATTGCAAAAATGAGTCATGATTTTTCTGACAACCCAATATTTTCCTGCCCAAGAGAGGAGACTCCTGTCCCCTAGAGGCCAGAGATGGATTCCACAGCTGCCTTGGTGACTACAGAAGCCTGAGGAGGCAATAGACTGCACTGGGGCCCATTTTGACCAGTTAGGTCACATGTCATCATGAGTGCTGTAGCTTTTTTCAGCCTCAGAGAGATTGCCACTAACAAATAGTTCCTTAAAAGCCTAAATTCTCATTTTTGTATCACATTTTACATGCTTACAATGAATTTTCTCCTTCAGGAAAAGTTTGTAGAGAAGAAAATAAAATTTTTGTTAACTAACCATGCTTATAGTTGTATAAGTCTGGATTGTCGGCTATCAAATTTTCTTAAAATGAGGCCCACCTGAGCTTATAAACCAATATGATGATTTAACATAGAAACGTGGAGTGTGTTAAAAACATCATGTTAATATTTACACAGCAATCAATGTGATACTACATTACTAGAATAAAGGACAAAAACACATGATTATCTCAATAGAAGCATAGGAAATATTTGACAACATGTGACAGTCTTTCATGGTAAAAACACTCAACAAATTAGAATAAAAGGGAATTTTCTCAACCTCATAAGGGCATCTACAAAAAACGCACAGTTAACATAATACTTGATAGTGAAAAACTGAATGTTTTCCCTTAAGATCAGTTGTGAACATCAGTGGTTGCCAGGAGCTGGGGGAGGGGGAAATAGGAAGTGACTGCTAATGGGTTCAGGGATTTTTTTTTTTTAGGGTGATGAAAACATTCTGAAATTAGGTAGTAGAAATGGTTGCACAACGCTTTGAATGAACATACCAAAAACCACTGAATTGTACACTTTAAAATGGTGAGTTTTATGGAATATGAACTATATGTCAAATAAAACTGCTGTTTAGCCTTCTGAGCTCCTTCTT
>NW_017731488.1:3750801-3790712 GCF_001890085.2 Hipposideros armiger
AAAAAGCTGTTGTTTGTTTGTTTGTTTTCATTGTAGTGGGTTCGGTGACAGGGGAGCTTGGCCTAAGGACTATAGAGCTGTTGCATTCAAAGCTTTGCTACTTTAGGGCCTGCCAAGTGGTTAAGAGTTGGCTTGGGAGCACAAACTCTGAGCAGCAGGGCCGCCGGTTCGCATCCCACTTTAGGGCCAGTGACGCTGCGCCCTCTACAGCTAAGATAGTGAACAACAGCTCGACCTGGAGCTGGGCTGCCATGAGTCGCTGGTGATGGCATGGGCTGCAGTGGGGCTGCAGTGGGCTACCATAAGCTACCGTGAATGGCCGACAGCCAGCGTGAGCGGCCAGCAGCCGGCGAGAGCTGCCATGAGTGGCTGTCCAATGGCCGGCGACCGATCTGCCTCAGCCGGGAAGAGCGCAATAATCACAATACCAACATGGGTCAGTGAAGCGACGTCCTCCACAACTAGACTGAAGAACAGAGGACAACAACTTTTCTGTTCCCCGTCCTTGATTCCCCAATGCTGTTCCCCTCCCTCAATTCCCCAATAAAATCTAAAAAAACAAAAACAAAAAAACTTTGCTACTTTATAGCCAAGTGACCTTAGCACTTTTTTGTTTTCCTTTATCTTTCTGAACCTCATTTTCCTCATTGTAAGAGGGAAATGCTTATCATATTTAGATGATTAAGGAACAGATACAGTCTAGAATTTGAATGCTAGGTTAGAATTCTGGCTCCATGACTAACAATCTCTCTGTGCTTCCACTTCCTCATCTCTTTAATGGGGATAACGGTATCTATATCATAGCATTGGTGGGAAGATTGAGTTGATACCTATAAAGTTCTTAAAACTATAGTTCAATAAAAAGAGTAGCTAGTTCATATCCTGGATTTTATTTGGGATCTTCTTGACATGATGTAGCTGCTCACCCAAAGCTCATACTGGACTCCCTGAGAACTGAGGATTTCCCAAACCTGAGCCCTGCCCTCAAGGGAGTACACAACTGGGGGATGGTCTGCCAGCCATGCTTCTGTTCTCTGAAAAATTTTTCCCACGGAAGGTGGCTTCAGCAGTCCCCAGCCATAACTGAATGGGCGGGGATGGACCCCCTCACCCAAGCTGGACCAGTCAACTTCTCTCTCCTGGACATTTGGAATTAGCACTCTGATATGTGTTAGCATATGCTGCTGGAGCTGAGAGATAACACAGCTCCAGGCTGGGGCAGCCATTTTGTGCCACGTGAATGGGAGTGCTGAGAAGCCAGAGAGAAACCATGGCACCGACTCACAAAAAATGACAAGAAACCCTATAGCCTCAGAGGGGGAAGGAGAGAGGGGTTCTACTTTGAAATTTGGTGCATTTCCATTCAGTCATTCAACACATTTATTAAGTACCTACTACACGCCACATTCAGGGATACAGCGTGAACAAGAGGGGAAAATCCCTACCTTTGAGTATAATGGAAAACCACTGAAAGGCTTCACGCAGGAAAACAACACAATCTTATTATATTCAAAAAATGGCTGCTATGTGAAGAATGGGTTGTGGTGGGGATAAGGAGAGAAACAGAGAGAATGTTGCAACAGTCCAAGCAAAAGATGATGATGACTAGGACTATGGTAGTGGTGGAGGGAGTGGTGAGGGAGAGTGGGGGTCTGGATCTATTTTGAACTTTCCAGTTCCTGGTTCTAGTTCCTCATGAGACCTATGTACTTCCTGCCCCTGAGTTCATCCAGATTTCCCTTTTTTCCCTCCCCCAAAATGTCTTTATTGCTTAGGCTAGTATGTGAGGAGGATTCTGTTATTTGCATTGAACTATCCCTGATAGTTCAATGATAAGATACCTTGGCTTTTCAGGCTGGTATAATTTACCACTATCTAGGACATGACCAGTTTCATTTTCTTCATATAATAGAAAGTGTTTTCTCTGGTGAGTAATACATATAGGAAATATCAACCTCCGGAGGGGAAACTTTTCTGAGGGAAACTGCTTCCTGAGGGAAGCTGTCAAAGAAGATTTATTTTATAACGTGGGAAAAATGCTTATGCTATATCCTATACCACCTCCAGTTATGCCTATAGCATCAGATAACAAGGACAGAGAATAGTAACAGTTGCTAAAATGTGTAGCTTATTATGTGCCAGGCCTTGTCCTAAGATATACTTAAAATATTTAATATAAATGTAAATAAATGAAATATGTATTTTATAAAATATATAAAATGTGTATATTAACTTATTTAAGTCTCAGGGCAACCCTATGAGGTAGGCTATCATCATTCTTATTTTATAGTTCATATCATTGCTCCTATTTTACAGATGAGGAAACTGAGGCACAGAAAGATTCAGTGTCTAAGGTCACAAAACTAGTAAATGGTAGATCTGTGATTCATCCCAGGCATTCAGGCTCCATACTCTTAGCCTGTTTTTCTCAATTAGGAGCTTTGTTGTACATGACTGTCCATCTTACCCATAATGGTGAGTTTAGTATCCATGGCTTTACATATATTAACTCAGTTTAATCCTCTCCACAACCCTATGTGTTAGGTGTCATTATCCTCATTCCCATTTTACAAAAGAGAACACTGAGACCCAAGGAGGTTAAAAGGCTTGCCCTGAATTACCCAGCTCATAAAAGGGGAAGTCAGCCTTTGATCTCAAGCAGGTGACTCTATACCCTGTGCTTTTAACCATTCTGCTATCCTGCCTCACTAAGAGTTAAGAGAACGGATGAAGACATGGGGTGCCCTGGCCAGACAGCACCTTTAAGTAGAGTCCAGCAGGCCTTGCAGAGTGGGCTCAGGAGCTCAAGGGAGCCACTCCAGTGGGAAAAGGCAAAGGCAGGCAACCAGTGACCCTTTCCTTCTGCAGAACTGGCCAGCAGGTAAGGGGGAAAGGGGATGGGATTAGAAAAAGTCTAACCTGTAAAGGACACAGCCCAGGAACTGGAGATAATAAAGAATTAAGAATCAGGAATCCATAGCAGAGCGAAGCCAAAGGAATATCTGAAACGCTGGAGGATGAATGCTTTGTCAGCGTCTCCTCCTGCAGCTTTTCCTTCTCTTAAAGGTGTAAATTTGCCTGGGACATCCTGGGCGCTCCTTTGCCTGTAACTCTGCACCTTCGTACTCTCAGATGTGCTCACACATGGCTAATGGCAGGGCTAATTGGCACTATTTTGGACAAAGCCATTGGTAGCTGATACCAAGAATCAAATCTCCTGGCTCTATAATTCCACTCCAAAAACAATTCAACAAAAATCGTAGGCCAGAGGCCTGGAGATATTGGTGGCTGTCCTCCCTGACCTTGTACCTTTAAGCCAATTATATATCACAAGCTGCGGAGTCCAAAAAGCAAAATGGTGAAAAGCAGGAGTGGGCCATGACCCAGGACACTACCTTACTCCAAAGTCAACCTTCTCCTCTTCAATTGCAGCTCAGCTCTGTGGCCCTGGTCTTGACCCTTTAACCCGTCTTCCATTTTCTGCCCCATTTCAGGCCTTTGAACTTGTAGAGGATTTGGGCTCAGAGTCTCTGCTCTGTTGCTTCTGACTCCTGCTCACTTCAGGAGGAACACCCCATCCAAGCTCAGGTCATTAGGACCTGTGCTTTGGTCAGCAATCACTTGTTTGCAGGTAGAAGAAACCCGCCCAAACTGGTAAAAGGAAAGAATTTATTATGAGAACCCAGGGGTCTCACAGAACCCAAGGCAATAATTGTAACCATATAATAGGATGTTGCAATGGGGCCTTTCCCTGCTTCTGTTTCTAAGGAAATGCCAGTTCGTGAGTATCACGTCCCAAGGTGAATGTGAGGCCATCTCCTATGCAGAAGTAAAAAAAGGAAAAGCGTGGAGCGAGTTTTACCACTCTCAGACCTCTCAACAGGATCAAAGGTACTAAAAGGTGGTCAGAGCTCTCTTCTCCCTCTGCCCAAGATGAAGAAAGGAAAGAAGGCTAAAGGGAAGAAGGTGGCGCTGGCCCCTGCTGTTGTGAAGAAGCAGGAGGCCGAGGAGGTGGTAAATCCCCTGTTTGAGAAAAGGCCCACGAATTTTGTCATTGGACAGGACATCCAGCCCAAAGGGGACCTCACCGTTTTGTCAAATGGCCCTGCTACATTCCACTGCAGGAGCAAAGGGCTATTCTTTCTAAGCGCCTGAAAGTGCCTCCTGCAATTAACCAGTTCACCCAGGCCTTGGACCGCCAAACAGCGATTCAACTGCTTAAGCTGGCCCGCAAGTACCAACCAGAAGCTGTTGGTTCGGGCTGAGAAAAAAAGCTGCCGGCAGAGGGAATGTGCCCACCAAGAGGCCACCTGTCCTTGAGCAGGGGTTAATACTATCACTGTTTTGGTGGGGAACAAGAACTCTCAGCAGGTAGTGATTGCACATGACGTGGATCCCATAGTTATCTTCCTGCTTGCCCTGTGCCGTAAGATGGGGTCTCCCTACTGCATTATCAAGGGCAAGGCCAGGCTGGGTTGTCTAGGCCACAGGAAGACCTGTACCACCATCATCTTCACAGAGGTTAACTCAGAAGACAAAGGAGTTGGCGCAAGCTATTTGAACCAATTACAACGACAGATATGATGAGAGCTACCATCACTGGGGAGGCAACGTCCTAGGCTCAAAATCAGTGGCTCGTGTTGCCAAGCTGGAAAAGACAAAGGCTAAAGAACTGGCCAAACTGGGCTGAGTGTACACTGTGGAGTTTTCTGTACATGAAAGTTACAAAAATTCTCCTTCAGCCAGTGTTGATGGGGCATTTGGGGCTAGTGATTTGCCTTACTGCCAAAAAAAAACAAAAGAGAGAGAGAGAGGATTTGATGAAGCTATATCTTTGCACAGAGCTGTTGTCTGTACTGTTATTCTCATCCCCCAGGATGGGGAGGGAAAGTGATGGAGAAGTGTAGCCTGCATTATTTCAAGCCCAAGGAGGCAGTTCTTCAATGACCGGGTGTCTCTCCACACTGCGGCCCAGGGGCTGACTTCTCCCTAAGAAATCCTGAAGGTGAGAGATAGCTCACCAACTACTTTGGCAATGCTTATCAAGAACTTTCCATGTGCTAGACACAGTCCTATGTGCTTTACACACATTGATTCATTTAATCTTTCCAATAACCCTCTGTGGTAAGTGGTGTCTATTGAAATCTGATATACTCACTCACTGATGCGCTGTGAATATTTTCCCATGTCAATAGTCTCCTGCCTCGTGGATGTAATGGCTGTGCAGTTTTCCTTTGCACAGCTGCAAAGCCTCATGGGTAAGCACATGAACACTGGAGTCAGCCTGTCTTTTTTAAATCCCATCTCTACCAATGACATATGGTGCAGGACCATTTTTATAAAGGAAATGAACATATGTAACCCAAGGATTGGCAGCCTGGATGATCCTCACATCTCTAGCCCACTAGGGTCACCTTTCACTCGTTAATATTTCTTGAATACCTAGCATCTTCCAGAAACTGGAAATACGGCAGTGAGTGAGACAGATGTATTCTCTGTCTTCGTGGAGTTTATATTCTAATAAGGGCAACAGACAGTAACAAGTAAAAATTCCAAAGAAGAAAAATGAAAATGATCATTTCAGTGAAGGAAGAAAAGGAAGGGGCTGCTAATGGAGAAAACAGTAATTCTTGAGAAGTTAAAAATAAAATTGACTTAAACTCCAGGGCCCTGGGGAGTAGAAAACTCAGAGTCCCTTCCAATATCTCTAAAGATAGGCAGAGGGTGGGGGACTGTGAATCTGTGGCTTCTGGTCTACTCGGGCTCCAGTTTCCTTCTCTTCGATTCTTAACTCTGTCATCCTATAGGTTCCCGAGATGAACAAACTGGACATTGAGAATCATAATGCTGCTTGGTTTTGGCTTAATTCCTCAAGTCTTTGCAGGTGTTTGCAGGCCTGTGAAGCTGCTCTCTTTTTCAAACGTAGGGCCCTTTGGAAATTGCTTCATCCCAACCCCCTTCTCCCATTTTACAGATGGAGAAACAGTCTCATCTCCTTCAATAATTTGCTAGAGAAATTTTCGTTTCTCCTCTGAATTGGCAAGTTGTGATAATAAAATACATGTTCAAAGGGACGTAGAAGTCAATCTGAAGTTTCATCAAAAGTTTCTCTCAAGCTGTTAAATTGCCATCACTTCAGGGCACTTCCACATTCCAGATCGACAAGTGTCAAAGCCAAAGGAACTAAACAAGATATATAGAAATGAATGTTGCAGAAAAGAGAAGTAGCAGCAGTTGAGAGGAAGAACAACATCCTCAATTTTCAAAATATTTACAAAGTGCATGTACGTTTCTTTCTTTCTGAGTTCCCTCTTCAAAGAAATTTTACCTTCCCAGTTCCAATAAACTTATTGGCATACTCTCTTCACCTTTGATGTTAAAGAGACAAAAACTAAATCAACTATGAGGCACCTATATAGTAGCAAAAACTTAAAATAATTATAATGGTCAGTACTGGCAAATGTATGATGAAACCAATATTTACACATTTTGCTGGTGACATGATAACTGACACAACCGTTTTAAAAAGCCATTTGGTAAAATATTTTAAGAGCCAGTAATTCCTCTCCTGGAACATGACCCTAATTAAATCATATAAAAATAAAATAAAATAGCAAAAACTCGGAAATGACTTATATACCAAAAGTGTTTTGAGTGTGTACTTTGTGGCAGGTTCCATGTTAATGCACCCAATACAGATTGTTTCATTTAATCCTCAAAACAATTCTAGGTGGTACACGCTATTTTACCCCTTAACAACCTAATGGGAAGACTGACGCTACAGGAAATACTGTAGTTTACTCATTACTCAATAGAGTTAAAGCTGGGGTTTGAACCCAAACAGTCTGCTTCCAGGGCCACACACTCACACACTGCCTCTGTCTTCAGTGACTGGCTGCTCCAGGGCAATTTCTTGTTTCCCACACCTGATACAGAACTCTTTTTCCTTCCACAGTGGTGTGTGGAGAGGGGACAATGAACTAGGAACTATAGATAGGTCATCTCATTAAATCCTTCCAACTCCAAGGTAGGGGATCATTAGCCTCTTTGACAGGTGTGGAAACTGAGACTCAGAGAGGGGAGATGACTAGTTCAAGGTCACACAAGAATTAAGTGTTAGTGGCCCCAGAATCCTAGCCCAGAGTGCCTGATTCTTGCCCCTACCCCAGGCTGGCTCTTTGACAAAGACTCAAAATATAATTACCGTAGTTGACTCAGGAATGGGGAACGTCGGGCCAGGTGGAGGGGATGTTTGGTGGATGGATCTAGGGCACACTGAGCCAGCTCTAGTGGCACATTCTAGACAGGAAGCCAGGCAGTCCCAGGTTGGGGATCCAAGGAGGATATGAAGTCTTTCTACGGGAAGGCACCTCATGATCTATGATTCACTCTGAGTGCATAATGAAGTATCAAAGTGTGTGGTTCTAACAAACTTATTAGAAAAGATCAGACTCACCTTGGAAAGAGGCCAAACCAAGCTGTGGGCAAGACCATCTCTACACTTGAAGCATCGTCTACCACATTTGGCTCCAGCCTGGCCAAGGTGAGTAAAAACGGTTAGAGTCTGAGGAAGGCAGAGTAGGTAGGATGGGAAGCATGCAGACATTGAGTACCTACAGTATGCCAAGAGTTTTACTCATCTCACTTAGTCCTCATTACCACTGTAAGACCTCAAAATTCTTAACTTTCCCCATTTCACAGGTGAAAGAAAGTAATAGTTCAGATTCTTTGCATCAGAATCAACAATCCACAGAAGAGAGCTTTTCTTTAAAAAGGGAGTGGGGGTGGGGAAGGGGTATTCATTTTAAGGATCAAAGGGTGTGGCTTGGAATCCATAAACATGGATAATAATAACAGGCAGTGCTTACTTAGCACTCACATGTATTAGGTATTGTTCTATGCACTTTTATTTAATCATTATGGCAACCCCATGAAATAGACATTAATATCATTCTCACTTTACAGATGAGAACTAGGGCACAGGGGAGTTAACTGATGCAGCCAGGGCATGACCCTATGACTCTGGCTGGCTGCATCCACCAAATAGCCCAAAAGGCTTCCATTACAGGCAACTGAAGCTCAAGATGACTGGGTAATTTGCCCAAAGTCACCTGGCAGTAAAATGATGAACCCCGGATTCTAACCCAGGTTGGTTTGTCTCCAAATCTAAGTCCTTTCCTCCATAGCATATAGTCTCCCCACAAAAGTGAAAAACTTTGGTTAGATGCATTAGGTAAGTTCACAAGGTAATTTTCATTCAACCACTTTTTGTTAAGCACCTGTAATGTGTCAGGCACTATTCAGGCAGTGGGGTTACATGGTAAACACAACAGACAAAAATCCCTGCTCTCATGGAGTTGACATTCTAGTGATACCATTGAATGAGGACAGAAGTCCATCCTGGAGAAATGTTCCTTTGTCTGTGGCCCCAGGTGCTGCGAAACATGGAAAGAACTTGGACTTGGATGTCTGTCTTAAACATTGGTTGCTTTTAGTGGCACACACCATTACCCCTGTGGATTGCAAAAATGGGACCGATTCTTCACCTTTCCCTATATCCACACCCTTTGCCACAAACATTGCAGTGCTTTCATTCTGATGCTGGCCTTAGTCATGTGACTTGCTTTGGCCAATCAGACATTAGCAAACATGATGCAAGCTGGGGTTTAAAAAACACTTGTGTGATAGGGTTTGCGCCCTCTCATGCCTTTGCCATTATGCCAACTCCCATTTTGCCCAGAAGCGGGAGAGTTATCTCCTCTCCCTGCATTTAGGCAAGTGGAGTCTAGCCAGGTCACCCATGCTTGGTTCATGGGATGCTCCCACCTGGGTCTTTGAATCTTCAGGGTCAGTCTCAAAGGAAGGGACAATTGGAGTAGTCATAGTAAAGACAGTGACAGAGCCAGTGCAGTTGTATTGTCCTCACCAGCTAGTTCCTAGTGAGTGGATTTGGCTCTATTAGCATCCACCCTCCTGTTTCCTTAAGTTGGTTCTCCTGCTTTTCTTTCAACCCTAGGATCCACTCAATGTCCTTCTAAAAAATTCCATTCCAGAGTCTGTTTCAGTTCTTGCGTCCACAAACTTTGACTGGTGTAGTAAGGATGATGTCCATTTTACAGAGGAGAAAACCATATTGGGTTAGAATTTATTCACTGACTAGACCTCTAACAGACTAGACTTTTGAGCTCTTTGAGGGCAGGGACTGTATTTGATTCATCTCTATGTCACCATCCCCCAGAATACTGTCTAGCAATGAACAGGAACTTTGTACATGTTTTGGAAAGTAAGAAGGATTGAAGAAAAGGAGGGAGAAAGGCAGAGGAAGGGATAAAAGAAAGAAAAATGTAAATGGAAGAAAAGGAGAAACTTCCTCCCACCCTTGAAAATTCAGGTAAACCTGTCAGCCTTTTCAGATCCATTTCCAAAGGCTTCAGGAAGCAGATGAAGTTTCTAGGGCTGCACACCCATTTCTGCACACCCAGAAATGACACAATCCCAACCATTCCCTATCTCAGAGGACAGCAGAGTAAATATAAGAAAGGGCAGGTTTTAGAGTCTGATTTGGGGGTTTCACCCCCTCTGGTTATGTGACCTTGGAAGAAGCCTGTGTCCTGATCTGAAAATGAGCATGTGCACCCTTGTTTTTAAGAGACATTTAGTGCCTGCAGAACAAGGTGCTGGGAATTTCATGATGAGCAGACATAGACAAAGCCCTTGCTCCCCTGAAGTTTACAGGCTAGTAGTGGTTGTGTTGGGGAGAACAACTATTAATTAGATGAGTACACAAGTAAACAGAGAATTAAAATTATGTTACCACAATCTAGGTAAACTGCACAGTCTATAATGGAATACAATGAATTTATAATGGGAACATTTGATCTAGTCCTGTAGGTTGAGGAAGGGTCCATGGGGGACATGAAGGTTCACTTAGAGGTAATCTGGAAGACTGCACAGAATATGTCATAGTTAAATGATGAGAGAAAAAATGGCAAGTTTGAGGAAAAGACAAAAGGTAGAAAACCAACAGAAACATGATGGAAGGCAAAGCAAGAGAAATAGATACGGAGCAGACCCTGCAAAGCCTTAGAGGCCACAGGAAGAGTTTTGATCTCTCTCCTGAAAACAGGAAACCAGTGAAATGTTATGAGTGGGTGAGTGACATGATCAGATTTGCATTTTGGAAAAATAACCTGGTAACAGTATGGAGACAAACTGAAGGTGGGGTAGAATGAAACCAAGAGACCAGTTTAGATGGGCAACGCAGAAGTCCAGGCAAGAAGAGTGAACAGGTTAGACCAAAGTGGTGACTTGGAGTGGAGAGTGAATAGACTGAGAAAAAATAGATAGGCTTAAGATCAAGGAGATAAAATTGAAAAGAGTTGGTCAAGGATTGGATTGGGGGGAAGGAGAGAATAGACATTAAGGATGATTCTCTAGGTTTCTGGCTCCTATAACAGGAGGGACAGTGGTGCCACTTATTGAGTTAGGACTGGGTTTGGGGAGAAGGTTTTAGACATCTTGAATTTGGAAGGCCACTGAGATAGCAAAGTAGAGATGTGAGGTAGGCATTTAGATAAATTGGTCTGGACTCAGAGATATCTGGGCTGGAGATGTGGATATGTGACTACAGTTGGTAATTATGCCTTAGAATTAGTGAGCTTGCCTGGGGAGAGAGTATAGAGTGAAGATCGAAGAGGTCTAGAGCTGAAACTTGAGAAAGGCAATATTTAAAGTCAGGTAAAGGAGGATGAATCTTCAAAAGATACAAAAAGATGAGTAGCCAGAGGGGTAGGAGGCAATGCACAGATAATAGACATTTGTTGCTTTTGCCATCCAGCACCTGCTCTGTGCTAGGCAGAATGATGCCTCCCTCACTCAAAAACGTCCCTGTTCTAATTCCTGAAGTCTATGAATATGTTACCTTACATGGTAAAAGGAACTTTGCAGCTATGATTAAGTCAAGGATCTTATTTCTTTTTTTTTTTTTTTTATAGCTGAGCCATCCTGCCACCTGTTGGCAGCTCAGCGGCTGCTCAGCTCGGGCTGGACTCGAACCGCTGTTGCTCAGAGCTCAAACTCTTGAGCGAGCTCTTAACCAACTGAGCCACTCAGCCGGCCCTCAAGGATCTTAAAACGGGGAGATTATCCTGGATTATCCAGGTGGGTCCAATGTAATCACAAGGGTCCCTATAAAAGGAAAGAAGGAGGGTCAGAGTCAGAGAAATAAATTTAACAACAGAATCAGAAATTGGAGTGATGTGGCCATGAACCAAGGAATGTAGGTAGCCTCCATAAGTTAGAAAATGCAAGGTAATGAATTCTCCCTTATAACCTCCTGTAGGACCACAACTCTGCCAAAACCTTGATTTTAGCCCCACAAGACCCATTTCAGACTTCTGACCTCCAGAACTGTAAGAATAAAATACGTTGTTTGAAGCCGCTATGCTTGTGGTAATTTGTTACAGCAGCAATAGGAAACTAATACATGCCTCCTTTTCTTTTGACAATATAGCCCAATTTTGCTTTGGGGAAAGCAGCCCCACTCTAAGCCTATATACTCCAGTGAAGGCAACCTGTAACCTGGGGCTTCAATGGTCGGGTAGGTGACCTAGCCTAAGCCAGTTTCGCCATTCCACCCCCCAGCCATATTGATTAATCAGGATTGGACATATGGTCCCAGCCAGTCCAATCAAAGCAAATCTCAGGATTTATGCTACAGCTGGGGAAAAGAGCCTCACTCCTCTTTGCTGAATATGAATGAGGAACACTTTAGGCCTGGGAGTCACTGGCAGCCATCTTGCAACTACGGGAGAGCAACAGTTTGAGAATGGAGTCAACACTGAATGGCACAGCTGGGAGAAAAAAAGAATAACTAGATTCTAACACAAGGCTGTTATTCATCTGGTACACATTGGGATGTCTGATTGTTGTTGAAATATTTCTATTGGTAGGTAAATGCTGCCCAGAACTCCATGAGAACAGGAGTGATTCCCCCACTGCCTCTCAGCCACCCTTCTTCTGGAATCCCTGGATTTCTCCCATTATCTAGTAACTAAAGAGTTAATGCCAGGACCAACAGGGGGCTTCCAGGTCACCACTTCTGACATTTGTTTTAATGGGTCAGTGACAGTGCAATGCCTGTTGCTAAATGTTTTGAATGTTGCTCCTGTCCTAATACTGTTATTTAAACCCCTCTATTCAACTGGATCCAAACATCTACCCCTGGATGATGATGATGGTGACCATGATGATGATGATGATGATGATGATGATGATGATGATTGAGTTACTTGAGACAATACAGTATAAGTCAAGATTTCTATCACTTGGTAATCAAAAGAAACTCAACAAACAGGAATATGTGAAGTCACAGAAGCCAGGCAATGAGAGAGTTTTAAGAAGTGAGTGGTCAACAGAGTCAAATGCAGCTGGGAAGTCAAGTAAGAAGCCTGAAAGCATGTAAAGGTGTAAACTATGTGAGCCCGTAGCATGTGCTCAATCAAAGGAAGCTCCCCTCCCCCTTACATCTCCCACAGCTCCATCCAGAAATATTAATATAGGTTAGATTTAGCTGCATATACCAGAGAACCCAAAATAACTGAGACTTAAACAAGAGAAAATTTTATTTCTCTCTCGCACATAAAAGTGGTCCAGAGGTAGGTAGTAGAAGGCAGGAATAATACTCTACCAATATCATGGGCCCCGCTCTTTGTATCATTCTGTCTACCTGGCAAATAACTTTCATTTTCAAGGTCACTTCAAGGCCAAAGTTGACTGCTGGAGCACCAAATTCCAAGCAAGAAAAAAAAGAAGGGGCAAGTAGAAGGGGTCGCTTAACTGAGTCAACTCCCTTAAAGCAGCATTTCCAGAAGACCTAGCAACTTGTTCACGTATATCTCATTGGCCAGAGCTTAGTCACAAGACTGCCCTTTGCTGTAAGGAAATGCAGTCTTTAAACTAGATGCATTGTGTTATGTATTGGTTTAATATGATTTCAAATCCACTTGTTAGCGACTTACGTGAAGTTGTTTTAATCCACTTGTTTAGGACAAAGACAAAAAGAAATTGCTTTGATATAAATATGAAGCTGGGTCAGGATGTCATCATTCTTCATCTGTTATTGTTGATAAGCAGTCAGCAGCCTAGCTACCAAGGGGCCCCTCTGGAGGCCTATCTATAAGAACATGTGGAGAAGCAACAATGACAAGGGAACATCTAGACTATAAATACCGAGTTTGTGAGGACTATTTGAAAGTTTCAGTTTGAGTGAGGCTGGCTTCACTAACCTAAAAACTCCCCAAAAACCCATGGGGCATTCACTTCTGCTGTGAAAAGGGCTACTCTCTTATCAGCAGTGTCAAAATGCCATCCTTACAGGGGCCCCACAAAGGAAGTCAGCCTTCCTGCTAACACCAGGGTCTCCGTTGCCTAGCAACTTTTGCACTGGCAGCTAGATGCCACCTCTTGGTTGGTTGCAGCCTCTCTTGAGTGCCTCCTTATTTAAAAAGATACACTTCAGGGCCGGCCAAGTGGTGTGTTGGTTAAGAGTTGGCTTGGGACGTCAGCTCTGAGCAGCGGGGCCCCCGGTTCGAATCCCACATTAAGGTCAGTGACGCTGCGCCCTCTACAGCTAAGATGGTGAACAACAGCATGACCTGGAGCTGGGCTGCCGTGAGTCGCCAGCGATGGCGTAGGCTACAATGGAGCTGCAGTGGACTCCCGTAAGCTACCATGAGGGGCCGGCAGCTGGCATGAGCTGGCATGAGCTTCCAAGAGCCACCATGAGCAGCCATCCAGTGGCCAGGGACTGATCTGCCAAATCTAGGAAGAGCGCAATGATAATACCAACATGGGCCAGTGAAGCGACGTCCTCCACAACTAGGCTGAAAAACAAAAGGACAGCAACTTGTCTGTTCCCCTTCTCCGATTCCCCAAGAAAAAAAAAAAAAGATACACTTCATATTAAATTTGGATTTAATTCCTTTCACCTCCCCTTGCCTAGAACAATAGTGTGATTAATCTGTCGTTTGGAGTATGTTATTTCTTTACCTGGCTTATTAAGAGATATCATCCTGTAAGTTATTATCTTGTGATAATATTATATTTTCCACAATGAACTTGTGCTAAATAAATTGCTGGCAAAGGCAGAGTCAGTCTCTGAGTACAACTTTGCTGCCTTCCCAAAACAAAATAAAACACGCTGTTATTTCAAGTAAAATAGGGGTTCTTCTATTTTAGAATAGGGAGAGAATAGATCTCAGGTAACTGGCGATGTTGCTATAGTTAACTGTTCACATTCTATGGCACATGTAATAGTCCTTGACAGATTACAAAATGGTTTCCTCTCCATTACCCCCCCTAAGCCTTCTCACATATTGTGCAGTAGTTGTCATCATCTCCATTGTACAACTGAGGAAACTGAGCCTCAGTTAGGCCATCAGTTACCTATGATAAAAGTGAACTGGCATCTTAAGATGCTTAAGAGGACTATGGATGGAGCTGGGCCCCTTGTTAACTCTCTAGTCCTGACTTCCTGTTAAACTCTGTGGTAACTTCCGGGAGAGGGATACTAATAAATAGAGAAGCCTTCTTGGAATTGGGGCTTTTTGCATGTGTGTAGATGGTCGGAGGTGTGCATTCACACACTACTGGGGTGACCTCGTTTCTTTTTCTTTTCCTGAATAAACTGCTTTTTTGGTGGATTTTTTGGAGAGTTATTTTTGGCCAGTCAACATTTTGGGGGCTCCTGTCCAGGATCCCGAGAGGAATGGAATTCTGATGGCTTCTGACCAGTGAGCAAACTATGGCGCCTAACTGAGCTATTTCGGCTTGATTCTATGCTCCCTGGCTTAGAAGCCTCAGGTGAGTTTCTCTCCTGGATCTGAGCCAACAGGCTTTTGCGTCTGGCACTCTCCAGGTTTTATTCGGAAATTGTTTTAAAAAATTTTTGTAGCAAGAATTTACATTGGGGTAAAGACAGTCTATTGAATAAATATGTTAGGAAAACTGGACTGACATATGCAAAGAAATGAAACTGAACCACCTCCTTATGCCATATACAAGAACAAATTCAAAATGGATTAAAGACTTAAATGTAAGACCCAAAACCATGGAACGCCTAGAAGAAAATATAGGGAGTAAATTTGTAGGCATTACCCCGAGTAATATTTTTATTGATATGTCCCCTTGGGTAAGGGAAGTAAAGGAAAAAATAAACATATAGGATTACATCAAACTAAAAAGTTTTTTCACAGCAAATGAAACCATCCATAAAACAAAAAGGCATCATACCAAATGGGAGAATATATTTGTCAATGATACACCTGATAAAGGGCTAATATCCAAAATTTATAAAACACTCATTCAACTCAATGACAAAAAAACAAACAACCCAATTAAAAAATGGGCAGAGGACATGAAGAGACATTTCTCCAAAGAGGACATCCAGATGACCAACAGACATATGAAAAAATGCTCCACCTCACTAATCATTAGAGAAATGCAAATAAAAATCACAATGAGATACCACCTCACACCGATCAGAATGGCTATCATCAATAAATCAACAAACAACAAGTGCTGGTGAGGTTGTGGAGAAAACGGAACGCTTGTTCACTGTTAGTGGGATTGCAGATTGGTGCAGCCACTATGAAAATCAGTATGGAGATATCTCAAAAATCTGGAAATGGAACTACCTTATGATCCAGCAAATTTACTCTTAGGTATCTATTCAGAGAAACACAAGACGCTAATTTGAAAAAATATATGCACCCCTATGTTTATTGCACCGCTATTTACAATAGCCAAGTCTTGGAAACAACCAAAATGCCCATCGGTAGATGACTGGATTAAGAAACTGTGGTACATTTATACAATGGAGTATTACTCAGCTATAAAGAAGAATGAAATCTTAGCATTTGCAACCATATGGATGTACCTAGAGAACATTATGCTAACTGAAATAAGTCAGACAGAGAAAGACATATACCATATGATCTCACTTATATGTGGAATCTAAAGAACTGAATAAATGAGCAAAGTAAACAGAAATAGTCTCAGATATACAGAGGAAAAACTGAGGGTTGCTAGATGGGAGTGGGGTGGGGATGAGGGAGAAGAGGAGGGTGTTAGAAAGCACAAATTGGTAACTACAATATTGCCAGAGGGATATGAAAGATAGTTTGGGGAATATAATCAACAATGTAAAGATTTTGTAGAATGTCAGATGGGCACATGCCTTATAAGGGGGACCCCTTCATGGAAGGTGTAGATTCCTGACAACTGCACTGTACACCTGAAGCTGAATAATATTGTATTTTAACTATAATTTAATATATGTATAGTTACGGGATATGGAGTACAGCAAAGGGAATAGAGTTAATGGAATTGTAATAGATACATATGATGTCAGAGGGGCAATAGATTGGGGAGGGAGGTTATCACTTTGTGAGGGGAAATGTCTAACTAGTACATTGTTTTGTACACCTGAAACTAATTTAAAAAAAAAGAAATACAAAAAATAATGTTTGTTGCTATGCTTGTGTGTGAATACTTTAAGGCCTATTTCTTTGTCTGTGTTGTCTGAGTACTCGCGGCATGTCGGCTTGAATTCTTCGGAAAGCAGGCTGTCCTTTGAGACAAAAAGCTGGCCTTCGCCTAATGCCCCTTTGAGGATAAAAGGTTATTTCTACTGAAATTGCTCAGTTTTAGCCGGTATTGGATCGTGCTGTCTCTTTGCGAAAGTTAACGGAATGTCACGCAGCTCAGCCTATAGCTTAACTCCCTGAGAGCTGGCTATTTCCCTGGAACTGGCTTTTAGCCTTCGGCCTGATTCTTAGTAATCAGACTGTTCCAGAGTGAGGCGAGCTGAGGACCTGCAGGTTGTTTGAGCTGTAACCTTTTTTGGGCCCAGTGTTAAAAATGGAATCTCTGATGTCTAAACCTTCTAAAACTGTCCCTCCTCCAGGGACACCGGCCAAGTATATGTTTAAAACCCACGGGCGCCGGCCAAGTGGTGCGATGGTTAAGAGCTGGCTTGGGACGCCAGAGAGCCCCGGTTCGGATCCCACATATGAGGGCCAGTGACACTGCCCTCTACAGCTAAGATGCTGAACAACAGCTCAACCTGGAGCTGGGCTGCCGTGAGTCGCCGGCGACGGCGTAGGCTGCAGCCCCTGTGGCAGTGGGTTGCCATGGGCTACTGTGTGTGCAGCCAGCAGCCAGCGTGAGCGGCCAGCAGCCGCAGTGAGCGGCCGTCCAGAAGCCGGCGACTGATCTGCCTCACCCGGGAAGAGCGCAATGATGGTGCCAACTTGGGCCAGTGAAGCAACGTCCTCCACAACTAGACTGAAGAACGAAACGACAGCAACTTGTCTGTTCCCCTTCCCCCAATTCCCCAGCACTGTTCCCATTCCCCCAATTCTCCAATAAAAATCTTTAAAAAAAAAATCAATGGTGGGGCCAGCTGAGTGGCTCATTGGTTAAGAGCTTGCTCAAGAGTGAGAGCTCTGAGCAACAGGGTCACCTGTTCGATTCCCACATGGGCGAGTGAGCTGCGCCTGAACCAAGCTGCGCCCCAGCTGAGCTGCCGCTGTGCTGCCAACAAGAGGCAGGATGGCTCAGCAGGTGAGAGCACATGCTCCTAACAACAAGGTTGCCTGTTTGAGATGGTGGGCTACGCCCCCCCCATAACTGAAGACTAAACTCGGCACCTTGAGCTGAGCTGCTGCCTGGGTGGCTCAGGGGATACAGCTCGTGCTCTTAACAACAAGGCTGCCAGTTTGACTCCACATGGGATGGTGGCTACGCCTACCCGCAACTAATTGAACATGGCACTTGAGCTGAGCGACGCAACTTGACTTGGGGCTGAGCTTGCTGCACCCTCTACAACTAAGATTGAAGGACCACAATTTGGCTGTTCCCCTTCCCCAATTCCCCAACACTGTTCCCCTCCCCCAATTTCCCAATAAAATCTTTTTAAAAAATCAGTGGCCACTTTGGGGAACTTTTGAGGTTCCCAGACTTGATTTTCTTAAAACTGAAATGGATAGTAACAGCGCTGCAACTGAGAAAGAGGAATGGAATGCCTATTTGGAGTGGTATGTTGAGGCTGCCAAACAGGACTGTAAATCTAAAGTTGTCTTTTTACAAAATAAAGTCTCAAAGTTAACAAAGACTTAAAAATTCTAAGAGACAGAATGGCGCCTGAAACCTTGCTCTCTTTGTCTACAGCACTCCCTTGCCCTTCCCCAACTTCTCTTTTGTCTCAAACTCCCCCTCCGACGCCATCTTGTCCCTCATTGCCACCTCCTCCACTTTTCAGCTCAACCCCCAGCAGCACCTTCTCTTGAACCTCCTCCTCTCTCTTCTTCCTCGGAACCTATCAGTACTTTTCCATTTAAGATTAAACCCTCTGGAGATCCTAATAAACCCCACATTTCCTACATCCCCTGGACAAAAGCTGAGTTACGAGCCATTGAAAAGGAATTTCCTAAGGTAGCTGAAGATTCTAATAAATTTGCTGAGGCATTTGATATTACTATTTAAGCCTATCAGCCTGATATGTACTGGCTAATCCATATTGGTGGATTAGTTGGTTAGTGAAGACCAAGCTAGACATTGGATGAGGATTGCCAGATGGGAGCATCCTGATAGGGATTTAGAAAAGCAAACCTCCAATTATTGGGAGGAAGCCAGGGAACTTGTTCAAAAGCTACATTGAGCAATTCCCGAGACTTTTCCAAAGTCTATTGATTGGAGCAAAATTCATACTCGCGCACAAAGGACTGATGAATCTGTTTATGACTATTAAAAAAGGTTTCAAGTAGTTTTTCAGGAAAATTCTGGCCTTCCTTCAGATATTGACTCCACATGTGTAACTTTTAATTCTTTGTCAATGGGCTAAGTAAAAAACCTTTCCCTCTTGATTAGGAGATCCAGGATGGGATGGGGAACTATGTCTACTCTAGACTTGCTAAATTTGTCTAATTAGCTTACCAGTACCCTAGACAAGCCACCTAGAAGTAAGATTGTCAAGACTTTTGACAATCTTAATTTTCCCGAATAAACCGCTCTTTTGGTGGATTTTTTGGAGAGTTATTTTGGCCAGTCAACACCTAAGGCCAAACAACTAGTGATGACAGCCCTGGCAGACAAATCTAGATCTAACTCCAAGGACCAAGTTCTTCCCCATTCCCCATCTTACTTTACTGAACTAATTTTGGCTGCTGCTGTAGTTCAAATTCATTTGTTATGAAACACCCACAATGTTTGGAGCCATTATCAGGCCATCAGATCAAGTATAGCCTTTCTGTCTGGCCGCAGCCTTCAGGTAAGCCAAGATGGGCAATTACAAGTACATCCAGGAGCTATGGAGGAAGCAGCAGTCCGATGTAATGTGGTTTCTTCTCAGGGTGCGCTGCTGGCAGTATCGCCAGCTCTCTGCGCTCCACAGGGCGACGCCCCCACCCCCATCCTACATGGCCCGAAAAGCGCACAGGCTGGGATACAAGGCAGAGCAAGGTTATGTTATATATCAGATTCATGTGTGCCATGGGGGCCGCAAACGCCCAGTTCCTAAAGGTGTGGCCTATGGCAAGCGTGTCCATCACGGTGTTAACCAGCTGAAGTTTGCTCAAAGCCTTCAGTCTGTTGCCGAGGAGCAAGCTGGACGCCATTATAGGGTCCTGAGAGTCCTGAATTCTAACTGGGTTGGTGAAGACTCCATGTATGAATTCTTTGAGGTTATCCTCATTGATCCATTCCATAAAGCTATCAGACAGAATCTTGACACCCAGTGGATCACTGAACCAGTCCACAAGCACAGAAAGGTGTGATGGCTGACATCTGCAGGCCTCAATAGCCATGACCTTGGAAAGGGCCACAAGTACCACTATAGGATTGGTGGGTTTTGCCCTGCTGGTTGGAGAAGATGCAATACTCTCCAGCTCCACCGTTAACGCTAATATGAATAATGTTTGTAAAATTCTTACCTAATAAACAATTTAGGACAGTAAAAAAAAAATCAAGTATAAACAATGAAAAAATGAACTGTGGAGAGCAATATTCATTCACCTCCTTTCTTTCTAGTCCTCTCTTCTCTCTCCCCAGTACCCACAGGGTACATAATAAGTGTGTGTGGAGTTACTTTGGGCCCACTGCCCGCTCTGGACAATCCCCAGCCTGGGGCAACAATTGTGCCAACTGGGGAGATGGGGGAGGGTTATCAGCAGTTATCTCAGGAAAGACAGGCTTCCTGTCATCCAAGAACAACCAATGCCCCTTCCCAAGTGTCAAATAATCCTCTTCCTAAGAGAGGGAAGAGAAAAGAACTCACGTTTATTATATCCATTTTACAAATAAGGAAACAGGTTGAGAAGGTGAAGAGATTTGCCCAGGATCACACAGCCAGTGACAGGGCTGAGTTTCAAAAGAATTGTATAGCATTTGCTCATTTCTGTGGTGTAGATATTCCCAACATGGCTGATTTCAAATTAACTAACATGACATCTCCGAATACGGAGTTGGACAGAGATGCCCACAAGGGACTCTCACAAGCAGATTATTGAATAGCAAACACAAAACTCTATTGCATTTTTAACACATGCCTGCACACTTACTAGAGTGCAAGGGCTGAGACTTCATCTTTTTTTACTTGTCCTCACAGCATATGGCAGAGTGCTGCCTATGGTTGAATGGCACACTGGCAAAATGAAAGAAGAACATCCATTCTCTTTTCACTAGGCCATGCTACTTTGCACAGCCACACGTACCAAGAATATCATGTGTATAGAATTTTATTGACTAAGCTCTTTCACACACAGTAACTCAAGCAGAGTTGGTTGATCAACGCAGCCAACACCACCTTGCACGTGATGGACCCACTGTGAGAAAGGCTCCTTTGGGAACCTGAATTTCTCCCTCCTCACCTCATTTCTTCCTACCCCATCTTCCCTCTTTTAAAAAAGTTTTTTTTTAGTATGTGGTAACAAAATGACTATTTTAACCATTTTTAAATGTACAATTCATCAGCATTAAGTAGATTCGCATTGTTGTACAACCATCTCTAAAATTTTTCATCTTCCAAACTCCATACTCATTAAACAACAACTCTGCGTTCCCCTCCCCCCCTCATTCCCCGCCCCCCCAGCTGCTGGTAACTGCCATTCTACTTTCTGTGTCTATGGATTTGACTGCTCCAGGTACCTCATGTAATTGGAATCAGAAAATATTTGTCCTTTTGTGTCCGGCTTATTTCACTGAGCACAATGTCTTCAAGGTTCATCTTTGTTGTAGCATGTGTCACAATTTCCTTCCTTTTTAAGGCTGAACAATATTTCATGGTATGTATATACCACATTTTGTTTAGCTATTCGTCCCTTGATGGACTTGGGCTGCTCCCACCACTGGCTATTGTGAATATTCCTTCTATGAACCTTGGTGTTCAAGTCCTTGCTTTCAACTCTTGTTTGTGTATATCCAGAAGTGGAATTACTGGGTCATATGGTAACTCTATGTTTGAGTTTTTGAGGAACTGCATACTGTTTTCCACAGCAGCTGCACCACTTTACATTCCCACCAGCAAATGCACAAGGGTTCCATTTCTCCATAGCCTTGTCAAGTCTTGTTATTTTCTGAATTTATCTCATTGTGATTTTGATTTGCATTTTCCTAATGATTAGTGATGTTGAGCATCTTTTCATGTGCCTTTGGCCGTTTGTATATCTTCTTTGGAGAAATGTTTATTCGAGTCCTTTGCCCATTTTTTAAAAGTTTTTTTTTCTGTTGAGTTGTAGTTCTTTTTATATTCTTCATATCCATCTTTTATCAGATACATGATTTGTAAATAATTTCTCCCATTCAGTAGGTGGAAGGTCTTTTCACTCTGTTCATAGTGTCCTTTGATGCCCCATCCTTCCTTTTAAGGAACTGATTCATCATTTCCTTCCGAGGTCAAAATCCTCTGACTCGTGCTTTTAACCAATGCACTGTGTACTCTGTTCATTCTCAATCTATTTCTCTACCTGTCTCTATCCCCTTATCTCTATCTCTTTCAGTTTCTCTTAAGCAAAAATCTACTTAAAACATATCTAGCACAGCATTCCATTTATTTTCCTCAGCCATTCAATAGAGATTATTATTATTTTATTCTTTTGTTACATTTTGTTTGTTTGTTTGTTTATGCACCTCTCCCATCAGACTCTAAACTTCCTGGGAATAGGGACCATGACAAGCACACCATAAGTAGTTGTTGGATGTATGAATGATTCTTATATCACTCTCCCACTTAATTTGTCTCCTTTAATAGGATGTGACACGTGTGCGTGCAAGAACAGAGACTATCTTTGTTGTCATTCCAGTAATTAGCACTGTGCCTGGGACATAGCTGGCACTCACAAATATCTGTGGCATGAATAAATTCAACTGTCTCCTCTTAGACATTTGGTTGTTTTCAATGTCACTCTATTAAAAATAGCTCATCTTAAAAAAAAAAAAAGAATCCCCTGACTCGTGCATGTAGCAATCCTTCTAAAAACACTCTCTGCATGTATTTTAGAATGACCTAGGAAGTTAAATAAAAAGAAAGTCAGAGTAGTCATACTCTGTTCCTCTCTTTTACAGTTTCACATTTCTAAGGAAAATTCAGAGTTACACAATATAAACTTTTTTTGAAAAGGGCAGGGGAAATGGAATTATGGACTAGAGTGAAAAGGGAGGCTGCATGGAAAATGACAAAACATAACATCTATCAGGACAAAACATAACATTTATTAAGTACTTATTTCTTGCCAGACACTGTTTTAAGCAATTTTAAATCCTCAAAACTATGCTATTATGTCAACAGTAAAACTATTTGCATTTTACAGATGAAGAAGTAGAAGCCCAGAGAGAGGTTAAACAGTCTGCCCCAAATCACAAACTAGGTGGAGCCAGAAATTGAACCCTAACAACATGGGTCCACGGGCCACTTTATTGATCACTATGTGACATTGTGTCAGAATTATCTAAGTTCAAATGATTAATGAGCACATGACTACAAACCCATTAGTAATCTTAGGGAAATTCAAACTAAAGACAAGATTTTACTTCACACCTACCAGCAATTTGAAAATTGGATAATGCCAAGGGTGGGTGGAGAATTAGGAAAACGGAAGCGCTCCTGTAACCATGGGTGAGAGTGTAGACTGGTACAGCCAGTCCAGAAGTGATCTGGTAGTTCTTCATCCAGTTAAGTATGAGTATAGACTATGATCTAGGAATGTCACTCCTGGGTGTACATTCCAGAGAAATTCTTACATTGGTGCATAGGGGAACATTGAGAAGGATCTCTTCACAGCATCGTTTATAGAAAAGGGAGTTGAAGGCAACCTAAGTGTTCACTGCCAGGGGAATAGGTAAGTAAAATGTAGATGCATATAATAGAGAACCAGGCAAATGTTGGCATCAATGAACCAGATGTATGCACTTTAACTTGGTCAAAATGTTAAAACAATGCTGAATGGGGGGTGGGCGGGGAGGGCAGGGAAGAGTCACAGAATGTGGTCCATAGCCCAATCTATGTAAATCATAACTTTTATGTAAATTTAAAATGAATACACACAGAAAATAACACTCCATTTTCGAAGGATACATACGAAGTCAAGGGTATTTCTTGAATACTCTAGAACTGTTGTAGGGGATGAGACTGGAGAATGGCGATGAAAGAAAACAACAGACATTCACGCAGGGGGAGGGCTTCTTGACATACATGGTGGTTTGGAAATCCTGACTGGTGATGTTACTTCGAAAGAATTACAACTTAGCTTTTCCTATCATCCTTGTCACCATTGCAAGAAGTGAGAGACATAGATTAGCAGCCAATTCTGGGTTCGAGGCAGTTTCATGCTGTGTGTTCTCTACAATCCTTTAGCCTCTCTGAGTCCCATGTTCCCCTTAGTAAGATAAAGGAATTGGACCCTTGCAATTCCAAAATGTTCTGATCCTGTGAAAATCCCCGACATCTGTTTTTAAAATGTGGACATAGAATTTTGGAAGGATATGTATTAAATTCCTTCCCTAGCTGTCCCTAAAGGGTCTCTTAAACCCTTTCAAAATAAGTGCATGTCTATGTCAATATGTCTGCTTATGCTATTAAAACATTCTGGGAAAGCAGTAAGCTTTGGAGACAGACAGGTCTCAGTTCCAGCCCTTCTGTGAGAAACTGTAGATCCACTGATGATTAAGATTCAGTTCCTGCCCCAGGCATTGAAATGCAAAAACTTCAGTAACCATAGTAATTAAGGTTTACAAAGTTGGAACCCTCCCAGCCCAAAATGCTGCTAGAAGGAAGCCAATGAACCTGCCTGGAAGACTTCAGGAAGGCTGCCAGTAGGAGGTATTCTGGGATAGGTCGGAAAGAAGAGAGAGCACCTCAGAAGGTTACAACCAGGTAGAGGTCCCAGGGGGTGTAAAGGTGTCTGTATTCAGCGTGGTGAGGGGATCAGCCGGGCTGTAGCATGGGCTACAAACTAAAATACTCCCCCCACCCCCATGGGCCCTGGGTGTAAATGAGACTCTGGCCTGTGTGTTGGGGCAACATTCTGGGAGAACCAAGGGGTGCTCATAAGTTACCATCGCGGAACTGTCAGACTTATTCTTTATTGAGCACTTCCTGAACGCAGACCTTATACATACCATAGCAGTGTTTCCTGAAGTGCGTTATCCAAGTTCCTGGGACATAGGAGGTAACTTTAGATAGAACACCAAGAACATTTTAATTTTAATAATTATGCTTTATGTTTATGTTTACCTTCTATGTATGGCTGGTAGCATTTGCTTTCATTTACAATTGAGTTACAAAGTATCCTTTTTAAACATTTAAGTATTAAAAATTGACTCGATTTAAAGAAAAATATTTATTAAGTAAACATGCAGCTGGTACATAGATACTGCAAAAATTGAGAGAGGGGTAGATGAATGACTGATATTCGAGAAACACTGTGCTTTAGCTTATAAGCATTTATCTCATTCAGAGCTCTTTTGGTTGCAAGTAATAGATAACTCAAATCAGCATAAGCAAAATAAGAGAATGTGTCCTAACAAAGGACTCACTCTCACAGGCCCCAAAGAAAAAAGTGCAGTTGTGCCTCAAGAAGGACTTAGCCTGGAGGAGAGCCAGCAGGCCCCTGGAAGCACTGCCCTTCCTCACGCCAGTCTCCTGGGGTTTCCTTCTGGTCTCTGCTTTGCTTTATACACCTCCATCTTCTCTCAGAGCAGAGCCATTTTCTCTAGTACATTCATGCATATGGCTGCCCTCTGCCACCCTCCCAACCCCCCTCATATACACATAGATAGATGAGATACATGCATGTGGACACACACACTCACAGATCCAGAGTTTATGTATCTTCAGGCAGGTGACCTGCAGAGCCTGAAAAAGCATTCCTGAATCTTGCTACTTGTTCCTGAGAGAAAGAACCTGACTGGCCCAACTTGAGCTAGATGCTCTCCTCTTATCCATTCGGCTCCTATAAAATTGAGGGGAACAAATTCTCAGAGAAAGGGAGAACCTGGAATGAGCAGTCACCCTGACCAAGAGGTATTTGCCTCAGCAACTTAATTCACTGCTCGTAACAACCCTATGAGGTAGGAAATTCAGCTCGCCGTCCATCAACAGGAAGTGACAAAGCCAAGATATGAACCTGGGTCTGTGTGACACCAAAGCTCTAGTATGCTACACTACCTACCTGGTCACCATCAGCTAAGTCCAGCCCACAGCTGCCATCCTGGACCCAAGCAGGTTACTGGCCCATTGAGAAGCAATTATTAAAATCATCAACCCAGTGCTTGCCCAATAGACAGGGAACAAGGATCCCAACTTTATGGAGACACTAGTTGGAAGGGAAGAAGATTTCTCAGAAGGCCCACAGGGCTCTGGAAATCAGAGAAGTCTCCTCTCAGCCTTGGGTCTGGGACTTTCAGGTTCATACTGCAAGTACTCAGCTCAGGGTGTGAGAGGAGGGTCATTTGAAATTATTTGCTGAAAATCATAGGCAGACATTTAGAGAGCCTCGAGAAGCTGACACTTTTCTTCTGCACCCAGAATTCAAGTGTCTCCTGGCCCTTAAGACCATAACTCCTCCTTCCACCTCCTGGAAGCTAAATTAGGAGGGGCCTCTAAGCGATGCAGGGAGAACTGATAGGCTCCTTCCACTCTTGGGGCATTTCACACACACAGGCACTTCCCAGCCTATGCTCTGTTGTCATAGAAGCCTCTGGGCATCACGGTACCTTGGACAGCCTGAGTTTGGGTTTGAGGGGACTTTTCCCACCCACAGTGGGTGGCTGCCCACAGGAGGTACTTCATCAGGGTCTGTTATTGAGACAGACGGATGGGTGTAGCACGAATGTGTCTCTGCCACTCCACCAGAGCTGACCCAGGCCTGGGGTAAGGCCTGTGCAGAGAGACACATCTGCCTCAGGAAACAATCTCTCTGTCCTAGTGTTTGGTCTATGTATGTTTTATCTTCTCTGGTCATCATTCAGGACAGGTTTTTGGATGAGTTGGGAGACGTTTCCATTGAGCTATTTCCCCAAAGAAATCTCACAAAGACCTTTTTCCATGGGTGGAGACAAGGTGGCACCATCCTACCTCAAAAGTCTGCCCCAAAGATACTGTCACACTGCCAGGGGAGTGTCCCTTTCCCAAAACCCCCTTCTCTGTCTTTATAATAATAAAGGGAGTGATTGCACAAAACTTTAGGCCACACTCGCTTGGGGCTGTTGCCCCGCTTAGTGAACTGGATGCCTCAGTCTTCCCACCAGGTTTGCCCCTGGCCCTGACTTTCCTCCCAGAACTATCAGGTTCGGGCACTCAGGATAAGGTCACCAGCCAAGGTTAATATGGCATGTGCCCAAAGGTGGCTGAAGGGGCTCATTCAAGTTTTGGATTTTCCAGCAGTCTGACTCTGCCATCATCATACGTTGGGGAGGTAGCCTCCATATCTAGTGGGCCCCCAGTGCCCAGGGAGGAGGTG
This sequence comes from Hipposideros armiger, assembly GCF_001890085.2. NCBI lineage: Eukaryota > Metazoa > Chordata > Mammalia > Chiroptera > Hipposideridae > Hipposideros > Hipposideros armiger. The sequence continues at coordinate 3,777,816 of NW_017731488.1, forward strand.
CCCAGACCACAGTAGATACCCCCTCTTCCCCCTAAGTCGGTAGTAATGTCCCTGAGAGAGAAGCCTCTGGGCCTGGCCCCAACAATCAGAGACTAATTTTTGAGGGAATTGACAGGGATCTGGTTCAGTGGCAAGACCACTTCGGTGCCAGTCTCCGTGGTGACCAGGGGGCATTTCCGGCTGCTGCGCATGCTGTGGAACTTCTCAGAGAGGTGCTTGCGGAACTTCTTGGTTAGGAAACAGTAGATGATGGGGTCCAAGACACAGTTGGTGCTAAGAAGGCAGAGGGTGACCTGATGAGCATCGTTAATAGCTTGGTGGAAGCTGCTGTTCTGGAAGCCCAGCTCGGCCAGGGTCCAGGGCAGCTGCACCATGTGGTGAGGCACAAAGCATATGATGAACACCGCCAAGACCATGCAGACCATCCACAGCGCCCGGCGCTTGACTTCCTCGTTGCGCTGCAGCTGCACGGGTTGCATGAGCAGCGTGCGGATGATGACCAGGTTGCAGAAGAGGATGATGAGGAAGACAAGGAAGAAGCCAAACACAAGGAAGATGTGAATGATGAGGACAGGCACGCTGCCCTTCTCGTAATGCTCAAAGCAGCGGGTGATATTGCCTGAGCCGGTCTTGTTGGGCACTACGTTGGTGGAGTCCAGGACAAAGAAGTAGGATGCAGCGCCTACAATGGCCACCCAGATGACCACAGACAAAAAGATGCCACGCTTGCGGGTGGTGGCCTGTGCCGTCTTGATGGGCCGTGTCACCGCCTGGAAGCGGTTGTAAGTGATGACGGCCAGGAAGGCCACTGAGCAGTAGGTGTTGATGAAGAAAAAGCAGCCGGCCAGATTGCACAGGAATGCGGGGAGAATCCAGTTGCCCCGATGGTAGTAGTAGACAATCCACAGGGGCAGGGTGACCAAGAAGAGCAGGTCGGCCATGGTGAGATTCACCATGAAGATCTTTATCTCATTGAGTTTCTTGGAAGGGTAAAGGCGGACAAACACCCACAGCACATAGCTATTGGCGATGACTCCCAGCACGAAGATGATGCTGTAAGCAATCGGGAAGAGGGTGTATCGGAACTCAGAGTCCACGCGAGAGGAATCATTTCTCTCCATCGCTCTGGGCTGGAAGAGGCTGCTGTTCAGTGTCCTACCTGTGCCTGGAAGACCACACAGGAATTCTGGTTAATGAAAAGCGGACAAGGGACTATCTTATTTCATCAGCTCAAAGACTCATTTTGTACTTTTTTTTTTTATTGGGGAACAGTATGGTCATTGGTTACACATTGTTTTCATGCTACAATGGCATAGCTGACTCTTTTAAGGAAGGCGCAGCTCACAGTGGCCCATGCAGGGATCGAACCGGCAACCTTGGTGTTAGCACCACGCTCTAACCAACTGAGCTAACTAATTGGTCACCCCCCACCCCGCCCCTTGAAATGAAATTTGAAATAAAATTTTGATGGTAAAATGTTCTATATTTAAAAATAATTTAGGTGCTCAAAAGAAATCTGGAAAATACAGAAAAGTATCATATGAGGGTCATCCAGAGAATGAAATACTAGCCAATCATTAGAAAGAACAAGTTAGAACTGACTGTACTGACATGGAAAGTTGTCCCTGGATAATATTATTAAATTAAAAAAAAAAAGTTGTTATGACCCCCATTACACAGGTGTATACAAATAAAAAATTTTAAAAATGATCTGGGGCCGGCTGAGTGGCTCAGTTGGTTAAGAGCTCGCTCAAGAGTTTGAGCTCTGAGCAACAGTGGTTCGAGTCAGCCCGAGCTGAGCAGCCGCGAGCTGCCAACAGGTGGCGGGATGGCTCAGCTAAAAAAAAAAATATATAAAAAAAATGATCTGGAAGGATACACTTCTAAGAGCTGTCAGTGGTTAAAAGGAAGTTTATTTACTTTATACTTAATGCTTTTTTGTACTTTTAAGGAGCACTTAATACTTTAATAATTAAAATTTTTTAAATATAATTTTAAAAGTATTCCGTGGGGAAACCCAGTCAACAATATTTTAACCAAGTGATCAAGATGAATGTCATCATCATTAATAAGAAATATCAGCATCATGGACCTTTGATATGATGTACTGAAAAGGACACATCACTTCTGTGGTATTCTTGCCAAACATGCATAATCTCAATTTAGTCATGAGAAAATATCATTTCAACCCAAAATGTGAGACATTCTACAAAATGACTGATCAGTATTGATTAGAAGTGCCAAGGTCATGAAAGACAAGGAACGACTCAGGAACTGTCAAAGATTAGAGGAAGGCTAAGGCGACATGACAACTAAATGCAATGTGGGATCCTGGATTGTATCCTGGAACAGAAAAGATCATTAAGGGGAAAACTGGTGAAGTTCAAATAAGATCTACAATTTAGCTAATATTGTATCAACATTCATTTCCTGGTTTTGATCATTGTGTTATGCATTTGTAAATTGTTAACATTAGAGAATGTTGAGTGAAGGGCGTACATGAACTCTTTATTACTGTTTTGCAACTTTTTTGAAGGCCTAAAAGTACTTCAAAATATAAAGTCTTTAAAATATATTAAAGAACATTAAAACTAGCCATAATCCCAGTACCCAAAGTCTGGTCCATTTTCTAACAGTTCCCCCACAAACACACACACACACTCTCCATCAGAACCAGTTGCTCCCTCCCCTCCCCTGTTGTTCCTCCCAGTATGTTGCCATCACATGAGCCTGGAAGCCCCTCTGATGATGTTTGTTGCTGTGGGCAGACTCAGGGAAGCAGCTCAGGGAGAAGGGATGGCATGAGACTCAGATGGGATTAAGTGGGCCTGAGGCACATCATAGTACAGTGAAAAGAGCATAGACCCGAGAGTGAGAAGCAAGGAAGACAATTAACACTTAGTAGCACCTTTTTTGGAGCCAGGCACCCTGCTAGGTGCATCCACATGTACTATCTCACTTGACTCACAAAGGCCCTTTGAGATAGGAGGTAAAATCCCCATTTTACAGAATAGGAAAGTTGAGTATAGGGTAGTTGTGTGACTTGTCCATGGCCAAACAGCTGTTAAGGGATGGAGGCAGGATTTCAAATCCAGCTCTGTGTTCATTTGTTTGTTCACACATTCATCCAACAAATATTTCTGAGAACCAATAGCATGTCAGGTTCACTGAAAAGCACAGGAGATACAAGGTGAACACAACCAACAAGGCCCTGCACTCAGGGAACTCAGAGTCTCACAGGGGAGATAAAAGCAATGTAAACAAATATAGTTGCTCTACAAAGAAAATGGGGTGCTGATATGGAGATTTTAAAAAAGAGATCTACTTAGACAGGAGGTGACATTTCAGCTGAGGCCTGAAAGAGGGGCAGAGGAAAGCAGAGAGATCTGCATGGGTGCAGGACTGAGGCAAGAAAGAGCTTAATCAGTTCCAAGAATTGAAAAAAAAAATGCCATCTGATGATCCCTGCCCTGACCTCCCACTGCTACTCCACCCTCATTTCGTGCCACCTTCCTACCAAGCTCCAGCCAAAATGGACTTTCCAGGTGGGTTTTCAAACCTGCTCAGATCTTTTCTACCTGAACCTCCATGTACACCCATGCCATTGCCTTGAACATTCTTCCCTATCCACACCCCACTTCCACCTGGCCGTTCCAACCCATACTTCAGACCTTAGCTGAATTTCACTTCTTCAGGAATATTTTCACTGACCTCGGTCCAGGTCAGGTCCTGTCTTAAAGCTTCCTGTATTTCTTCGTAAATATTAGTGCAGTTGTAATCATATTTGCATTTGTGTGATTGTTTAACACTCTCGCACTTGACTTTAAGCTTCAGGAGAACAAGGACCTTGTCTGTCTAGTCAACAGCTATTCCTAGCACCATGAACCAATAATGAAGGAATGGGTGATAAGCCTTGTTAATTACACCCATCCCTTAGGGAGCCCAGAGCAGTGGAAACACTTGAAAAAGACTATAGGTACTTATAGGTGAGTTTTAAGAAACAACTGGCTCTCACTGGAATTTTGTTGATTGAGAAAATTGTTGTGCTTTGTTTCGTTTAGTGGGGTGGTGATTTGTCACATTAAACTAAATAAATGTTGTTCCCTTATTCCAATAAATCATTGTGATCCCTTTAAAAACAAAAAAGCTCACCCTCAAGTCACACTGTGAATTACATAGTTGATTTGAATTATATACAGTTTTATGCTGCTTCCCCAGCAGCAAAATTGCTAGCTTCTGCTCTGCTGGAACCTTCTCCACTCCTAAAGGTAGCCCCCATCTGATCCCAAAGCTCTAGGATGGATAATAGTTCTCAAAGGGGGATTCCATTGAATCTCTTTCAGACCTTTCAAGAGATCATGAGGTCAAAACTATAGTCATAATAATATCAAGACATTATTTGCCTTTTTCACTGTGTTGACATTTGCACTGACGTTACAAAATGGTGAACAAAACTGCTGGCTCCTCAGCACAAATTAAGGCCGCAGCACAAAACCGTAGCAGAAGTCATATTCTCCACAGCCATGCATGCAGGATAAAAAAGAAAAAGAATAAATAAATAGGGAGCATTTTCTCAATCCGTTGAGATTTTGCTTCCCGGCAATTATCGTCAGTTTGGCTCAAAGAAACTCTTATAAGCTTTCTCTTAGGCTGGATGTTTTTTGGCTATAAATAAATAAATAGTGAACCCTCTTTAAAGAGGGCCAATTTCACTTTAAAATGTCCTTGATGAAGCAAGGAAATTACTACTTTAATTAAACCTTGAGCACATATCTTTTTAAATATTCTGTGTCAAAATGGGAAGTCTGCATGAATCGCTTCTGCTGCAAACTGAAGTACTGTGGTTGTCTTCAGGGAAAGCATTTACACAATTGTTTGAGTTGTGAGCTGAACTCTTTCGAGGATCACCACTATCACCTGAAAAAATGACAAACTGGTTTTTCAGACTTGAGCATCTGGCAGACATTTTCTCAGACATGAATGAGTGAGCATGTCCCTTCAAGGAAAACAAACAGTGTTAATTGCCCATGGTAAAATTCAGGTTTCAGGAGGAAATTTGAATTTTTGGAAAAATTATATCTGCCAGCGGGAGCTTGACTGCTTTCCAATACTTAATGAATTTTCTGATGAAATTGGTGGTGATATTAATGAATGCAATTTTTTGATGTCTTCTAATGAAAGGTCAGTATTTAGAAGATCTGTATAACTCAGTGAACCGATCTTTTCCAAATGAGGAAGTGGTGATGTTTCAAAATTATGTATAGGTAAAAGATTCAAAGGGTAAGACAGACCAATACATCACAGAGTACAGATTACAAAAAGTTTATTAATGTGATCCAGGTCTCACATTGCAACTAACCTTTAAGAAACGACCATTTGTGAAGCTTTGATGTGATATCAAAGAAGAGGATCACCAATTATGGGAAAAGACATTAAAATATCCCTCCCTTTACAAATACTCTCTGTGTGAGGGCAGGTTTTCTTCATATATTCCAACCAAAATGACATAGCCTCGCAGATTGAATGCAGAAGCAGATATGAGAATCCAGCTGTCTTCTGTCAAGCTCAACATTAAAGAGATATGCAAAAAATGTAAGTCAATGTGTTCTTCTCCCTAAATTGTTTGCTTTGAAAACTCTAGCTATATTTCACTAAAAATGTTATTTATGTTAACATGGAATGAGTTCGTTATTGGTTTTTATATTTAAAAACAAAAATTTTTAGAATGTCTTAGTTTTCATTTTGAATATTGTGAGCTATAACCCATGTACGCAAAAGTTCTCTGGGGCCCTCAAACATTTTCAAGGATATAAAAAGATCCTGAGTCCAGAAATTTAGGCTCCCTCGGTCTTCCTTGAGTCCGGATGCCCATTCATCTGGGATTGACCTTGTCTCTTTCTCCTGCTGGCCCCCGGGGACCTTCGAGGACCCTGTTCCTGCGGCCTGAGAGAGGCAAGGAAGCAGCTCACAATTGGGAGTTGATGGAGCTCCTCACTCTGAGTCTTTGAGAAAGTCACATCCCTACCTATCTCCCACCTCCACCCCTAAGTCAGTCCTTTCCTCTCCTTGGATTTAGACTCCAGTTTAATGGGGTGGGGGTAACTCTCCTTTAGAAATGGTCCCTCTTTAGCCAGAGGTCTCAACCCAGGACATCCTCCTGGGCCCTGTCCCCTGTGCCATGCCTGCCCAGGCCTGTTGAAAAGTCCTGCCACCAGGACCAGGTCTAGGAAAGGTAAGGCTTATGAGGTGCTCTCTTAGGTACTAAATGTAAGGGGGAGAAGGGGGAAGGGGCACCAAAAACTTCAGTAATCAAATAATATTTTAATGCAATATTTTTTAAAGTCAAAACCGGTATTACTGAGGGCGGCTGGGTGGCTCAGTTGGTTAGAGCGTGGCTCTTAACAACAAGGTTGCTGGTTTGACTCCCATATGGGATGGTGGGCCATGCCCCCTGAAACTAGATTGAAAAACAGCGACTGGACTTAGAGCTGAACTGCGCCCTCCACAACTAAGATTAAAGGACAACAACTTTATTTGGAGCTGATGGGTCCTGGGAAAAACACGCTGTTCCCCAATAAAGCTTGTAAGAAAAAAAAAGTGAAAAGAAACAGGTGAAGTTAATCTTTAAAAAAAAAAATCAGTGTTACTGATTCTTCATTTTGCCTCAGGCCCTAATATGGCTCCGCCTGGCACTGTTATGATCCTGTCATTGTGTAAAATTTTGGTATTCTGACAAACTCATAGATACAGACAACAAATTGATGGTTACCAGAGGGGAAAAGGGGTGGGGAGAGGGCAAAAATGGGGAAAGGAGGTCAAACGTATGGTGATGGATGGAAGCTAGACTTTTGGTGGTGAGCATCCTAGAGTATATACAGCTATCACGTTATAATGTTGTACACCTGAAACTTATATAATGTTATTAACCAATGTTACCTTGGTTTTTTTTTAAATTGTATTTTGTTGATGGACTTTTTTCTGCGTTAATTGATTCTTTAAAAAATCTTCTCACCATGTGAATGGGGCACACACACAGGTTAGTCCAACTCACCCATTCAGTCACTCATTCATGCATTCATTGGACAAGCACTCCCTGGCCCGAGCCCTGGGCAGAGTCCTGAGGCCTCAGGGAACAGACCCAGTCTCTGCCCTTCAGCAGCCCACAGACCACTTTGCAAGCCAGAGATTCAGAAATAGACAAGTGAGAAGTGTTCTGATACTGAAGATTCCAGCTGTCAGGGTAATTCTGCTGTGGTGCCCCTGGCCCTGACCCTGATCTGTGGATCAGGAACAACCTCCTGCCTATACTGAAGGAAGAGGAGTTGGCCTGACAAGGACTGCCAGGCAGAGAGCATGTGCAGAGACCTGGAAGAATAGGAGAGGATGCACCTTGTTCTCAGGAAACTGGAGACACTGGGTTTGGCTACAGCTTGGGGGTGGGGTGGGGGTGGGCGGCAGTGAGGAGACACAGGGCCTACAGAGTCAGTATCAGTCAAAGTAAGAAGGGTCTTGAGTATTAGGCTAAGAAGTTTGTACTTGACTCTGCAGAAAATAGGGAGTCACTGAAGGATATGGAGCATGGAAGGGACAGGATGGACCTGGGTTTGGGGAAGATGGCTTTGACTGCTGTATATAGAATGAACTGAAGGGGCTTCAGACCAGAGGCAGGGAGACAGCAAAGAGATAACAGCAATTGGCTGCAGGGCCAAAGGAGGCTTGGACCATGGCTGAGCTGATGGAGGGAAAAGGATGGTGTGAGTTACTTGGAAGATCAAATGGACAGAGCTTGGTGATGGGTGGAATACTGATGGATATAAAGAGAGGAGTCAAGGACTGCCAGGTTTCTGGCCCAGATGATTGGGGCTGGGGTGATGTCTGTCTTCATGGAGATGACACTGAGAAGGAACAGTGTGGGGGTAGGGAAGAAGAATTCAGTTAGGGACACATCACATTTGGAGTGCCTGTGAAACATCCAGGAGGATCCAAGGTTAAACTCTGAAGAGCCCAACATTAAAAAAGAAGTCGGAGGAGGAGGAACCTATGAGGGAGGCAAAGACAGGATGGTCAGAGAGGTAGGAGGTGAACCGGGGGAGTGCCATGCTGGAGACCCAATGGAAGAAAGTTTCAAGAGCATCAGTGCAAGTGGTCAGCAGGGTGAAAAGTCACAGGGAATCAAGAACAATGCAGACAGAAAAGCAAATATTGGGTGTGGCAACACGGAAATCCATCTCACGTGACTACAGAGAGAGCAGTTTCCGAAGCATGAGTTGAGGAGTGAATGAGGAACGAGTAAGTGGAATCTCAAATTCTAGTTCAAGAAGCTTAGCTGAGCAACTAAATGCTGTGGGTGGACCCTGTTTGTATTCTGATTCAACCAAACTAACTATAAAAAAATATGTGCTAGATAATTGGGAAAAGTCCAACACAGACTAATAGATGGAATTAAGAAATGAATGCTGGGGCCGGCCGAGTGGCTCAGTTGGTTAAGAATGCGAACTCTGAGCAACAGGGTTGCTGGTTTGATTCCCACGTGGGCCAGTGAGCTGCACCCAAGCTGAGCTGCAGCTGAGCTGCCAATAGGTGGCACGGTGGCTGAGTGGTTAGAGCGTGCGCTCTTAGCAACAAGGTTCCCGGTTTGACTCCCACATGGAATGATGGGCTATGCCCACTCACAACTAAGATTGAACACAGCACCTTGAACTGAGCGGCCATGAGCTGCGGATGGGCGGCCGGATGGCGACTGGGCTTGGAGCTGAGCTAGCTGCGACCTCCACAGCTGAGATTGAAGGACAGCAACTTGGCTGTTCCCCTTCCCCAATTTCCCAACACTGTTCCCCTTCCTCAATTCCCCAATAAAATATTTAAAATAAAAAAAAAGAAAAAAATGAATGCTAATTTTGCAAAGGGTGATAATGATCTGATTATATATTTTTATATTTTTTAGATTCCTTATCTATTAAATAAACATACTGCAGTATTTATAAGTGGCATTATACAATATCTGGGTTTTGCTTTAAAATTTTCCAGGAAAAACATGCCTGCATGCTAATCTCCATTTCAGAGTCAGCTTCACAGGAACCCAACCTGTGGATATGAGTGCTCAGGTCTGTCTGACCCCAGGGCCTCCTCAGTCCACACAGCCCACAGGAGACCCAGCAGGTAGGCCTCTTCCTTCCAGACACAGGACCAGAGTCAGTGTGGGAGTCTCAGGCAGAACCCTTGCCTTTGCCCAAAGCCTTACTCTTGGTTCCTCCAGTACCTGTCTCCCTGGCTCTTCCTACTTCTGCTACTTTCCATCCAGTCCCAGGACCTGATCCCCATGTGACTCCCACTCCCAAACTTAGTTCCCAGCTGTCCCTTTGCATCAATGGAACCCTTGAAATCGCCCAAAATATAATCAGCCAAGTCTGCTCTGGGTCTGGGGGCTCATACCTCCGGGTCTCTATTCATGCATCCCTCCCTCTCTCACCTGGACAACTACTAATCATCCTTCAGGACTGCGCAGGCCTCCCTTCCCCCAGATGTTTTTACCTAAGCCTCCCCTGCTTCTTTCATACCCTGCCTTCCGTCCCCAGGCCTGGTTAAGTGTCCACCCTCTGGGCTCCTGTAGCTCACAGCTTCTCAACCCACTGAAATTGCCCGTGTGTGTCCTCCTGTCACACTGGATTGTAGCTCCTGGAGGACAGAGGCCACTCCTACTCACTCACCCAACAGGTATTGACATCCTGTCGGCTGCCCAGCACTGAGTTGGGAATACTGCAGGAGTAAAACAGGCAAGATTCCTGCTCTTGAGGAGCTTACACTCTAGTCAGGGAAACAGACAAAAATAAGTCGAGAGAAAAATAAACAAGATAATTTCAAGTTGTGATGAATTCAATAAAAGAAATAAAAATAGTGACGTGGTAAAGATTGGGTAGGGCACTGCTTTAAATAAAAAGACCAAGGAAGGCTTCTCAGAGGAGGTGACATGTAAACAAAACCAGAGGCAAATTTCTCATGAAGCCAATAAAGCTTGAGTTCCAAGGCCCCCTCCTAGGCCTTGTACTTAATTACGTATTTGTAATTTGGTATCTTTTCTTCAAAGAGGGCCCCCCAAATTATACAAGCTTTAGGGCCCTGCAAAACCTGTATCTTGTCCTGGCTGAAATCTAAAATGTGAGAAGGAAAAAACAAGAGAAAATCTGGAATTCTTCCAGGGAAAGGCCCTACATATACTCAGAAAGGGATACATTTGTCAAATTCAAGGAACTGAAAGGTGAGTGTGACCCTAGAGGTCTGAGAAATGGGAAAAGTGTGATGAGATCAGAGGGCAACAGGCCCCAAATCACCCCTATGCCATGATAAGGAGTGTGGAAGCAGAGACATCATTTTGGAGGCAAGAGATGGTGATGACATGGACAAGAAAGTGGCATTTCCAATTGCTCTTTACCCCCAGCACTCAGCAGCACAAGCTCACCCAGAGCAGGAGCTTGGTAAACATTTGTCAAATGAAAAAATACCTAGCACCTGACAAGACTGGTCCCTTTGTGAGAGCTACAAGAGGGCTGACCCAAGAAGATGGTAGAGGCTTGATCTATCCAGTGACGTAAGAGAACCAGTGGCTGCCTTCTCCCCGGAGCAGCCTCCACACAAGGCAGAGTGAGCCCTCCACAACCTCACTACTCAAACTGTGGGCCAGCAGCAGCAGCAGCGTCTGTGAGCTCGTCAGGCATGCAGAATCTCGGACTCCACCCCAGACCTGCCGTTTCAGAATGTGTATTTTAACAAGATTCCCAGATGATTCATGGGCACGCTGAAGTTTCAGAGGTGCTGTGCCTCCACACACTGCCAGCCACATACTTGCCTGATCTAACACCTTCCATGGCTCCCCACTGCCCAGGATCAAGTCCAAGCTCCTTTCCCACCTCATCTCCCACCAGCCTCTACGGCTAGTTGCCCTCTACTCCAGCCACAATGAACTTCTTGCTGCTTCTTTAAAAGCTCCATTTCTCCTCAAACCTCTGTGGCCTTTGCATATGCTGTGGCCCCTACTGAGCATGTCTTTTGCCGATTGCTTTCCCTAGCAAAATCTTACTCATCCTTTAAGACCTAATCTAAAGAGTGCTTCCTCGGGGACGCGTTCCCTGAGTGTCCCAGGCAGAAAGAGTTGTCTTCCCCTCCGGGTCATCATGCTACTGGGCACATACCTCAGTGCAGCACCTGACGCAATATGTTGTAAGAATTGACTTCTGGGGCCACTTTCTCACCAGGCTGGGAGATCCTTGAGGGCAGGGACTAGATCTTTTTCATCTCTTTGTCCCCAGTGCCAGACACTGGGGATTGAATGAATGAATGAATCAATCAATGAGCCCCAGATGACTATTAATAGGAAACTAGCATGAAAGAAAGGTATCCAGTCTCTCTGGGAGAAGCATAGTAACGTGGGGAGAATCAGGCCTCTGGAGTCAGAAAGACCTGAGTTCATACCTGGCTCTGTCATTATCTTGCTGTGTGACCTTTTGCAAGTAAGTTCAACTCTCTAAGCCTCCATTTCTTCATCTGCGAAATCTTATGATTCTAACAATAGTTCCAAAGATAAGCATGCAAAGTGGCCACAAATAGCCAGGCCTCCCTCTGTCCATTGGCCCAGCTCCTTGGAGCCCGGGGAGGGGACTATGGGTCACCACTGACCCCAGGGGCTCTAACTCACCGCTGGCTTTTCTGCAACTCCAGACAGGGCTTTAGACTAATGCCAACAAAGCTTTCAACAGCTCTGGAATGGAATGGCCATTTAGAGGGAGAAGGAGGAAGCAGCTCAGGCCATTCAACATGTGGGCACAGTTCCCTGATACATCAAGGCTGGGCAGCAGGCCCAAGCCCAGCACTCAGCTGTGGGTAAACTAGAGGGACCATAAATATTCATGGGGACAAGAAAAATTCTGCCATCTGGATCTCCCACCCTCTCTGCCTTGCAGAGCATTTAGCCCCAATCCCTACTCTACCTAGCATTCCCACCTGTCTAACATTCCCAGCCCCTAGGGAACCTGAAGAAAGCTAGACAGTCAGAGGGGAGGGACCACTAGGATCTGGGCAGAAGGAAGTATGTGCTGGTTACTTCCCCAGTGTGAACTGTGGGTTGGGAAGTTGGGTTTACCAGTTAGATTGGCCTCTAGTATTTGTGGGGCCATACAGGGTCAAGAGTACAAATGTCTAAATATTTATAAGCAATAAATCAGTCATGTCCAAGTTCATGCACATCCTGTGCACCCACAGCTCCTCGCAGCCCTGCAAGCCTGGGGGTGCATTCATCAGCAGAGCATAGGCAAGAAGCAAGTTTGGGAAGGATACAGGCTCCAAGTGGACAGCCCCACGTGGATCCAAGGACTCCCTGCTCTGTGGGGACGGCATGACTGGAGGGGAACCTGAGCCAGCCCACCTAGGCTCAGGTCACTGGTCATCATTTCCTAGCTAAGGTACAGACACTCTTACCACCCATGACTGCATTGCCTCCTCAGATCAGCCTTGCAAGGTCAGCTTTACAAAATGCTCATTTTTCCAGGGAAGAAAATGAGGTCAGAGAGGGAAGCAAACCTGTCCACAGAACCTGTCCACAGCTAGACAGTGGTGGTCAGGAGTTTGAACTCCAAGGCCCATTCTATCTCTCCTAGGCCAAGCTCTAGACCCTGGAAGCAAACCACTCTTTGGCCAACTCAGCCACTCACACACCTGTCCTACAGCCTAAGAACAGGAGCGTCAGGTGCTGAAAGGCCCCAGGAAGAGACACATTTGACCTGCAGCCCTGCTTTTACCTTTGTTCCCCAAAGTCAGGAATTGAATGGGGCAAAGGGAGGGGAGGGTCTATTCTGTATTCATCTTACTGCTGCCAGGCAGTGCTGGAGCTGGAATCAAATCCTGCTT
>NW_017731488.1:3794782-3798141 GCF_001890085.2 Hipposideros armiger
TTACAATCAACAGCTCTAAAAAGCTGCATCTACAGGAAATCCAGACAATCTTCTGACTAGATCAGATCAAATGTTTCTCAAAATAGTATGCCACTGTCATTGTGACTGCTCACACCAAGCTCACCCCAGCCTGAAGCCACCTATATTAGGCTTCCAGGTATATCATTAACCCTAAAAGCTTCTGGGAACCAGTCGTATCTTTTGATGGCAGCTGGGAACTATTGGCAAAATGCTATGAGCCAGGGCTGGCCAAGTGGCTCAGTTGGTAAGAGCATGAGCTCTGAACACCGGGGCTGCCGGTTTGATTCCCACATGCGCCAGTAAGCTGCACCCTCTACAGCTAAAATTGTGAACAACAGCTCGACCTGGAGGTGGGCTGCAGTAGGCTGCCGTGAGCTGCCGTGAGCCGCCGTCCAATGGCCGACTACCGATCTGCCTCACCCAAGAAGAGCACAATGATCATAATACCAACATGGGCCAGTTAAGCGGTGTCCTCCACAACTAGACTGAAGAACAATAGGACAACAACTTGGCTGTTCCCCTTCCCCGATTCCCCAATAAAAATCTTAAAAAAAAAAAAAATGCTATGAGCCCATTCTTGCCCGGACAATTAACTTAACCTCCATGAGCCTCTGTTTACTCATCTGTAAAAACAATAATAGTAATAATAGTACCTACCTCATAGGGTTGTTGCAAAGATTAAAAACAAAATGCCCGATCCATAATAAGAGCTTAGTGAATGTTGGCTACTGAATCTTATTTCTCTACCCCGAGCAGAGAAGTGATGCCTCTGGTTCCCATAACACAATATCTCACACTACATTATAATGGCTGTTGATTTCTCTTTTCTTCCAGGTTGGTAATTCCCTGGGTGCAAGGCTTCTGGCATTTCAACAAAACACATCACAGGGCCTCCTGCACAACAAACACTCAAGAAATACTTACTAAATAGATACACACACAGAGACAGACAGACAGACACACACACACACACACAGACACACACACACCACACTGTCCCACATCTTTCACTTCCAAACAAACCCTCACATGCCAGCCTCAGCCACTCCCAGCCCTTAGATTCCACTAAAACACCACAGTCGAATCATTTCCTTTCTGTGAGTCTGAATCTTCTCATCCGTAAAATGGGAATGAAGTCAATATTAACCTCACAGGATAGCCCTGAGGTTGAAGGCAGATACACCTCTGAAGAGCGTGGCATACAGTAGGTGCTCAATAAATGAGTTACCTCCTATGTTGACCTCCCCTGTTGCTTGCTGTGTGTGCCCTGGCCTGGCCATGCTGGCCATACCCTCTGAAGATTCTGTTCATTGAGTGGTTTCATCACCTTTTCCCCAAGAAGCAGAGGGATTTGAGGGGCAAGCGAAGGGAGCAAGTTTCCTGACCTCTGGCGAATTCTGCCCTGGGCTCTCCACAGTTTGCAGTACAAGGAGTCTAGCCGCATCCTGGGTACATTTATTGGTGGATGATTGGCGCTCCTTGTCTGGCGAGAGGTCAGGGACAGGGTCTAGGGCCCCAGAGATGGGGGTGGCGTGAGTACCAGAGTTTCCCCATTTTCCTTCTCACTGGGGGCCCACTCTGACTCCAGGTATGTATATGACATTAATGAGACTCAGTCTCCCCTCCACTAACCTAGGACATCCCCCGAGCCTGGCCTGAGTCTCTCCTTCTGGCCCCAGTTACCCAGATGGTATCTGCGAGTCAGCTACCCTCCTCCTTGCTTCCTGGAAGTCAGCTGGGCAAGTCAGGCAGGGCAGGGAGGAGGGAGTGGGGAGTCCTTTCCTCCTCTGGGCTTCCCCAGCACTGGGCACACCCCTCTGTGATGCCAGGAATCACACTGACGTCTTCCCAGCCTGGGAACTCCTGAGTCCTGCTGGTACCCTCATGGGCCCGGCCCACGTGAGTCACACAGACCCAGATCTGCACCTCCCTCTACTGTTTCCTATCTGATGTTTGACTCTCAAAGCCTCCCTTTCTTAATTTGCAAAATGGTGATACTAAAACAAGCCTTCCTCACTAGGTAGCTGTAAGAATGGAATGAAGCAATTTATGCACATGGTGGTTATTGCTCAATAGCTGTGAGTTCCTCTCTTCCTCCCTACTCCTCAGAAAATGTTTGTTGAATGAATGAGTGAATAAATAAGCAAACAAATCAGCTATTCACCCAACCAGTCACATCTCCTCCTTTGGAAGCAGCCACCAGGGGCGACTGAAGAGAAATCGTAGGAATTGGGATCAGGGGATCTGGGCGGTGGCCTCAGCAGTGCTACCCACCATCTTGAGTGAGTCTCTCTACTCCAGCTCCGAGCCTTGGGATCTTGACCTGCAAAATAGAGTGCTACACCCACCTCAAGCATTGTCGTGGAAAGGAAGTAAGATTTGGGAGTGATAAAAGGTTTGGCAAACAGTAAAGCACTTGGTAGATTGAAATGGACTTTATAAACTGTAAAGCGATCCACACAAAGCTTTGACATGCTCTCCCATCAGCCNAATAAACTTAACCAAGGAGGCAAAAGACTTGCGCACTAGAAATTACAAAATATTAATGAAAGAAATTGAAGACACAAATAAATGGGAAAACATGCCATGTTCATGAACTGGAAGACTTAATATTGTTAAAATGTCCATACTACCCAAAGCAATCTACAGATTCAATGCCCTATCAAAACCCCAGTAGCATTTTTTGCAGAAATAGAAAAAAAATTCTAAAATTCATATGGAATCTTATCTCAGAAAAACCTGAATAGCCAAAATGATCTTAAGAAAGAAAAGCTGAAGCCCTCAAACTTCCTGGTTTCAAAACATACTACAAAGTACAATAACGAAAACAGTATGGTATCGGCATAAAGACAGACATATAGATCAGTGGAACAGAATAGAGAGTCTTGAAATAAACCCTCACATATATGGCCAAATAATCTTTGACAAGGGTAACCAAGTCTACACAAGGAGGAAAGGATAGTCTCTCAACAAATGGTGATGGGATAACTGGATGGCCACGTGCAAAAGAGTGAAGATGAACCTTTCCTTATCTTACACCATGTGCAAAAATTAACTCAAAATGGATTAAAGACCTAAACATAGAACCTGAAACTATAGAATTCCTAGAAGAAAAGAGGGGGAAATCTTCATGACATTGTAATTGGCAATGTTACTTGAGTATGACACCAAAAGCACAAGTAACAAGAGCAAAAATAGACATATGGGACTACATCAAACTTAAAAACTTCCGTGAGCAAAAAAACCATCAACAGAGTAGAAAGACAAACTACAGAATGAGAGAAAATATTTGCAAACCCTATATTGGATAAGGGGTTAATATCTAGAATATATAAAGA
>NW_017731488.1:3803831-3810937 GCF_001890085.2 Hipposideros armiger
TATGCTGATGATCCTGCTTCTGGTGGGCTGCACCGGGCCCACCAGAAAGTCGGACCTGCTCCAGGCACATGTGTATATAGCCAGCGCCAGCTCTCCAGTGCACCCCACATGACCACGGACACACATGCATACACCAGAGGCTTCTCTCCCCTCCCACCATGCTGCCAAGGGACCTAACAGTGGCTGGTGAAAGAGGTGGCTGTGCTGAGGGCCCAGCATTTGCCTTTCTGGGGACTGACTCCACTCCGGACCCAGCCACACTCCCCCAGGGCAGGTCAAGGCGTGCTTCCAGCCTATAACGCCCTCCTGGGCCTACATGTGGGAACCAGATGTGGAAAAGGAAGGGCTGCCACTGAAAAAGAGGATTACCCGCTTCTCCTCAACAAGGCCTTGCTCACAGGCCTGGAGAGGAGGAGGTCTCCCTGGAAAGGTCTCCCTACAAAAGGACAAACAGGTCCCCGGCCTCTCATCACACCCCTACCCCCACCCCCACCTTCACCATACCAATCAGAAGCAGAAACTCAGTCTTGGAGACACATTTTGTCATGAATGCCATAGACTGTGAATTTCTTACCCAAACCTTCTTTGAACAGATGGGGAAATTGAGGCTCAGAGAAGAGAAAGGATTGGTTCAAGGCGACAACAGTGTCGGGGCAGAGCTGAGACAGATGCTGGACCCCTGGCTCGCTGTCCATTCTCTTCTAAGTATAACATACTATTTTATTGTTCATCTATTCAATTCATATTCTAACTTTAGGCTACAAGCCAAGCTCTGTGCTACGGGTAAGGATAAACAATGCACAAAACAAATTCCTCATCCTCAAGGCATTTACAGCAAGAATTACAGAAAGAATTATAGAAGAATTACAGGGTCAGAAAAAACAAACAAACAAGAATTGCAGGCTCAGTATGAATAGTAACACATTGCCTCACGTTTGTACAGCATCTTACAATTCACAAAGCACTTTCCCACCCAGCCTCTTACTTCATCCTCCCCACAAACCCACAAAGTCAGTACTTTAAACCCCAACCTGCAAAGGAGGGAAGCGAGGCTCCCGCATTGCCCAAGGACCCCGGTGGGACACAGGAGCTGAAATCAAAACCCTGGCGCCACCCTCAGGTCCAGGGCCATTTCTTCACCTCCAGAGCGGACTTTTTCCCCTGGCTGCATTTTCAGTACCTAAAGGCAGGGGCATCTCCTTCTTTTGCTTCCCACCACCCCTTTACTCCCCTCCACAACACACACACACACACACACACACACACACACACACACACACAGCTGCACATTTAGTCACATTAAATCAGAGCTGCCTGAATGCTTGGGGAGAGATTCTGCCGGTTTCCTCATTCTTCCCAGGTGAGCAAGTGTCTGGGCAGCAGCCCCGGTTCATCAAGCTCATGTCTAATCTCCTGCCAGAGAAAGATGGGGGGGGGTGAAGGGGGCAGGTACCAGCCTATGCCCTGTCCCTGCCACCTAGGACCTAATGGGGAAACTGGTTGTGGGCCAGGCCCTTTGTATCAGTCACCTGGCTATTGTCATCATCCTCCAGGAAAACCTAACCTCTGGTGAGTTCCCAAATACCCAGCCTTGTACCAGCTCCTTTACCTCTCCCAACAAGACTGCTGGAGAGGTGGCATTATCCTCATGTGACAATTTAGGAAACTGAGGTGCAGAGAGCGGGTACAACTTGTCCAATGTCACACAGCTGGAAACGTAGAGGGCATTTCAGATCCCTGATATCTAGGCAGCCCCCCTCTCATCACCATCACCTGCCAGTGAGGTCTCTGAGGTCACATCAACTCTGCCTTTGCCTCAGAGAGCCAAAGAGGGGAGCTGGATTCCCTGGGAAAGTTTAGTCCCAAGGAATTCTTTGTAAACATGAAAGTCTGGGTCTGAGGAAGATGCCAAAACAGTCCGTTAAAAGCAGAACCACCGTTGGCTCCGTCTAAGGGCATGACCTGGTCTCCTGAGGACATTTTTATATGCCTCCCCCTTGCTCAGACAGAGCTGGAACCCCCCTTACCTGTATCAGGGGCAGCGGCTACAGCTGCAGGAGCTAAGTGTCTGTCTGCAGACCCAGCCTCTGTGCTGTTTGGAAATTGCAGAAGTGAGGAAACAGAGCACAGCACTGCCCAGTCACCCCCGAGGAGGAAATGCCGTGACCCTAGGGCCCGTCCAACAGATGCCACAGGGACCTCCAAATTGGGTCACCCAGGCCCTGGGCGCTGCTCAGAGGTGTCTCACAGAGCAGGGGGGCACGGGGCAGCGGCCACCATGCCAGGGAGCTGGGGTGAGAAGAAATGCCAGAGACAGCAAGAAATGAGAGAGCATGCACTCAAGACAGAGAGAAACTGAGCATGAGAGTGAGAAAGAGGAGAGAGGAGACACGAGTAACTGAATGACGGAGAAAACAGGGTGAGAGAGCGAGAGAGGGAGTCAGGATAAAATGAGAGACTGAGGGAGAAAGACAAATGTAAATAAAGAGAGAGCGCATGAGATGAAGGAGGAGATACAAGGACAAAAACCAAGGGAGTTAAAAGAGAAAAGGATGAGGCAGACAATGAGTGTGTGTGTGTGTGTGTGTGTGTGTGTGTGTGTGTGCAGTCTGCGTGTCTGTATATGGGTGTGAGAGAAAAAAATGAAAGAAAGGGAGAAATGAGGAAAGGGAGAGACCGCTAGAATCTAAAAAGGAGGAGAAGGGAGGAGCTCAGAAAAGCTGTTGTGGTCAGAGGCATGACTGGGCTGGACATCCCTAGTGACCAAGAAGCACCGAGCCCAAGGAACTCCTGGGGACAGAGTGCTACAGGCCTAGGGAACAGAGGAAGTGTCATAAGACCCTGAGCAGAAGTTTGGCAGCAGAAGAGTTAGAGAGGGTGAATAGGTGTGGGCAATTGGGGGGTGAACAGCAGTGAGCTTGGGAGTGTGAGTGCATCTGTGTGTGTGAGTGTGTGGGCGCGCGCGCGCGTGTGTGTGTGTGTGTGTGTGTGTGTGTGTGTGTGTGTGTGTGTGTATAAAACTCAGATGGGTGGAGGCTTTGTGTGTAAATAAGGGGTGGACCAGAGCTCCCTGCCTCGGTTTCCAGTCCACTTACCCACTCATTCATTCAACCAACATATATCGAGCACCCCCAGGCACCGGGCACTATAGTGGACACTGTCTAAGGATGCAAGTCCCTCAGATATCGGTCAGTCCAGCACCCTCCTACACAGAGAGGGAAACAGGTCTGGACACAACCAGGGGCTGACAGTGAGGCAGGTGCAAAGCAGAGCCAGGAGTGCAGGCTCCTGACTCACTATGCAGGGTCCAGCCTCAGCTCCATCCTGGGGGCTAACCTTCCCCTGCTGACTAGGAACCCACTGCTGTCCCTTATTAAAGCCAAAAATGGATCTCAAAGGACAAACCATCTTTACATGTGCCTCAGCCCTAAGAATTAGAACTCTCCCTTAGCTCTGCCCCCACCGTCCACAGGCAGACATGCTCAAACACTTATGCACATAACCCTTGCATGCTCATGTACTTTCAGTACAAGGTCTGACAATAAAGTTCGTGAACACATCCTAGAAAAAGTGCTACATACCTTTTGCTGACTATCACTACAGTCAATTCAAAGTACTCCCCTTGGGAAGTTATGCACTGACACCAGCGCCTAGTTCACCCTTCAAAGCAATTTTGGAACTCTTTTTCTGGAATAGCCATCAGAGCTGTCATCGTATTAGCCTTGATGTCCTGAATGTCATCAAAATGTCTACCTTCCAATATTTCCTTTATCTTCTGGTAAAGAAAGAAGTCATTGGGGGCCAGATCAGGTGAGTAGAGCGTGTGTTCCAATACAGTTATTTGTTTACTGGCTAAAAATTCCCTCACAGACAGTGCCGTGTGAGCTGGTGCATTGTTGTGATGAAAGAGCCATGAATTATTGGTGAAAAGTTCAGCAGGATGGCTCAGCTAAAAAAAAAAAAAGCTCAGGTCGTCTAACTTTTTTTCTTTTCTACACTTCACGAATTTGCGTGTCATCCTTGAGCAGGGGCCATGCTAATCTTCTCTGTAGTATTCCAATTTTAGTGTATATGCTGCCAAAGCGAGCGCCAGGTCAGGTCGTCTAACTTTTTCATGCAGCCTTTTCAGCACTTCCAAATAGTAAACTTGATTAACTGTCCAGTTGGTACAAATTCATCATGAATAATCCCTCCGATATCAAAAAAGGTTAGCAACACCCTTGCAACAAGTTCATGAACTTAAATGTCTGACTTTGTACATAGTATCATGCAAAGACATTCTCTCATAATTACGTTCCTCCACTCATATGCACACTCAGGTGCCCACATCCATCACCTCCTCACACCTGCCCAAAGTCACCTCCTTCCTCATGCTCATTCACCCACACTGCTCCACACTCCCCCACCACCCACACTTTCTTCAAACTCCAAGATGCGGTCCAGGCCTCACATTAGGAACTTTGAGAGGCCCAATTTCGTCATCTGTCCTCATCTCTCTGAGAGGCCTTTTAAGGGTTGAGTGCCCTGAGACACAAGAAGACATGATCTGTTCATGGCGTTTAACCTTCACACCAACTGATCACCTGAAAGCCAAGGCCCTCCCTCTGCTCCCCAACCTGGATCCTCTTTCCCCAAATTGGCTTTACCTTCTCGGTTGTCCGCTAGCTGCCACACTCCAGGAGGGGCAGCAAACCAAGAAGGGACGTCCAGGATCAACCAGCCCCCATTTGGCCACAGCCTCCAGGATACCCGGCTCAAACCCAGGACTGTTCAGCTCAGCCTGTTTTTCAATCGTCCCTTACATGTGTTCACATAGCAGTTGCATTTTGGTACCTCTTTTGAGATAACCAATAAGCAGGGTAGGTAGGCAGAGATTATTATCAACATTTTACAAATGAGCAAACTTAAGTTGACTCCTCCTCTCTCATACACCCACATCCATCCTGTTGTCAAATTCTATCAGTTCTACTTTAAAATATATTCAACTCTGAATCTAATCAAGACTTTAGATCTAACCTTCAGTTTGTAGGAAATACAGGGGTCAGTGGAACAAAGACATTCTACGGGACAACTGACCTGGTTCCCTCAACAGACCAAGCGCATGGGGAGGAGACTGTTCTAGATTGCAGGAGACTTAAGAGATGCAACCTGTGGATCTTGTTTGGAACTTGGATTATTCAAACCAACTATGTCAAAATCAGGTCAAATCAAATATGTCCAAAAAAGACATGCATCAGTTAGGGTCCTGGAAAGAGCTGTCACACTTAAAGTGGACAATCTGTGGCTGAAGGAACCTTAAAAGAGATACAGGCAGGACTGGGGAACTGAAAGGAACAGTGTAGGACTGACTCCAAGGCTGCCAAGAGTGGGGAGCCCTTATTATCTGAAAGGCTGAGAAGAGAGAGCAGTTACTGGAAGCCAAAGAAGTTAGCTGTTTGGAGAGGGCTATCTCAAGGGAGCTGAGGCCTTGAGAAGAAAGTTGCAGCTGATCCTCAGTGATGTGGCAGGGAGAGAACCAGGAAATAAATATCCAAACCTCTCTCTTCTTCCACCCTCTGATGTCTTACTAGCGCCCCGCATTGGCTGAGCCAAACTAGAAGCAATGGAAATGGATAAAGTAGTCCATACAGGTCAGCCTCCAAGGGCACAGAGTGGGGTGGAGAATGGTGGAGAGTGGACCCTGAGAGGAAAACAGAAGATACCCAGGATAGACATATTTGAGGAAATCTGGGAGAATTTAATATGGACAAGATTTTAGGTGATTTAAGGAATCATTATTAATTTTATTAAGTAATTGTGGTGGTTTGGTTATATAAGAAAATGTTGATATATATGGAATATCTAGAGAGAGAAAGAGGAATGAAGGGAGGGAGGGAGGGAAGAAGGAAGGAAGGAAGGGAGGGAGGNAAAAAATAATAAACTAAAAATAGAATTATCATATGATCCAGAAATCTTACTTCTGGGTATATTTCCAAAAGAATTGAAAACAGGATCTTGAAGGAATATTTACACACCCATGTTTATAGCAGCATATCACAATATTCAAGAGGTGGAAGCAACCCAAATGTCCATCAACAGATGGATAGATAAACAAAGTGTGATATATATGTAGAATGAAATACAATGCAGCCTTTAAAAGGAAAGAAATCCTGTGATATGCAACAACATAGACAACATTTTAAGATATTATTAAGGGCCAGCCGAGTGGCTCAGTTGGTTAAGAGTTGACTTAAGAGTGCGAGCTCTGAGCAACAGAGCCTCCGGTTCAATTCCCACATGGGCCAGTGACGCTGAGCCCAAGCTGAGCTGTCGCTGAGCTGCCAATACATGGCAGGATGGCTCAGCTGGTGTAACGACAAGATTGCCTGTTCAATGGTGGGCTACACCACCCGCAACTAAGACTGAACTTGGCACCTTGAGCTGAGCTGCTGCCCGGATGGCTCAGTGGATAGATAGTGCGCTCTTAACAACAAGGCTGCTGGTTCGACTCCCTGCATGGGATGGTGGCTACGCCCACCCGCAACTAAGATTGAACACAGCACCTTGAGCTTAGAGACCACGAGCTGCTGACGAGAAGCCAGATGGTGACTGGCGCCCTCCACAACGAAGATTGTAGAACAACAACTTGGCGGGTCCCCTTCCCCAATTCCCCAACACTGTTCCCCTCTCCCAATTCCCCAATAAAATCTTAAAAAAAAAAAGCATTATTAAATGAAATAAGACAATTACAAAAAGACAAATACTGAATAAGCCCACTCATACGAGGTATCTAAAGTAATAAAACTCATAGAAACGGAAAGTAGAATGGTGGTTGCTGGTGGCTGGAGGAAGAGAGAAACAGGGAGTTGCTATTCAATGGTTTTAGAGTCTCAGTCATACAAGATATAAGAGTTTTAGGGGTGACCGGTTAGCTCAGTTGGTTACAGCATGGTGCTGATAACACCAAGGTTGCTGGTTCAACCCCTGCATGGGCCACTATGAGCTGCACCCTCCCTAAAAGAGTCAACTATGCCATTGTAGCATAAAAGCAATGTGTAACCAATGGCCATGGCTGTTCCCTAATAAAATTTTTTTAAAAAAAGAGTTTTAAAGACCTGCTGTACAAC
>NW_017731488.1:3820890-3838039 GCF_001890085.2 Hipposideros armiger
AGGAAGGGAGGGAGGGAGGGAGGGAGAAAGGGAGAGAGGGACAGAGGGACAGAGGGACAGAGGGAGTATGCAAACTAGGGTATGGGTATTGTAGTGGCTGAATAATGGCCCTGAAAGATATCAGGTACTGATCCCTGGAACCTGTACATATTACCTTAATGGCAAAGGTTTTGCAGATGCAATGAAATTAATGCTCTTGAGATGGGGAGATTATCCTGGATTACCCAAGTGAGACAATGCAATCAATCACAAGTATTTGTCTAAGAGAAAAGTCAAGGGAAATTTGATTACAGACAGAAGAGGAGAAGGCAATGTGGCCACAGGGGCAGATGACAAAGCCACAAGCCAGGAATGCCAGCAGCCGCCAAAGTCTGGAAGAGTCAGGGGACAGATTCTGCCCTAGAGTCTCGGGAAGGAGCATGGCCCTGCTGACTCCTTGTCCACTGATGCTGATTTCAGACTTCTGGCCTCCAGAACTGTCAGAAAATAAATGTGTATTGTTTTAAGCTGCCATATTTGTAGTAATTTGCTACAGCAGCTATAGGCAACTTATACAAGTATATAGGGATTTATTCTACTCGTCCTCTCTAAAACTTTTCTAACAAAGTTGTGTTTGTGCATGCCCAGTTCACAACATTACATATGAAATAGTCTTGCCAAAAAAATAGAACAGAATCTGCAAGCTCACCAGTTTACAGGAAATATAGAAGAGGAACAGATCATAGGGACACTCAGCACATAGTCAATGTGCAGAAAAAATAACAAATGATACGGGAGAAAGAGATGAAAGGAGAACCTATAGATTAAATGAGAAGGAAGAGACCTAGCAATGAATTTGCTGCATGTGAGCCTTTTTTGGATCCTGATTCAAACAAACTGGAGAGAGAGAGAGAGAGAGAGAGAGAGAGATGCTTATGAAATAATTAGAAATTTAAACATTTATTGGCTATTCAATTATAAAGAATTCTTATCTTTTAGAGATACACACAAAATGTTTACAAATAGAATTATATATTTGATTGCCACACGGCTATGAAAGACAGTTCAGGAAATATAATTAATAATGTAGTAAATATTTTGTAGGGTGTCAGATGGTCACATGTCTTGTTAGGGTGACCACTTCATGGATGGGGTAGAGGCTTGATCACTGCACTGTATACCTGAAGCTGATGCTGTATAATATCGTATGTCAACTATAATTGAATATATATATAGTCATGGGATGTGGAGTATGGTGTGGGAGTGGAGTCAATGCAATTATAATAGATATGTATGATATGGGGGGGAATGGGGCGGCAGATTGGGGAAGGAGGGTTGTCACTTTGAGGGGTAAAAGTATAACTATTGCACTGTTTTGTACACCTGAAACTAATTTTTAAAAATAAATAAATAATTATATATTTGGAATTTGCTTCAAAATAACATGGGACATACCTCTGTTAAAAAACTGGGTGATAATTGAAGTTGGCTGACAGCACATGAGGATTCATTATACCATTAAGTGCACTCTTGTATGTGCTTTCAATTTTTTATAATAAGAAAAGGGTTATTTATTGTTTGTTTTTTAAAATAATGCAGTACTTGTTTAGATTTTAGAGATCAGAATGACAGTGAAAAAGAAAAAAATGTCCTGATGTTATGGATAATTGTGTCTTGGGATGTCATTTTCCTGTGACAGCCTCTTATTATATAATATAACAGCATATATAATGTTAGGTGCTGTATCTCATACAGTGCAGATGGAAGTGAAAATTTAACCCAGAAAACTCTGTTAAATGACAGAAAGGAACAACAACAATGAAGATCTGACATGAACAATGCACACAAAGAGTTGGAATAAATTTGTTTCATGAAATTTGAGAATGTAAAAATACATTATATATAAAATATATATAAAGAAATAAATGAAATATTATAAATAGGCATTTGACTCTATCAGTGGTTCTCAACAAGGGCTATTTTGCCCACCAGGGACATTTGTCAATGTCTGGACACATTTTTGGTTGTCACAACTGGCGAGGGTGGGGAGGGGTGTCAGAGGCGGCTGGCATCTGGTAGCTAGAAGCCAGCAATGCTACTAAACATCCTACAATGCATAAAACGGTCTCCACAACAAAAATGTATTTGGTTCTAAATGTTCATAGTGTTGAGGTTGAGAAACTCTAGACTGTGTCATCTCTGTTCCTAAGAGTTTATATATTCAAGTTGGCCTAAAAAACTTTTTGGAGATCTTATCATCAGGAAAAAAAGAGAATTGCTTATTTAAGGAGTTGCCTTATGTTTGGGTTTATAAGATATTTTAAAGTTTCCTTCATCAGATAAACTTACTTTTAATTTTAAACTAAATAATTTACTTTCAACTTCAAATGATAGATAGAAGATAGATGATAGATAGATAGATAGATAGATAGATAGATAGATAGATAGATAGATAGATAGATAGATAATTTGGTACTTTTCACCATCTTCACTGCTATGGTCCTGGTTCAAGCCACCATCATCTTTCACATGGATGTGACACACACCCCCCTCACTGACCTCCCTGCTTTCACCCTTGCAACCCCTTTTAGTCTGTTCTCAACACAGCAGTGCAGTGGAGCCTATTAAACATCAGTCAAATCACATCATTCTTCCACTCAAAGCCCTCTAGTGGCTTCCATCTCACTTAAAGGAAAAGCCAAAGTCCCTTAAAATGCCCACAAAACCTGACCTCATCTCCTACTTCTTGCTCCCCCTACTGTAGCCCTACTGGCTTCCTGTTTTCCTCAACACTCCTCAAGCTTTACTCAGGTCTTTACTCAAATGCTACCCTCTCAGTGAAGACTTTGTTGGGGTTTTTTTAAGAAATTTTATTGAGAAACAGTGTGTTTTTCCAGGACCCATCAGCTCCATGTCGAGCAGTTGTTTCAATTTAGTTGTGGAGGGTGTACCTCGGTGGCCCATGTGGGAATCGAACCGGCAACCTTGGTGTTACAAGCCTGCGCTCTAACCACCTGAGCTAACCGGCCGCCCAGAGGACTTTCTTGATAACTCTAAAAAACTGCAACCATCCCGGACATGCCCTCAGCCCCTACACTGCTTTATTTTTCTCCAAAGCATTTATTACATCTAACATACCATATATTTTACTTCTTTACTTTGCTCATTATCTGTCTCCCCAATTGTATTGTAAGTTCCTTGAGAGCAGGGATTTGTTTGTTTATTACTGTATCCCATTATCTAGAACGTTGCCTGGCACATTGCAGGTGCTCCTCCATAAAGTTTATTATTGAATAAATGAATAAGGTTAGAGAGAGAAAATGACTTATCCAAGGTAACATAGCTGGTAGGTGGTAGAACCGGAATTAGGACCCAGATACCCTAAACCCCATTTCAGTCCTGCATAACTGTTACAAAGGCTTTGGTAACTTCCTTCTGCTCTTTCAATCTTTCCTTCACTCAGAGGAGTGGTGTGGACACTTTACTTCTGTGAGCAGTCCTTTTCTCATCTATAGATGGAGGATAATGTGGAAGGAAGAATACCGTAGGGAAGAGGCATGGGTATTAGAATCAGAGACTTAAATTCAAATTTTGACTGCCACCAACTCTGTGGCAACATTAAACTTAAAAAAGACAACTTACCTCTTTGAGACTTAGTTTCTTAATTTGCAAACTGGGAATAATCATAAGTACCTCATTCTGTTGTGAAGAATACAAGACCAAAAAAAAAAAGAAAAAAAAGTATGAAGATTGGAAAAGAAAAGCACAACTGTCATTTTCACAGGCATTATGATTGTTTACATAAAAAACTTAAAGCAATTCCATAGACAAATTATTAGGACCAACAAAAACTTCAGCAAGATTTCTGGATATAAAATCAATATATAATAATCAATGATGTTCCTATATAAAAGCAATAAACAGAAAATGTCATTTTTAAGAAGGCACAATTTCTAAAGCAAGAAAACTATCCTGGCAAATAATTTCTTTAGAAGTCAAGATGTGCTATTTCCTCTTGATGGAGGAAATTGTAAAAATCATTGAGGTGTAACCAGTTAGCTCAGTTGTTTAGAGCATGGTGCTGATAACACCAAGGTTGCCGGTTCATGGGCCACTGTGGGCTGTGCTCTCCCTAAGAGTCAATCAAGGGGCCAGCCAAGTGGCTCAGTTGGTTAAGAGCACGAGCTCTGAGCAACAGGGTCGCCGGTCCAATTCCCACATAGGCCAGTGAGTTGCACCTGAGCTGAGCTGCCGCTGAGCTGCCAACAGGTGGCAGGATGGTTCAGCTGGTGACAGCACATGCTTCTAACATGCTCCTAACAACAAGGTTGCTGGTTCGACTCCCTCATGGAATGTTGGGCTACACCCACCCGCAACTAAGATTGAACATGGCACCTTGAGGTGAGCTGCCCTGAGCTGCCATCGGCCAGATGGTTCAGTGGTTAGAGTGTGCATTCTTAACAAGGTTTCCGGTTGGACTCCCACATGGGATGGTGGGCTACGCCCACCCACAACGAAGATTGAACACGGCACCTTGAGCTGAGTGGCCGTGAGCTGCCAATGGGCGGCTGGATGGCTACTGGACTTGGGAGCTGAGCTAGCTGCGCCATCCACAACTAAGATTGAAGGACAACAACTTGGCTGTTCCCCTTCCCCAATTCCCCAATAAAATCTTTAAAAAAAAAAGACATAGAAAAGACAAATAACAAAGAAAAGTTGAATAAATCTGACCACATGAAGTTTGAAACTGTATTTCAAAAGATACAACAAAAATAGTGAAGAGGCAATTCACAGACCAGGTGAAGATACTTGCAACACATATATCAAAGAATTTCCAGGCATAATATGATGTAAATTCCTACAAATTAATAACTCAAAGACAAGCCCAATAGAAAAATGGGTCAAAGAAGGAGTATGCAATTCACAGAAGAAAAAGACTAAAGGTTAAGAAAGATAAAAATATAATCAATGTTTCAGGAAATCAGGGGTTCAAATAAAAACAAGCAACCACCAGGCTGGAAAATATTAAAGTCTGCCAATTCCAAGTATTGGGGAGGATGTGAAACAATGGAAGCTCTCAAAACGCTGCTTAAAAGAGACTACAAATGGCACCATCGATTTGGAAATTAATTTCAAAATAAAGTTGAAAATATGCACATCCTTCCTAGGTAAACTAGCAATATTAATATTTCCTTGTGTACAAGGAAATATATATTTGTATGTTCCTACAATGTAATCCTGTACATATGAATAGAGCTGCATGTAATAACATGGACAATAAACAATGCTAAACTAAGAAAACAAGTTGCAGAAGGAAAAATTTTGATACTATTCCTTAGAACTTTAAAACATTACTGTCATGGATACAATACATATGCATCAATATATAATGACAAATTCAGGATATGACTACCTCTGGGGAGAGAGGGAGGAGGCAGGATTGGGGAGGTACACAGGAGGCTTCTATTACACCTGTAATATCCTATTTAACTTGGCAGTGGGTACACAGGTAATTTGTCTAGCCAAGACAATTGGGAGAATGAGATGTCAAGAAACATGCTCATAGACCAAGATCTACTATAAAGCTACAGTAATTAAGACAAGGATAGACAAATAGTGCAAACAGAGTACAGAAAGAGTCACTGGAGGAGAGGGATTACTACAAAACCAGAGACCCCTGAGAGTCCAAAAGTCACCCAAGCAGTCAGTTCCTTCTGAGACCCCTTTCTGGGATGGCCAGCCCTGAATCCTCTCTTCCTCCCTCACCGTCATAACCTCAGTTTCTCTCTGACTCTAGCTCTCTCTCTCTCTCTCTCTCTCTCTCTCTCTCTCTCTCTCTCTCTCTCTCTCTCCCTCTCATTTACTCATCCATCCTCCCTTAAACTTTGGGAGTTTGAATCCCAACTCATACACTTAAAAACTGGGCCACGGGAACCTGAGATTCTTCATCTGTCAGGTGGGGGTGGCCAGTCTCACAATGGGATTAGGTCTGTAAAGGACAGTACCTGGCAGCTAGTCCTCAACCTTCTCTCTCCTCTTCCTCCTCTTCTCTCATCCTTTCCCTCCTCTGGCCAGGGCAGAGTCCCATCTGATCTCTCTCTCCAGCCTGGGCGCACATTCGACAGCAAACTGAAAACTGCTCAGGGGATAGGCCCCCAGCTTGTAAGAGGGGTCACCTCATCATGTACTGGATCCTGAAAGGAAGCCTCAGGGGTGTGGCCAGGGCCCTCAGGGTGCAATAAGGGGGAGAATATCCAGGTCCAGTGACCTCAACGGTGGGGGCTCCCTGAGAACTTCAGGCAGGAGAGGACTTAGGACTTGGGACTTTAGTTGGAAGGAGCCCAAGAGCTTCTGGCCCTGCTCCCCACCCAGGCAGATCGAGGCAGCTGTCTGTGTGCCTGGGCAGGGGGAGGGCATGGGAAAGCCCCTAGAGTCTAGGCACTGTTCTTGGAACCCTTGTTCCCTTTGGAACCCTAGAACACCCTATAATAGTTCTCCCCAGAGGTAACTTAGGTTTCCTCCAGAAAGTGAAATTGGGTAGCTTAAGAACAATGATAAGAGGGTGTCTTTTCACTGTGTATTTTTTATAACTATTGAACTTTCAGTTTGCACATTTGTTACCTCTTTGAAAAATAAAAGGAATTAAAAATAATTGTTAAAAAAGTGGACTCTGGGGCTGGCCAAGTGGCGTGATGGTTAAGAACTGGCTTGGGACGTCAGAGGGCCCCAGTTCGGATCCCACATATGAGGGCCAGTGACATTGCTCTCCACAGCTAAGATGCTGAACAACAGCTCAACCTGGAGCTGGGCTGCCATGAGTCGCCGGTGACAGCGTAGGCTGCAGCCCCTGTGGCAGTGGGTTGCCACGGGCTACCGTGTGTAGCCAGCAGCCAGCGTGAGCGGCCCTCAAGCCGCTGTGAGCGGCCCTCCAGAAGCCGGCGACTGATCTGCCTCGCCTGGGAAGAGCGCAATGATGGTGCCAATTTGGGCCATTGAAGCAACGTCCTCCACAACTAGACTGAAGAACAAAACAACAGCAACTTGTCTGGTCCCCTTCCCCCAATTCCCCAGTGCTGTTCCCATCCTCCAATTCCCCAATAAAAATCTTAAAAAAAAAAAGAGACCCTCCTGTCATGCTCCGTCATGTGTCCAGGACTCCCCCCCCCAAACCCCCCCACACTCCCCTGCTCTGCTCCTGGCTGCCCCACCATGCACAAACAGGGCTGGAGGGGGGTGACAGTGGAGATGGTGCTGCTGACGGGGCCCAGACCCTACTCCTGCCCCAGCTGAGGAGTAGCACCCAAGGATCTTGGGGACCCGTTTGGGGGTGAGGGGAGTTCCCGTGATGTGTACAGGTGGTTGCCTTGGGGGGTGGGGTGTGTCTTTGTGGTGTAGATTTGTTTGCAGTAAGTGAGTGGAGGGTCTTCCATGGCTTGTGTCTGTCAGTGCTGGTGCATGGTATGTGTCTATAGGGTAATGATATGCATCATGTGAGGGGGTTGTGACAGTTGTGACAGCTTGTGTATTGTGTGTAGTGAAGGTCATGGGTTGTTTCAGTGGATGTCAAGGGTCTGTTGTGTGTCGTGCGTTTGTGAAGGGCCATGAACTGTGTCTATACATGATAAGGATGTGTTTTGTGTGATGTGAGGGAATGCTGTATCTGTTGGTGATTTTGTGTGCTAACTGTCTCTGAGGGGTGAGAGGGTGTGTGCTGTCTGTGAGATACGCAGGGGGATTGTGTCCATGAGCAGGTGCTGATGGCAGGGCAATCCGACATAACCCAGGTCTTCAGACTCCCCACCCCCACCCCCCAAGGGCTTGACTAGCCTCAACCCTCTCACCCAGACCACCCGCCTCTTACCTGAGAAACAGCAGGGACAGTGGTCTAGGAGGTGACAAAGAAGCTGAGGGGATGGTGAGGGCTGTCAAGAGCATGTTTCCTGCAAGGCTTCTCAGGAAACTCAGGAAGCTGGGCAGGCAATGGGGAGGAGGCAGAAGGCAGGTCCAGGCCTAAGTGTGTGATTCATTTTCCTCTATGCTCCAAACCCATTTCATCAGCACCAAGACAAAGAATTCGGGAAGGCCGGCCTGCTGGCTCTGCTGGGTCAGCAGGGCATGAGCCAGGAAGCCAGCTCCTTGGGCGGGCCCCCAACCCCAAGGTCACAGAGAATACTCACATCCAGCTGGGGAGTCTCTCTCTGCATATCAGCTCAGCCAACAACACAGGGCTGGTCCCATTCAATATGTAGCTCCTCTAGGAGGAAGGGCTGGGCCTGCGCTGGCAGAGGAAGGAGAAACTGGACCCCTTATCTGATGGGGGAGATGGGCCCTGGCCTAAGAAGGGACCCAGCCCTGTCCTCAGGAGCCCCCATTCTGAAAGGGAATACAGCCCTCTCCTCAGGAGCCCAAGCTTCAATGGGTACAGTCCCAATACCAGTGAGCCCCAAGCTGATGAAAAAGACCCAAAGCTGCTTTCAGAAGAGCCAGCCTTGCTCACAGACCACCATCCAACGGGTATGACCCAACCTGCCCACAGGTGCCCCCAACCAAGGAAGAGACAGCCCTGCCTTCAGGGATGCCCAGTAAGCTGGGAAACAAAATTATACCATCTGAAGTCACCCTCATCTGCCCTCATGAGCCCCCAGTCTGAGGGAGAAGACAAATCTTTGCCTAGGACTGCTCTGGGGTCTCCAACCTTGGGTGTTCTGTACTGCAAGTTGCTCCTTATCTCCACCTCCACCCCACCCCCACCAAAATACCAGATTGGGCTTAGCAGGAAGCAACGGCCACAGAGGAAAGCAAACTGGGCCATGGCATGGGTAGACATTCTCAAATACCAACTCTAAGAATCCGCTGGACCATGGCTTGACCACCACCTCGGGTCTTCAGCTTGAGCCCTCCATTGAGCATCTATGAGCCTCCGGTTCCTGGGTCAGTAACCGAGTAACCGTGACACATACTCCCTACGTTATACCAAGTATGATGCCTGGCACATAACAGGAACTCAGTAAAGGAAAATCACTTTATTTACCCAAGTTCCTGCCTAGTGTCCCAGGATTGGGGGTGGTAGGGGTGAGATGCTTTCTCCACGTCAGTTGGAGACCTTGTTAAAAATCAAGGTTTAAAAAAAGCGTTTTCTGGGCCAGCCGAGTGGCGCGATGGTTAAGAACTCGCCTGGGATGCCAGAGGGCCCCGGTTCGGATCCCACATATGAGGGCCAGTGACACTGCCCTCTACAGCTAAGATGCTGAACAACAGCTCAACCTGGAGCTGGGCTGCCGTGAGTTGCCGGCGACGGCATAGGCTGCAGTCCCTGTGGCAGTGGGTTGCCATGGGCTACTGTATGTAGCCAGCAGCCAGCGTGAGCAGCCAGCAGCCAGCGTGAGCGGCCAGCAGCCAGCGTGAGCGGCCAGCAGCCGCAGTGAACGGCCGTCCAGAAGCCGGCGACTGATCTGCCTCGCCCGGGAAGAGCGCAATGATGGTGCCAACTTGGGCCAGTGAAGCAATGTCCTCCACAACTAGACTGAAGAACAAAACGACAGCAACTTGTCTGTCCCCCTTCCCCTAATTCCCCAGCACTGTTCCCATCCCCCCAATTACCCAATAAAAATCTTTAAAAAAAAAAAAAGCGTTTTCTCATATTCTACTTCAAGAGCTTGTGATCTAGCAGTGCTGGTGGTGGGGACCACCAGTTAAATGAATTTTTAACAAGCACCCCAGGGATTCCAAGGTAGGCAGCCCATGAAGCAGAGCAGGGTTGAAGGGAATCCAGAGGAAGCCAGGGACTGGGAAAGAGAGTTCAATTAACTAAGGGCTCTTTCTAGCTTATCTACCCCTCACCTTAATAAGGGCTGCCCACTGAGGGTTGGCATCTCTGACAGAACCCCAAGCTCTCCCCACCCCCTACCTCCTGAAGGACTGACTGTGCTTGTCTGGTGTTACAGCACTGGCTGAGTTAACCTGGTAGCTTGCTAAAGATCCAGCTGTCTGTCTCCCCACCATAAACACTCCCCACCATACACACTCCCCACCCTGAACCCTGAATCCGAATCTTCAGGAGCAGCAGAGAATGTCTTTTTAACACATTTCCCAGGTGTCCTCAATCCTCTGATCTTTCACCCGATTCTTGGGACAGGGACCACCATGCTGGAAGAGAGGGGCAGGGCGGAGTACTCACTGTGCACCCGGCTACGCCAGGCACCTGGTTTCCTGACTTCGTGACACTCAAGACAACACGTTTAAGAAATGAGGAAGCTGAGGCTCCCAGGAGTTTCAAGACTTCAGTCTGTCTGACCTCAAACGCAGGCCTATTGCCACCATTTGCAAGGTTTGTTCTTTTCACAATCAGCAGAATCTCACTCAAGTTCACGGAACAAGGAAAAAGGAGGTATTTTTTACCCTTGTTTTACCAAAGAGGCGGAAGCTAAAGCCCAGAGAGGGGAAATGACTTGCCAGGATTACAAAGCTAGTGAGGGGCAGGGCAGATTCTCAGTGAGGTGACTGCAAGCCCCTCTGGGCCCATTCCACTCAGGGTCAAACATCCCCACAATTCCTGATTCCAATGGTGAGAAGTGCTCGATAACGTTCAGCAAGGGGGCAGATGAACCAGATGTGCTAGGATGGCTATGGGGGCGTGCAAGGGGGGGGGGGCGCGGAGAAGAAGGAAATGGAGAGGAGCAAATCCCGCTTCAATGAGGTTCCACCCTCAGGGCAAGCCCAGGCTCTCTGCAGCCTCCGGAGCACTGACTCCCACTTCCACCTGGGTTCCAGGGAAGCAGGAAGGGCGAGAAGGTGGGGCCTGACTGTGGCTGCCCCAGGCAGCTGCTGAGACTATAGTCACCAAACGGGAGTACAGGATGGGGTGTTGACTGGGCTGCCAAGGGCCATGGCTGATGCTTCAGGTGATTCATTCCCACGTTACACACAAGGAAGTGGAGGCTCAGGGTTGAAGTCTCTGGCCCAAATGCCAGGATTCTAACCCTAACTATCGGGCTCTTTCCACTACGTCTCTGTATGAGGTAGTCCCACCGGCAGCAGTAGGCTGCCCAGTAGGAGGTGTTGGGGTCTGGCTATCTGCTCTATTATTCCCAGCAAACCATAGGAGGAGGAGTGAAGTGGCTCACCCTGGGCCCTGGCACTCCTCCAGAGCCTTTCCTGCCCAAAGAGCCCCTTAACCTATCCACAGAGGACGTGGCTGGAGAAGCTGCCACAGCCACAGCCACAGCCCTGGAGGCGTCTTGACTGCAGCTGCCTCAATTCCAAGCCATCACTGAAAAGATTGCCCTGAGCAGGGTGGAGAATGGGCTGGGACCACTGCTAATCTTCTGAGTGGGTCTGTGGCTAGAATGTGCCAGAAAGGAAATGGGAAGGCTTTGATTCATCTGGGAAAATAGGATGTCATGACTGAAACCCAAACTCTTTAATATGACTTTCTGATCTCCCTGGTCTCACCCCAACCCATTTGATGCCCAGGCATGAAAAAGGATATTCAGTTCCACAAATGAGCTGTGCTCTTGCCTCTGGGTCTTTGCACATGCCGTTTCCTCTGACTGAAACATTTTTCCACACTTAGTCATCCCAGCACATCTCCCTTTCTTCCTTCCTTGCCAACAAAACTTAACTATAAACAACAGATGCCCAGCTCCAGGGCAAGTCCTGGTCTATAGCCTGCCTGTTCTCCTTTGCTGTTTTCCCAAATTTACAGTTAGATGTAGCCATGTGACCTTTTTCTGGCCAATGACATCTTTGGGGAAAATTTGGGCTTCCTGGATGACTTCTGCTTGGCAATTGGCATGAGGTGTGAGGCTGCCACGATCTTCTATGCAGCTGTGAGATACCAAGGTCTCCGGAGAGGGTGGACGGGAAGCACAGTAAGAGCCGGGTTCCCTGGTGTCTGTTGAGCCCATGAACAATACCTGAAAGTGCCTGCCACCAGACTTCTTACGTGAGCAAATATTCCCCCATTTGTTTATGCTAGGAATTCTTAACTGAGGCATCAGCCTCTGGGTTCCAACTTGAAAAAGGTCACGTCCTCCAGGAAACAGTCCCCAGTTGCTAAGAATGGGATCAAGGGCCCTCTCCTCAGAGCAGTGGGCGCACTGTGCCTTTCATGATCTCTGCACCTGTTCACATACCCGTGTGCCCCCACAGGCTCAGGTAGGCAGCAGGGGCCCCCATGGTAGCCACCATTTTATTCCTAAACCAGCATATTTGTTGAATGAATAAGGATACCCACGGCTCATTGCTGGCACAACCTCCCCGAGGGCAGACAGGGCCTGGCCCTCACGAGCTTGCAGATGGTTGAACTGTGACCACCACATGACCTCTACGGAAGGGGTGGGTGTGTTCACACACATGCCGGAGTGTGATGGGTGGCACTTTGCCTGGCTAGAGGAGATAGCTGCTGCACCTGGCACAAGAGTCTGCATGACCTTGTGACATGTATCACTCTGCTGGGGGACAACAGTTCCCTCGCTCTGCCTTGGTCCAGGTTTAACTAGAGCCACCCCCAGCGATCCCCTGGGTTTGAATTCATCTGTAGTCTGGATACGCTCAGCTGCACCTGGAAAGACAGTGAGACACCCAAGCTTCTGTCCCCTCCCATAAGGAAGCAAATCAAAGTTGCAGTATCTCTTGACACTACAAGACACTGTGCCTTGTGATTATTGTTCCTCTTTACTCATCTACAAAACACTATAAAAAGTCTAGTTCCAAGTCACCCAGTTTCTCCTGTCTTCACATTTTAGGTGTTGTCTTTCTATTTCTCATCGTATGTCCCTCCCCAGGGCTGATCCTGTCTCTCATGGCCAGCAGCACATTTGAGTATATACGATAAGCTGTGTACTTCCACACATTATTTCATTTAATCCTCAAAATAATCAGTGTCTTCATTTAACACAGAAATGATATTGGCAATACCGAGCACTGTGAAGGTACCTTATATGTGCCATGGCTACGCCTCCCTAAAAACGGCCACAGTAACCAATATTCCCATTTTGTAGATAAATAAAGTTTAGCAAATATGTGGTAGGGAGCCAGAACTCCAAAGCATTTCAGGGCTGGGCCAAGCCAGGTAAGGAACCCACCTTGGAACAATACCTGAAGAAGACAAAATCAAAGGTTAGGGTATAAAAATTTATTACACATACAGAATATCACCACTAATGAATGCAGACAGGCGAAGACAGCTACTAGATGTACTGGATGGAGGACAGCTAGCTCTTTGGAAAGTGAACAGGTTTGGGTGGCTCGGAGCTTCATGCCACGCGGACTGATCAGTCAGACGGAAGAGCACATGCCAAACGCCATGGGAAGTTGGGGCATCGAGCAATTGTCTGTGTGCCCACTGCCTTCCCTGTCTGATGTGGGGCTTCAAAGGATGCCACACCCAGAAGCAAGACACTGAAGCAAAGGGGCTTCCTAAGGTAGCCCCAGGCTTGTCTCTGAAGTCACAGCAACACCATTTTAAGCAATATGTTTAATTGAATGATTTCCACAAACTATACACGAAGTTTCTAACCATCACAATTCAGTGAAGTACAAAACATTAAGTTACAGGCTGTGGGAAGAGAAGGCAGCACCAATGGTGGCACCTTCCAATCCTGGTTGGCCCGGGGGGTAGGAGGTGGGGGAAGGTTTCTTTTTAAACCGAGCCCCTTATTTCAATGTACAAAAGAATTACTCTGATTGATATTAAATCGTATTGAAAACAAAATGGACTAAAAAGCAAATACTACTCTATGTTGGGGTGGAAATGGGAGGGAAGAATGAGTCCTTCAAAGCAAGAGGGGAGACATCTGGGGGAAGGTTCTGTGGCTGTGACCCCAGGAGGTCACTCACGTTGCTCCATCTTTACTTTTGGTGGTCTCAGGAAGGTCCGATTCTTCTTTTCTTTCTTCCCCTTTGTGTTTGCTTGAAAGTTTCGCCAGCTGTCTACACGACCATCTCGGCTTTCCTGAGAGCAAAAGAGGTCTGTGGTGAGAAAACTACCATATTTTGTCGTTATAATGTACACTTTCTTGCCCAAATTTGTGAGGGAAAAATAAGGAAGTGTGTTATACATGGGTGGTAATAATTCTGTATCTATATAAATGTTTTTAATTCTTTTATTTATGCCTATGAGTTAAAAGTGTAACACTAGAAATCAATAACGATATCCATATGCAAAATAATACCCTGGAATAGGATCATCGGTTTTGTTGAACTTTGTTGAACAACGAACTTGCAACAACAACAAAGAGTTGTTGGCCTTCTATGATGCGTAAATATCGTGAATTTGTTAGTGGTACATAAAATTTCTTGTACCTTGTACAGTAAGTCCCTGACTTACGAACATTCGAGTTGCCAACTTTCACAGATACAAATGGACCTCGCATTACAAACATTCGTAGATGCAAACAAATCACGGAAGTAACTCACGTGTCTGCTGGACATTGTCACAGTTGTGCTGCTGTGTGCTTACTGTCCAGTGCGATAGTGTACAGTAGTACAGTGCTCAATCAGAGCCCGGGATGTCCGGAAGCAAGAGGGAAAGCAGTGGTGATGTGGAGGGGACTGCTGGGAAGTGCAAAGCAACAACCACGGAAACAAAAGTGAAAATAATTGAGAGACTGGACCGAGGCAAAAAAATGGTAGATGTCACTTGTTCTTATAACATGAATCATTCAACCACTGGCTTTACATTGTATATTTGTGTCAAAGGTGTATAAGACTCACTTTGTCGGAATTACGAACGAATCCAACTTACAAACGTTCTCCTGGAACGGAACTCATTCGTAAGTCGGGGACTTACTGTATCTGTTCTGTTTTGTAATTATTGGTTACATAAAATTTCTTGTACCATAATATGTTAAAAAATAAATGCTAAAATTCCTTTATAATACCAAAAACAAGTACCTAAATGTAAACAAATAAAAATTTGAATTAAAAAATTAAAATGAAAGACTTTTTTCCCTGAAAGTTTGAGCCAAAAACGTGGGTTCCCCCTATACCCGGGAGCGCATTATACATGGCAAAATACGGTAGTTAATGAGAGGAAGGGCCTGACTGTGCTCTGCCATCCCCCTGTAGCCCAGCTCAGCCCTCAGGAATAATCCAAGAGTAGAACACAGCAGAGCTTTCCTCCCATGTCCATGGGCCCAGGAAAGTATCATACCACCCCTAGAAGGCAGGAGAAGCCAGCCGCAGGTGGGAGGAGAAGGAGAACATGAGTAAAACTCATCACAACAAGGAGGCCACCATTTGTTGGGGACTTCTGGGCTAGACATTTCACATATGCTATTTCTAATCCTTACAAAAAGCTGCCTGTGGTGTGTGTAGTGCCACCAGCATTTCACAGACGACAACACCAAGCTCAGAGAGGCTGAGTCATTTTCTCAGAGTCATGCAGCTGGCCACAGTGCAGCCACTCTTTCCACCGCACCTTTCCTTCCCCCCAAAACATGGAAGGAGGGCCGGCCAAGTGGCGCGTTGGTTAAGAGCTGGCTTGGGACACCAGCTCTGAGCAGCAGGGCCAGGGTTCGGATCCCATATGAGGGCCAGTGACACTACCCTCTACAGCTAAGATGGTAAGCAGCAGCTCGACCTGGACCTGGGCTGCCATGATTCACCAGCGACGGCGTAGGCTGCAGCCCCTGCTGCAGTGAGCTGGCGTGAGCTACCGTGTGTAGCCGGCAGCCAGCATGAGCGACTGGCAGCCGGCGTGAGCTGCCAAGAGCCGCCATGAGCGGCCGTCCAGAGGCCGGCGACTGATCTGCCTCATCCGGGAAGAGCGCAATGATAATACCAACATGGGCCAGTGAAGCAACGTCCTCCACAACTAGACTGAAGAACAAAAAGGACAGCAACTCGTCTGTTCCCCTTCCCCTTCCCCCGATGCCCCAATGCTGTTCCCCTCCCCCAATTCCCCAATAAAATCTTCAAAAAAAAACGTGGAAGGAGGCTCAAAGCCAGCACTGTGCTGAGGGGGCCCCTAGGATATCTTCCTCCTTATTAGGGTGCCTACTCATTTTCTCTCTTTTCATACAAGCAGTGGGACAGAAACAAAGTCATCAACTCTGGTCAGCCAATCCCTGCTGAGACCTAAATGCTATGGCAGACAGACCCAATGTTGCTCAATTCAGAGTACTAGCTAAGCATCTGAAGGCTGTAACTAGGGTGTTAAAGAGAAGTCAAGTTCAAAAGCTGTAAGTCTCTCTGCAGGCAGGACACCGGGGTCACAAAAACTCAGTTTGTTTGTTTCTTTCTTTCTTTTGGGAGGAGAGCTAAACAAATTTTCTTTTTATGAGTCATTTGTAATCTCTCGAGCCCATCTGGTCTCAGATCCACTGTCAGAAGTTCCTGAAAGAGTCTTCTTAGAGCTGGAAGTAGGGGTGGGGAAGGAAGCTCACTTTCTACTGAGACCTCTCAGTAGGGTATGGCACAACTCCACGTTCACTCCCTAAGTCAAATGTGCAGACCACTTTTCTTGAGCCCACTCGGCAGCTCACATACCACAGTTTCTAAACCACCCACCATGCAGGGATCCTCGCTGCCCTCGCCAAGGCTACAGAGCTTACAGGTGGCTGAGCCAAACTCAACCTCAGGCTCCGAGGCTCCCGCTCATCCCCACCTGCCCCGCCCCATTTCCCTATCTGCCCCAGTCAGTCCTGGAAATGCCCTGAGAACCCTGTTTCTATGCTGGGAAGTTTTCTTACTCTGGAATAAGAATCCCTGGCCACCTTGGAAATTTACCTCAAAGTTCTTCTGCCACTCCCTTTCCCGTTTGGCTTTTTCTTGAGCTTCGATCTCTTCTTCCCTTTGTCGCTTCCTAGGGGAAAAACCAGACCATAGTATTTATATGATCCTTAAGAGACTGCGTTAGCCATACAAGTTAAGGCATCTCCCCACAGAAGCAAGCATATAAAGGAAATCGGATCCCTAGGGTTCTCCAAAGATGGCTGTCTGGAAAGGGCTCAAAGTACTTTCATGAATGTCTTATTCTAAAGCATGCAGATGAGACTGTAGGCAGGGCTGTTGGGCAAGAGATAAATTCCCCTGTTACACAGACAGACAGATAAGATCCCCAAAGCCCCGCCAACACTAACAGAAGGCTCTAGGCTCAGCCACTGACAAAGCTACCTCAAGAACCCAGGCCACCTTTCAGCAGAATCACTATTACAATAGCAGAGGT
>NW_017731488.1:3840729-3845705 GCF_001890085.2 Hipposideros armiger
CTTGGGCCAGTGAAGCGACGTCCTCCACAACTAGACTGAAGAACAAAAGGACAGCAACTTGTCTGTTCCCCTTCCCCAGATTCCCCAGCGCTGTTCCCCTCCCCCAATTCCCCAATAAAAATCT
This sequence comes from Hipposideros armiger, assembly GCF_001890085.2. Classification (NCBI taxonomy): domain Eukaryota; kingdom Metazoa; phylum Chordata; class Mammalia; order Chiroptera; family Hipposideridae; genus Hipposideros; species Hipposideros armiger. The sequence goes on from NW_017731488.1 coordinate 3,840,854, forward strand.
TTCAAAAAAAAAAAGAAATAGAAACTATGAATAATGCTTCATGTGTTTCATAAAATAAAGTCAACTACACACTCCAATCAGCCGACACACTCAAAGAAAAGGCCAAGCCCTATGTCCAAAAAAAGGTGAATTTTTAAAAAGAGTGAATGAATGTACATTTAGTAGTTTAAGTTAAAATAGAATGTTCATAGCACATATGCGTCACTCTTTGGGCTTCATCACTGTAACCCACCACTCAGTGAGCCCAAGCCCACAAGATACGGTGGCTTTTCCCATGTTTAACTCACCAGCTCTGGGTCATCCTCCTCCACGTTGGTAGATTTTCCTTCCTTCTTTAATTGCTTTTTTCGCTCTTTCACCTAAAAAGAATTTTTTTTCATCAAAAAATGAGCACTCATACTTTGAGAATATCGTTAAGCTGCACACATGACGTGCACTTTTCTATACGTATGGGTGTAACAAAAGTCTGCACTGAAAAAAGATGAGCCTCTCCCCTCCCCCACCAAAACAGCAATGCAATCACAGAAAACTATGAGCCTGGGCTCCTTTTCTAACCTCATCTAAAATCCAATCCACCTGGAAGGATGAAAGGGGACCAGCGAGGGAGCTGTACCAACTTATCAAATCCTAGGCCAGATCCAGTCTTTGATAAATTCAACGTGTAACCCATTTATCTTTCGCAGCTTGTAGTTACATGTTTATAGCACAGGAAATACACTTGTCAAGTTTTAGAAGAAGCTACAGAACATTTTAAATATTGTTTTTCTGGCATTTCTACAACTGCATTCTTGATCATTTTCACTGTGAAACCCATTTAACCCAATAATTTTCATGTAGTGTTAACTATTTTTATCACTTTGGCAACCATTGAGATAAAAAAAATTTAAATACACCATTCACATAAGAATGACACTACTCCATTAAACAATCATTCAGGGTATTACATCAACAAAAGTCAAGTGTTCCAAGCTCATAAAGGCCCCACTGCCACCTTGTGGTCAGAACGACCAAGGATGGCTCCTTTACAGGCAAAATAAAGAGGAAGGGTAACTATAACTACCACCAATGACTCCAGGTCAAATTGTCAGGTACTTTTGTGATTTTTACCAGAATGGGCCTACGGGTGCCATCTCCAACACATGACCAGCAGGACATAGTTATGGCCATCTGTCGCCTCTTTTTACTCATTTTCCTCATCTAAATTGGACTCATTATTATTATCGGTTATAAAGTTCTATTTCAGATTTCAAAGCTTTGCAAAGAAAAGGTCACATCCATATTCACTCCCGATTAAAACAGCTCTTATAAATGGCCTCAAGATTGTTGCCTCAGCAAGTAAAAAATGAAAACAAAGACCTTTCTTACCTCAAGCAAGCCACTTAACATTTCCCACCACTCAGGAGATTTAGGTAATGCAAAAAAAAAATAACACCAGCTCTAACTGAATTTATTTCAATTGAGTCCTTCCCTCTTATTAATACAGACGTGTGGCTCCTCCGATTTAAAAAAAAAATTTACTCATATCCCCTTGCCAGCCTATCTCAAGCCCATGTTCCAACCCCTTCACGGACAAGCATAAAAATCAAGGGTCAAGTGTCACCATGGCTGTTCCATTTTTCCACTCTCATGATGGGGTAGTGTGAATGTGAAGAGAGGAAGCCCTCTCTCCACAACACAGGACTGGTAAGGAAGGAGGTCGGAGCAGTGTCCTAGCCACTCCTCATCCTGAGCTCTAGAGGCGAATTACAGCTTTAGGCACCCACTATTCACGACCACCACAGCAAAGCGGTGGTGACCACATAAGCAGTCACAATTATGCCAGGAGGCACTGCTATGTCAACGTTTACCCTCCTACAAGGTGCCCAAGGCTTGCTAATACTTCCTGTAAACACAGCAGCACTATAAATACTTACAGTGTGTTCCACGTATTCTTTTCCTGCCTGAATTACATCCAGGGCCCTCTTCTTTTGTTCCTGATCCAGTAGCAACTTGTAAGCTTTGTCCACAGCTAATGCAAAACATTGAAATTAACTGTTTCTGCAAACACCCTCTGCAAGTCTGAACTCTACTCAGGCAGTGTACATGGACTTGTGCTGTCTAAAAGCATTCCCTACTTTGTTCAATTATTTACTGTTGTTAAACTAATTAAAAAACATACAACTACAGCAGTGACTTTCCTTGAGAGCCTTGGAGAAAATTAAATATACACTCAAGGCTAAATACACCACATCTAAATTTAATTCAGTGATAAAATACTGCCAATTATATTTTATGTTCAAAGGAAAAAAAATGACCCTAGGCAATAACAGTCTTTGTTGGCACATAAAAGTTTTAACAAAGCAAAGCTAAGGTCTATTTCTTAAACAGCAACATTTTGCTTTGGAATGACAACCATTTCACTGAAAACCACAGCTTCTTCATGACCAGAAAGCAGAACTATCACATTCTTTTCTTGATCCAGGACAAGGAACAGTAGGTCCCTAACAGTGACAATATATTTATTCAGAAGCAGGTAAATTTACAAATACCTTCAAAAGCCTTTTGTGCCCTGTCAGCATCATCTTGATTTTTGTCAGGATGCACCAATATGGATAACTATAATAAGAGAAAAGGTTAGGTTTGTCAAGAAAAGAAACATTTACTCTTTGCCTGCACTCTTTACAGCCAAAAGCTCTAAGGTACTTTAAGGAACTTCTCAGTTCGGGCTGTGCTCCAGTTCTGCGAAGTTTCTGCTTTCCACCCTCAGAACTTCTGAACCAGTCTCTGGCATTTGTACTTGTTAAACCTCGACTAGACTGGGTATCAGATGATAGTAAGGAATTTGTGCTAATTTTGTTAGGTGTGACAGGTAGTTATGCAAAAAATATACTTTTTTATTTGGGGGGATTCATGCTTAAGTATTTAGGGGTAAAGTATCATAGTGTCTATAATTTACTTTTCAACAATTTAGTCAAAAATATATAGTTAAGGGGCCGGCCGAGTGGCTCAGTTGGTTAAGAGCTCGCTCAAGAGTTTGAGCTCTGAGCAACAGCGGTTCGAGTCCAGCCCGAGCTGAGCAGNGCCGGCGACGGCATAGGCTGCAGTGGGCTGCCATAAGCTACTGTGAGTGGCCGACAGTCAGCGGAATGACTGGCAGCCGGCATGAGCTGCCGTGAGCCGCCGTGAGCGGCCATCCAGAGGCCGGCAACCGATCTACCTCACCGGGGAAGAGCACAATGATAATACCAACATGGGCCAGTAAAGTGACGTCCTCCACAACCAAAGAACAAAAGGACAGCAACTTGTCTGTTCCCCTTCCCCGATTCCCCAACGCTGTTCCCATCCCCCAATACCCCAGTAAAATCTTAAAAAAAAACTAAAAAAAATTAAAAATTTTGTTATTGCTAAACCAATCATCAACACAAAATACATAAACTAAATTAACCTCGAGATTTCTGATGAGCCAGGGAAACCACAGTTTAGGGCTATAAACACTGATTACATTGAACAATACTACATACTCACCAAAGCTGCAGCCACTTGTCACACAAAGCGTTCTGGCCTCAGTAACAATGGCCTCAATAACTGCCTGTTTCACTCCAGGAAATCAGGAAGTAAACACGCAGCACTCTTGATTATAAACTCCCTTAGGACAGGTCTATTCAGTATTTCCCAAAAGTCAGAATTTCGTACCCTGGTGATTCAAAAGTCTGGCTGTTTCAGATAACTATTTTAGACAGTCTCTTAAAATACATACTACATAACTGCTTTATTGGGAAAATCTTCAAAGAGCAATGTTGATTAATCTAGGTAGTTAAATATGGTTTAAATGAATATGCTGAGATATACCTTTCATGCATCTCTTTGGCTTCTCTCTCCTTCCTTTTAATTTCCAGCTCAGCAAAGAGTTTCATGGTCTGTTTGTATACTGCCTGTTTGAACTACAAGAAAATTAAGAACAAAACAAAATAAGTACATATTTTACCAGGAACTTGAATCAAGTACTTTCAATGGAGCCCAAGACAAAAGCATATTAGAACCCAGCAAGGAAAAAAGGTTCTTCAAAGAGAACCACTTAATGGTGCTCTTTTGGGAAATAAATAACACATCCGCCTATGAGCTCTTCCCGCCACTTTCACCATACAGATGATACATGGGAAACTTTCCTAGTAAAAGGCACCAATAAAGAAAAAGCTCTTCCCGCTTATCTCAACTATTTGAGATTTTGGAGGACCGTGTCCTCCAAAGACCTTCCAAAAATAACTTTTATTCTTTCTTTTCACAAATATTTTATAATTACTCCATGCTAAGCACCGAACTAGGTGCTTCGCTGAGATATGAAGTTGCTACCAAGCAGACCTGTCTTACAGGTCTACTGACTATGGCAGGGCTACTAATTGTCCCCACAACCTCGCTTCATTCTCTGTTCTCCCTCCATCTAAAATCCCTTTTCTTAAGGCACAGGGCCACCCAACATAAAAGCCTCTGTTTCCTGGGCTTCCTTGTAGCTAGGTGTGGCCATGTGACTTAAGTTTTAGCTAATGGGATATTAGGAAAAGTAATGTAGAAACTTCCTGGAATATTCTTAGAGGGAGTAGGCTTATTCCTTCTTGCCTCCTTCCTCTGTTCTGGACTGTGAGGATGGAGGCAACATCCTTGTTGGCAGAGTTACAGAAAGGAGGAGACTAAGTCCTCGGATGACACTTGGTCCAGGGCTGCCATACCAATGGCCATCTTCTTCCCAAAGAAAACAAATTGCTAGCTTGTTCAAACCATCATCATTTTGGGTGTCAATTGTATGCAGTTGAATTTATATTCCAACTAACACACTGACAAAAACAGATAACACATTAGATAGAAAACAGAACTCTAT
>NW_017731488.1:3849830-3905422 GCF_001890085.2 Hipposideros armiger
AAAAAAAAAAAAAAAATGTATATAGTTAACAAAGTGAACTATTCCACTTACATGGTGACTATATGGGAGTTTATTGCTCTAGTCTTTCTTTTTAAAGTATGTATAATTCAACGTTATGTTAAAACATGAAAAGCGCCACAGGTGATTCTTTGAGACAGCCATAGTTATGAACCACTGACCTATTGTCATCAGCAGACAGAAACCAACTAATTGGAACAAAGGGACCGTGTTGAGGGATGATGATAAGTAGGAATCTAATGCTAAATCCTGCATTACTGGACACAGAATCCTAGGGTGCAATTCCACCTTGAATCACCTACCAGCTATGAGACCTTGAGCAATTCACTTAACCTATCTCTGCCTCAGCTTCCTCCTCTGTAAGGTAGACAATACTAGATACATACATCTACATCTCACTAGGTTATTTTAAGGATGCGATGAAATAATGCAAGTAAAGAGCTTAGCAAACTGTCTAACACACACTGACAATAGTTAGCATATAGAGGACATACTATATGCCCAGACCTATTCTAAGTGCTTTATGTGTATTACTTCATTTAAATTCTTCTAAAAACCCACAAGGTAGACACCATTATTATGTGCATTTCACAACTGAGGTACTGTATTTTGCCAAGTATAATGCACACTTTTTTGCCCAAATTTGTGAGGGAAAAATAAGAATGCCCATTATACATGGGTAGTACTAATTCCGAAGCTATATACTATATTTCCCCATGTATAAGACGCACTCTTTTTGCGAAAAATGTGGAGTCTAAAAACTGGGTATGTCTTATACACTGCTTGTACATTTTTTTTACTTGCATTTCCCGCAAGTGATGAGGAGTTGTATGAATTTTATGATAAATAAAACTTGAGTTCAGGGCCGGCCGAGTGGCGCGATGGTTAAGAACTGGCTTGGGACGCCAGAGGGCCCCAGTTCGGATCCCACATATGAGGGCCATGGGCTGCCATGTGTGGCCAGCAGCCAGCGTGAGCGGCCAGCAGCCGCAGTGAGCGGCCGTCCAGAGGCCGGCGACTGATCTGCCTTGCCTGGGTAGAGCGCAATGATGGTGCCAACTTGGGCCAGTGAAGCAACGTCCTCCACAACTAGACTGAAGAACAAAAGGACAGCAACTTGTCTGTTCTCCTTCCCCCAATTCCCCAATAAAAATAAAAAATTAAAAAAATTAAAAACTTGAGTTCAATAACTTCACATAATACTTTTTTTTCAAATTTCAGGCCCCAGAATTAAGGTGCGTCTTACACATGGGGAACTACGGTAAATTTTGTAATTCTTTTATTTATGCTTATAAGTTAAGCATAACTCTAGAAAGCAATAACGATACCTGTATGCAAAATAATACCATGGAATACAATCATCAGTTTTGTTGAACTTACAATGTACTTATGACAAACAGTTCTTGGCCTTCTATGATGTGTAAATATTGTAAATTAGCTACCGATACATAAAACTTCTTGTACCTTGTATCTGTTCTTGTGTTTTATAGTTATTTGTTACATAAAATTTCTTGTACCATAATATGTTAAAAAATAAATACTAAAATTCCTTTATAATACACAAAACAAGTACCTAAATGTAAACAAATAAAATTTGAATTAGAAAATTAAAATGAAAGGTTTTTTTCCCTGAAAGTTTGGGGCAAAAACGTGGGTGTGCATTATACATGGCAAAATACAGTAACAGACACAAAAAAGCTGAAAGTAATTTGCCCAAGTTCAAACTACTTGTAAGAGGTACAGCCAAGACTGAAATTCAAGTCATACAGCTCCAGGTTATATTAAATATTAGGTCATATTAATGGCTAAATAAGAACTCTTATTGAGTTCTTTGCATAGTTCCATAAAAAGTTGTTTTGACTATGGATTTGACTACTTGATTATTAAATTGGGAAAGACTGCTAATACATTATATTAGGACACTTGAGATTTTAGCAAAAGGAAAAAAAGCTGAATACAAGTGCAGAGTAGAACTCAGAAAGAAAAAAACTATAAAGTTATATAATGGAAAATGATTGTGCAGGCAAAGATAAAAAACATCTTGATTTAACTGTAGATCATAAGATGATTATGAGTCAGCAATGTGGGGGCAATTACTGTATTGAAGAAGCAAGCTTAACATTGGATATTAACAAGTATACCATGCAGGAGCTGAGAATAATATTCAGCACTGGTCAGGCCCTTTTAAATATGTAGTGCATAAGAAACACTAAAAAGTTGGAGAAAGTACAAAAAAAACATGAAATATATAGAAAATCCAATTTGCAAAGAAAGATTACAGGGAGTGAGATTATTCAACTCACGGAAGGAAAGGCTGGGGAGTTACTCAGCTGTTAAAACTGGAAGGGTCTTTAAAGAGGCTACTATAAAACTTTGTAGCTCGAATTATTAAACATTAGAATGAACAAGAATCATAACTTGTAGATCTCCTTTCCTAGAGAATTTCCAGAAAGCACTCCTCATGTTAAACCAGTTATCTCTTGGATATTCATTTAAATTTACAAAAGATAAAATTATTGAAGAATGGGGTCTTAAAAATAAAATAATTGTTACAAATCATTTAACATGTTCTCTCCTGGAAGCCAGGGGATTTAGTAAGTATAACTCCATGTAAGCTCTACTATTTACCTTGTACTTCTCCCTCTTAATTAAGGGGCTGCAGAGATTCTATTTGGATATAAAATTCATTCTATTCAGAGGCCATTAAGTTATTTAATATTGTATGTCATTATGAGGTTTTTATCTAAGAGTTATATAGCCTTACGTTCAAAAAAAAAAAGTTATACTCATATTTCCGTGCAAAAGTCATAATAGCAAGTCCTAAGAGAATCATCATGTGCTTGCATTTTCAAACGGTTCCAACTTCATCCATGACAGGGAAATAGTACCATACCTGCCGAAACCTCTTTTTTATTTCTTCATCTGTCACTTCAGGATCTATCTGAAGAACCTGAAAGAATCAAAATCAAAACTAAAAGAAATTAAAATAATTTATAAATTTAAGAGGTACCCAATAATTATACATATTATAATCAACACCTAGAATAGCACTCAGCATTCTAGAACAGTGCCTGGCACACAGTTCTAAAGAATGCTCAAGAAATATAAATGAGCAAATCAATAATAAAATAATAGCTATACTATTTTAGGGTTCTCAGTTAATACAGTAGTTACTTTTACTCCATCATAAAAATAATAATTTAGGGCCGGCCAAGCGGCGCATCGGTTAAACTGACTTGGGACGCCAGAGGGCCCAGGTTCGGATCCCACATATGAGGGCCAGTGACACTGCCCTCTACAGCTAAGATGCTGAACAACAGCTCAACCTGGAGCTGGGCTGTCGTGAGTCACCGGCGACGGTGTAGGCTGCAGCCCCTGTGGCAGTGAGTTGCCATGGGCTACCGTATGTATCCAGCAGACAGCAGCCAGCGTGAGCAGCCAGCAGCCACCACGAGTGGCCATCCAGAAGCTGGCGACTGATCTGCCTCTCCCGGGAAGAGCGTAATGATGGTGCCCACTTGGGCCAGTGAAGCAACATCCTCCACTAGACTGAAGAACAAAAGGACAGCAACTTGTCTGTTCCCCTTCCTCCAACTCCCCAATAAAAATCTTAAAAAATAATAATAATAATAATTTACCTCATACCCATATACATGTTTTCAGACCACGAGAAAATACTGTATTTCTCCTTCAGTCATTAAGAAAAGTGCCCACTCCCAAACCCCTACGTATCTTTGCAAATGTGGAGAAAGCAAAGAACTCTACAGGGAAAAAATCAGGCTGGCTACTCGATTTTCAGCTCAATCCAGAAATGCCCACTTGGCTCCACTTTATAATTTACATGGCCCAATAGTTCTCAGCCCAGAGTGAACACCAGGATCACATGTGGAAACCTGATCAATGCCTGAGGCCCATTCTGATTCCAAATGGCAGAGACATCTGTATTTTTTTGAGCAACGCTGTCTTAAAAAAATAAATTTAGGGGTGGCCGGGTGGCTCAGTTAGCGAGAGCATGTGCTCTAAGCAACAGGGTTGCCGGTTCGACTCCCACATAGGCCAGTGAGCTGCACCCTCCGCAACTAGGTTGAAAACGGTGACTGGGACTTGGAGCTGAGGTGAGCTCTCCACAACTAATACTGAAGGACAACAACTTGACTTGGAGCTGATGGGTCCTGGGAAAAACACATTGTTCCCCAATAAACTTTAAAAATAAATAAATAGGGCCGGCCGAGTTACGCGTTGGTTAGGAGTTGGCTTGAGACGCCAGCTCTGAGCAACAGGGCCCCGGTTCGGATCCCACATGAGGGCCAGTGACGCTGCACCCTCTACAGCTATGCACCCTCTACAGCTAAGATGGTGAACAACAGCTCGACCTGGAGCTGGGCTGCCGTGAGTCATCAGCGACGGCATAGGCTGCAGCCCCTGCTGCAGTGGGCTGCCGTGAGCTACCTTGAGTGGCTGGCAGCCAGCGTGAGCGGCCGTCCAATGGCCGGCGAGCGACTGCCTCACCCAGGAAGAATGCAATGATAATACCAACATGGGCCAGTAAAGCAACGTCCTCCACAACTAGACAGAACAAAAGGACAGCAACTTGCCTGTTCCTCTTCCCCAATTCCCCAACGCTGTTCCCTTCCCCCATTCCCTAATAAAATCTTCAAAAAAAAAGAAAAAAAAGATAGGAGCTGGCTTGAAAGGTAACCTACTAGCCAGATTTGGGACAATTTGAGCATCAAAATAAATGATATCTAAACATAACCCACTGAACAAAATAGGAAACCCCAATTCCATGCTGACAAATAAATGAACTGAAACTTTGATAATGACAGGATATTCACAGTCTCAAAGTACCTCCCCAGAAAATACTTATTAATGACAAAAGGGAAAAAAAGTAACTTCATGAACAAACCTAGCAGGTACCTCTTTAAATGATCAAATTAACATCATAAGTAATGGGATAAATCAAAATCATGTGCCACTTTATAGGTTGCTAAAAGAACACAGTATCACTTTTGTGATATTCCTGCCAACATTGCATAAACCAACTCTAACATGAAGAATCATCAGATAAATTCAAATTGAGAGATATGCTACAAAATAACTGGCCTATAATCTTCAGAAATGTCAGGGTCATGAAAGTCAAGGAAATACTGAGGAACTAAATGTTCCAGATTGAAGGAGACTAAAGAGCCATGATGACAACTACATGTAACAGGAGATTCTGGACTGTATTCTTGTTATATAGGTCATTATTGAGACAAGCAAATCTGAATGGAGTCTGAGGATTATACAGTAACAATGTAAATTTTTATTCCCCGATTTTGATGGTTATATTGTGCTTCAGTAGAAGAATATTTTTTTTAATTGGGGAATTGGGGGAGAGGAATAGTGTTGGGGAATTGGGGAAGGGGACCAGCCAAGTTGTTCTTCAATCTTAGTTGTCAAGGGCACCAGTCGCCATCTGGCTGCCCATCAGCAGCTCGTGGCCTCTAAGCTCAAGGTGCTGTGTTACAATTTTAGTTGTGGGTGGGTGTAGCCATCATCCCACACTGGAGTCTAACACGGCAGCCTTGTTGTTAAGAGTGCATGCTCTATCCACTGAGCCATGTGGGTGGCAGCTGAACTCAAGGTGCCGAATTCAATCTTAGTTGCTGGCGGGTGAAGCCCACCATCAAACAGGCAGTCTTGTTGTTAGGAGCACATGCTCTCACCAGCTGAGCCATCCTGCCAGCTGTTGGCAGCTCAGCGGCAGCTCAGCTTGGGTTCAGTGTCACTGACCTATGTGGGAATCAAACCGGCGGCCCTATTGTTCAGAGCTCGCGCTCTTAAGCTAACTCTTAACCAACTGAGCCACTCGGCTGGCCCAGGAAAATATTTGTAGGAAAAACACAAAGTACTTCAGGGTGATGGGGCATCATATGGACATCTGGTCTTATATAGTTCAAGAAAGTCTTCATAGTGTACTTGCAACCTTTGTGCAAATCTGAGATTATTTTAAAATGAAAAAAATTCTTGAAAAATTTTTGAAAAAAAACAAAAGCAATCAATGAATCTGAAAAATATTATGCTAAGTAACATAAGCCAGATACAAAAGGACAAATATTATATGATTCCACTAATATGAGCTACCTAGAATAGGCAAATTTATAGACAGAAAGCAGAATAGAGATTACCAGGGGCTGGGGGAATGGGGAGTTGTTATTTAATGAGTTTGGAGTTTCTGTTTGGAATGATGAATAAGTTCTGGAAATGATAGTGGTGATGGTTGGATAACAATGTGAATGTACTTAATGTCACTACTCTACACCTACAACTGGTTAAAATGGTTTATTATATGTTATATATATTTTACCACAAAAAAAGTTTTTTCATAAGTGCTCAATAAATGTTATTTGTATAAGATGTAATAATATTTATTTCAAATTATTTTAACTGTGAACAATCAGAAGCTAGTTTAAATATCCTGCAATAAAGGAATTACTTAAATAATAATTATAGAGGCTTTAAAAAGTGTATAAAAATATTTTATGTAACAATGCAGCATTTAAAATAGCATGACGTATATGATCCTTATTTTTTTTAAATAACAGTTTGAGTATAAACAATTAAGAGTGGTTATTTGTCATAGATAGGATTATACATGATTATTTATTCTTGCTTTATATTCCAAATTTTAATAAGAAATATGATTTACTTATTTTTTTAAAAGAAATTTTATTAGGGAACAGTGTGTTTTTCCAGGACCCATCAGCTGCAGGTCAAGTAGTTGTTTCAATCTAGTTGTGAAGGGCGTTTTTCCAGGACCCATCAGCTCCAAGTCAAGTAGTTGTCTTCAATCTAGTTGTGAAGGGAGCAGCTCCAAAGCCCATGTGGGAATCGAACCGGCAACCTTGGTGTTATAAGTCTGTGCTCTGACCACCTGAGCTAACCAGCTCCCCCAATTTACTTTTATAATCAGGAGAAGCTTAAAGTTATAAAACTAAGAAAACACAAAAAGTATAGTTGCTTGTCTATAACCTTGTGATCATTGCTTGGTTGTTGGTTCTTTCATTTTTTTTTTTTTTTAATTGTGATGAAACAGAAAAATTTTAACAAGGAAATTAAATATAAGATCCTAAATTTATCAAGGCTAGCTATCCTTTCATATCTGAAAAGCAATCTATTTAGGCTGCTAAAAGATGATGAAGAATATTTGATAGGGCAAATACCATCTCACTTTCATTAACATGCTGCCTTTCAAGCTCTGCTCACAATGAAATCACCCAAGTTCAATTCCAGCTATGATACAAATTAGGGGTGTGTTCTGATATAAGTCTTCCTGTAACTATGCAAAGCTCCCCATCACGAGGCCACAGCAACATCACACTGCTCACCTCAAATGGGTTCAAATTGAAGTAGGAGGAACCAGGACGGGTCAGTCTTTCAATTTGATTTTTGGATGTTAGAACTGAATCTCTCTTCTCTATTTGTTTCACCTAAAATAAAGGGGATAAAAACTTCATTAATAAAGTTCAAAAATAAACTCTGAATTGTCATCTTAACAAGTTACTCACTGACATGTTCACCAAACATTTATGTGTCTATGTGTGCAAGCTATTTTGCTAACCACTTTGAGGAATAATTACAACAGCTACCATTTACTAATTTTTAATAATGTAAAAACTTTACACATATTTATTCCTCTCAACTATCCTATACAGTAAATACTTTTAGTCCCATTTCACAGATAAGATAACTGAGACTTAGAGAGGTTACTTAAATTGTTCCCAATTACCCAACTTGTAAACCAGAATTTTAAGCCAGTTTGATTCCAGGGCAGGCATGAAGAGAATTCAAAGATAAATAAGTCCCAGCCACTACCCTCAAAGAGCTTCCACTCTAATAATAGAAGATGTACTTGTGTGTGTTCATACTTAATTTACATGTTTTTAAGAAAAGAAAAATACAATTACACTGAAATATATACTAAAAGCAACATTAAAAATGCCTACGGGAGAGAGCAAATAACTCTGCCTACCTAACTCTAAGAGTTAGAAAAATTCCTGACCTGACAATACTAAGGAGAACAGGCACCAGGTAGACGTAGTCCCAGGAAAACATCCTTGGTGCCACTGCCCGAGTTGGAATGCTAGTTGGAATGAATGTCTGGTATGTTATTTAACATCTTTATTCTTCTGGCCAAATGAGTTTGGGAATAATTTCAGTAACATAAAAGCCATTTCTTCCCAGCCTCTTCCCTCTTCACTCTTTTATAAATAGCATGCCACTCTCCCCCATACCCTCTATCTTCTTTCCCAGACTTATTTTTCCTCATAGCACTTAAATCACTACTTGACATTATATTGTCCATCTTTTTATTGTTTATCCTTTCCTACAGAATGCAAGCTCTATGAAACGAAGACAGGATTTTTCTCTCTGTTGTTCATTACCATATCTCCAGCACCTAAACAGTACACTAGTATACATCAGGTGCTCAATTAACATTAGTTGAAGGGTCCTCCTTTAGGTACTTTCTCTCAACCGATTCAAACAAACCAGGATTGCTTTTTTCTTTTTTTAACTAAGAGTTGGTAAATGAAACAAGTTCCACTATACTTGCTGAGTAGTCATTAGAGGTCAATAAACTTTGGTACCAATGCATCAACACTGTCAAGTGAATTAAGCATTTCAAAAGGGCAGACTATAAAGGATGGTGCTCATTTCCACTTTTCAATTTAATGCTTTGGAGAAACTACTATGCAACAAGCATTGTTACAAATACCAGAGATAAAAAATGAATGAGATGTAGTGCTCCACTTTTGAGTAATTCACAGCTTGGAGAGGAACAACTCCATTCCTCAAATCCATGCCAACTTAAAGAGCTCCACCTTCAGCCTTAAATCTTAGAATAATGCTTCTGCTTCTGAAACCCTTTCTTATATATTAACTCCATTAACCCTCATAAAAACTCGTTTTAATATTAACTCTTGTTTTACAGACATGGAAACTAAAGATCTGCAACATCAATGCCTTACAAGAATTCAATCACAGTCAAGTTAACTGCCTTGCACCAATCCAGGCAGAGGTACCCTGACTCCAAATGGCATGCTTTTTTTTCATTTATTCATTTATTAATGTACTCAACAAATATTTACTGAGTAAACCACTATGTAGTAGGCGCTGGAAATGCGATCGTTAAACGAAGCTCGGACCAAACAACTCTCTTCCTATCACTATATGCCAAGCTGTTACCTGCTGTTAAGACCCAGAACAAATTAGTTCACCTATCTAAACCTCAAGTTTATCATCTGTAAGATGGAGGTAATGCCTACCTGGCATAATGCATAGTACCTGGCATAATGCATAGTGCCTGGCATTCGTGAAAAGCAGAAATAACCACTAATAAAACTCATTAAAGAGGACTAAAATAGAAAGTGCTTCCGTTTAGAATAAAAACGGGGGCCAAGACAGTTAAGTGGCTCCCAGGAAGGCCAGCCTCTGCCAGCCCCCCACCCATCGGACTTGGGGAGCTCTACGCGCGCCCAAGTACTTCGTTGGACACACTCGCCGTCTACCCGCAGACGTCTGACCCCGGCCCCTTTATTGTTGCCCAGGGATCCACCAGGAGCTATCAGGCAGACACACACACACACTCCCCCAGCCCCCCGCGCTCCCAAAGGCCAGACAGGAGGAGCCGCCCAACGGTCCAGGCCAGGAGGACCACTGCCTTCGCCCGCTGGGAGAGGAGGCCCAGGCGAGGTCGCTCCGGTGCCGCTGCTCCTCACTCGTGGTTCACCTCACTGTAGAAGGTCATAAATGCCTCTTCTGTACTGCCTCCGCCGCCCGAAGCCCCACTCTCTCCTGGAGCCGCCATTTCCCCGGCCCAGCCACCATGTGACACTCCTGCGCAGGCGCTTCCTCACATGATTCTTACAGGCCCGCCTCTCTAGCCCCGCCTTTTTCCTTGTGATCCTTAAAGGAATCACAGCCCCGCCAGACACGTGTAATCTAAGCCGACTCTTTGTAAAATTAAGGTGAAATACACATGATGTACAATTAACTATTATTATAAAGTGAACAATTCAATGGCCTTTAGTACATTCACAGTGTTGTGCAACCACCACCTCTATCTAGTTCTGAAACACTTTCATTACCCCAAAAGGGTATGTTGCACCAATTCAGCAGTTCCTTACCCCCTGCCCCTCACCAGCCTCCTACATCTCAACCCCTAACAACCAATCTGTGTTCTGTCTCTATGGATATAATACCTATTCTGGACATTTCATTTAATAAATGCAATCATACAATATGTGACCTTTTTTATCTGCCTTCTTTCACTTAGTATAATGTTTTCAAGGTTCGTCTACGGTATTAAATGCATCATTACTTTGTTACTTTTTATGGGTAAATAATATCCCACTGTTCTGTATGTATAAACCACAATTTGTTTATTCTTTCATTAGTTGATAGGTATTTGGGTTGTTTCCCTCTTTTGGCTATTGTGATAATAGTGGTGTTATGAAAGTACAGGTATTTGTTTGTGTACCAGTTTTCAATTTTAGGGGGTATATACCAACTATCTGAAGTGAAATTGTTGAGTCATATGGGAATTCTATATTTAACTTTTTGAGCAACTGCCAAGCTGTTTTTCATAGCGGCTGAACCATTTTACATTCTCACCAGCAACATACAAGAGTTACAATTTCTCCACATCCTTACCAACACTTGTTATTTTCCATTTTTTTAATTACAGCCATCTTAGTGCCTAGGTCAATCTTTTGCACAAACTCAGTAAGACCCTCCACTAGATGTTCAGCTTAGGAGATATTCAAGAAACAGCAGTATCAGAACTAGAAACAGTTTCTGAAACTGAAATGGCACTTAAATATCATCTGGGAACACATCAAATTATTATCACCAGGTGGTGGATTTATAAATGATTATTTTATCAATCCTGCTTTTGTGTTTTTCCAAGTTTTCTGCAATGAACATTTGAAAATGTGTCCTGCAGGCATTTCCTTCCATCCAAGTCATACAAACCTGGTCTGGTACTTTTCCAACCAAAAGATAATAAAAACTGTTCTACAATTCCATAGACAGCAAAAAAGGTAGTTTGATAATCATGAATAAGATAGATACTCTGGCGCAACTTCTCATCTAAAGGAGAAAAAAACAGGCCCAGAGAGAGAAAATAACATAGGCAAAGGCTATAAAATATTTTCTTGTTCACATTTGTTAGATAGCTGAAGGAAGGTCAAGGCAAAGCCCTCCCTAGGCTGCTATTTATGCTGTTCTCCACTTCATTGCACCACATCGATAAAAGTCCAGTTATCAAGCCCATTCAATAACACATTAATGCACTTTGCAGATATTCAGTGGCTATGTGAATGTGATCAAGGGGGGATTGAAAAGTACAGCGAGGAAAAGAACAAAACAGAGAGCTATAATAGAATGACTAAGGTGAAGGAAGGTTTCTCTAAAGTGACACTTAAGCTGAGACTTGAGAGTAAAATGTCAACGTAACAAAAGAACATTGACACCCCTTAAGTGACCATATACATGTATATGCACAATATTTTTGCTCACAACCCAACTGACTTAAGTCGAGGCATCCTGGACGTCAGCATCCTGGACATAGATATTCTCCACCCCAATCCCTTGTAGCATCTTATTAATCTTTTTTTATCGTATTAATCTTATAACATCTTATTGATGCTAGTGGTCCAGGAAAGGGAAGGCTTCCTAATTAACAACTTCAGGATTGCCATCGTGGGGCGGCTGTGGACTCCGTGACTCATTCTGATGACTTCTGACCCTCTCTTGCCGCTCCCCTCCAACCTCCTCCATTATTATTTTTCAATCGGTTGGTCTCGGAGACCTTGCTAGGGGTTGGCTAAGAATAGGGCCGACTCCTGCTCAGGATTCGCTGTGAACTACAGGAACCCCGCCTCCTTCCTTTCATGATTCGCTCCTCCTGGGTTCATGCCTCCTCTCCATGGGAAAGATTGGCTGCCAGGCCAATAACGACGTTGGCGCTTACGGGCAGTCCGCACCTTCTGCAACCGTGAGGTGCGGCATTGACAATCATGGCAGTCACGGCGTTGGCGGCGCGGATGCGGCTCGGTGTGCTGGGCGTGAGGGCCATGCAAGCTCGAAGCTTCAGCTCCGACCGGGTATGCCCCCTGTAGTGTCCGCTGCCCCAGCGGTGAGCACGGATGCTCTCCTCCTCCACACCTTTACCAATGTCCTTGTCTCTCCGCAGTCAGACTCCGGCTCCAGCGCGGGGTCGATCCGGGAGGCCGGTGGGGCCTTCGGAAAAAGAGAGCAGGCTGAAGAGGAACGATACTTCCGGTGAGGCCCACTTGGTCCCGAGGCTAGCCCTAAACCTTACAGACCTTCTTAAACGTACAGTCTCCCCACCCATCCCTTTCCGTTGCCATGGTGCGCCCCATACCCAGCGAAACTCTCGGGTCCCGGAACCCTCGCTCCCAGTGCCCTGCCGAATAGTCCTGGGGCCCTAAAACCCAAGCCATGTCCACTTGCGGGTCTCCAGGACTCTCAAACCAAGGCCCAACTCTTCCAGAATCATTTACCAACCCTACCGGAGGAATTCTCTCCGGGTCGTACGAAACGCCCCCCTCATTTTTCGCGGAGTGTCAAGATCCGACTACCCAATACATGCAGACCCTCTGAGCCTGACTCCCTCTACAGTCTTTTCCACACGCCTTTGCTTTGCTAGGGCCCGCATGGATGAATTCCCTGACTTTTCAGACCCTTCTAACCATTTATAGACCTCCAAGGGTCTCTAGCTCCGCCAGAGCGAGCGGGTCTTAGGAGCTGGGTGCAGCTGCTCCTGGTTGAAACCCCACCCCCCTCCTACTTCCTGGAGACTTTCGCCCGGTTCTGCGCAGCTGGGTAGATTTAAGTTTAGGAGTGTGGAGTGGGCTGGGCCCCTATCTACATTTATTTCCCAGCCCTGAGTTATCTTTTACTGACTAGTCTCTCCACAGTAGGGAGCGCGGTATACAGCTAATCTCGTTCTGCATCTCCTTTGGCCTATCTTTTTACTTCTGTCCTCTTTTGCTCACTCTTAAAAAGTATCACCATGGCACCTGCCATACCAGAAAGCCAAAATACAGCCCTTAGAGACCATCTAATTGAGCCACTACATTTTACAGTTAAGGAAAACTGAGGCCCAGATGTGGCCAAACCAACGTTTGAATCGTTTCTTGTTGAGACCTAAATTTGTCTACTAGTATTGGCCTCCATGCAAGAAGCCCCTTTTTGGCGTTTACAGTGGGCCATGCATTTCTATAGGCAAAGAAAGCTCTAGATAAATTAGGATAGATCACATTTAATTGTCCTTTAACTACATCCCTTTGTCTAGTACTCCCTCGTTTTGCTCTTTTTTCCCCCAAAAAGGGATTCTGTTCTCTTGGTTGTACCTCTAATAAGTTAGTGGGGACTTATGTCACACCTCTTTGGAGTTTTCTACTCTAAAGAGGAATCTGAAAGGACTAGCTCATGAATGATGGAATTTCAGTCAATAGTACCAGCAAAGTGGAATCATTTTGGTCATCTCCTAAAGGATAGATGCACCTTAACGTGGAGTATTCTTTCCCTAGCGGGGCTTGAGGGGGTAGAAGAGGATGACCAGCCAGACTCCCATGGGATTGGGACTCCTTTGCCTTGGGTATTGCAGGTTATGCTTAAAAATCTCTTTGGGGTAAAGGATTAGGATTAAACCCAGAGCCATTGTGTACTTGTAGAGCTCGGACTAAAGAACAGTTGGCAGCCTTGAAGAAACACCATGAAAATGAGATTATTCATCATAAAAAGGAGATGGAACGTCTGCAGAAAGAAATTGAGCGGCATAAGCAGGCCATCAATCAACTAAAACAGCATCATGATGATTAAGGGCACACAGTTCCCCATATAATGGCCACATATCATCGCCCACTTCTATGGAGACAGTTCTAGTCTCAATAATATCTACCTGTGCTACCAACAGATTATAATAAATTGTCATCGTTGAACTGTGTTTAATGTCTTTTACTATCTGGAGAGGAGTAGAGAGACACTCCTGGGCTGCTAAAATGAGTCAGATGGTACCTGCAATAGGGAGCTCGAAGATGAAACACAGCATAAATGCTGTGCCACATGGGGGGAGTTGGTGGAGGCAGGTGTGACACAGGGAAAGGCCTGTCTGAATTAGAGGTTCAGAGAAAGCTTGAAGGATAAACCCCAATCCAAGGTCAAGAGCAGGCCTGAAAACGGGAATAATTGCTTAAAAAGATATAATTCAACGCACCATCAATCCATTTTGCATTTACAAAATAGATTAGAGAACTCTTCATATGAACTAGTTATCCTTGTTCTAATTATCCTTGTGCAAATTGAGAGAACTAGAATTAGAAATTATGTATTGCCTATGGTCAGTAAGTTGGAGTTGAGATTTGGCATCCAGGTTTTTGACTCCTATATCTTAACAGAATCAGAATGATTTCTTAGGTTATATTTTACTTTACTGAGTGCTATTGACTCATGTTAGATTTTAAGGCCCTATTTAAATAAATTATACAAACGCTGTGTAACTCCTCTAGGGAAAAGAATAGAGATGAGGTGACACTTTGGGCCATTAGCAAGACATTTTTCAATTCAACAGTTCAATAGATCATTTGCTCCAGAATTAGATGAATCATTTGTTGCCAAGACCCTACTACCTGTACACAAAGGCGTTTAGGTCCACTGCATGGTAAAAGCTTGGACAAGTCATTGACCCTGCCCTTGCAGACAAGACACTGGCTGTTTCCAAAACACTGGTCCATGATGCTGCTGATGGACTGTTTATTATAGACAATCTGAGGTGTGAGGGTTGAAGTTCAAGTGGCCAGCAACAAAATGACCTCAAAGATGAAGTGCAAGAAATGATCATGATAAGTCATATGCCTTTTTTTACCTTTACAACAGTACAAAATTTGAAAAGTTTAAAAATTAGTTAAGGAACAAGTGACAAACATCTTCCATTTTGCATTTTTGTGAACAAAAAAGCATACAAAATCCCCTTAAGTTTGTAGGTGGTAGTGTTTTTGTGACTTCTTACAATCAACAATTGCCTTATTAGGAGTGCTATTCCTGAGTTGATTCCTTAATAGGGGTGTACCATCTGCTCTTGACATTTTATTATAAATAAAAGTCAGCTGATTGAATAAAGCAAGCAAAAAATTGAAACTTGGAAGATGAAGGATCATAAGCTTGAATTCTTTAAAAGGTGAAATGAATAATTTTTGGAGCAGCCTATAACTTAAGACTACCAAGTGTCCACGAGCCAGCAGTATCAGCAGCATCTGGGCACTTGTTAGAAATGCAAATTCTCAGGCCCCATCACAGACCTGCTGGAACTGAGCTGGGACCCAGCAATCTGTTTTAACAAGCTGCCCCAGGTGATTCTGATGTGCACTGAAGTCTGAGGATCACTGTACTACAAGTAATAGTTTTCATGAAATCTGCTGACATTCTTGGGCATAAAGTACTTTTGTAAAGGCAAATTATCAAGTATAATAAGAATAACTATACATATTTAATATAGCTCAATGTGAATGCTGTTTGAGGATTTAAAAATATGTTAAGGATTATTCTTGTGCAAAACATGAACATTTTGGGGCATAGCATTTCACAGAATACAATTTGGAATGTGCTCCACTGGTTTATTGCATTAGTTAAAATCCTTTTTGTTTACAAGTAACAGAAACCAGCACTAGCTGGCTTAAGGAGGAGAAAAAATGATTTATGGAAAGAACGGGCTATTGTCTCAGAATCTCAAGAAGACTTGAACAAACTTCGGGAAAGGCAGGGACCAGAGTAGCTCTGAGAACTGCAGGAGTAAATCTAAGCGGCTTCCTAGCCATCGGTGTCAGACTCATTGAGATCTTTTTCTTTTTTTTTTTTTTAAAGATTTCAGTGGAACTACACAATGAAGCTACTTAACAATTGCACAACAATTTATATTTATGGAGTACTTTACAATTATTTTGCTCATTAAATCTCATGGTCTTTCTGGCAAATATGTCCATACCAATAGTTTATTTTTATAACCAAAGTAACTAACACAGGGAACTGTGGAGTAACTTTCTCAAGGTCACACAACCAGGTTTGTGCTGAGCACGGACTTTACTGCAGAGCTCCTGGTCTCGAGTTGCAGTTCCGGTGTAGTGATTCAGCTGCCTGTTAGCTCCCTCCTCAAAATGAAACAGGTTGGGGGGCTTGCTGGGACATCTGGGGGTGGATGGTAAAGGCAAAGGTTCCTGGCAGTAAATGCAGAAGTGCCAGTGGTTGGCATTGGCCTTAGCATTTTGGCTGTGATGTGCATACCATCAGCATGTCAATGCATGCCTATATGGTGAAAACACACATTTACAATAGAGCCTACTTTGAGATTTTCACATCATAAATCAACTTGTAAATCTCAACCCAGGCTGCATATTGAAATACTTGGGAAGCTTTAAAATTAAGCCAGAACCAGTTAAATCCAAATCTTTGAGATTGAGGCCTGGGCATGGGTTTTCAAAAATCTCCCCAGGTTTTTCCGGTTTGTGGCCAGATTTGAGAACCACTGGTGTTAAGGATCCTTCCAGATCTGCTGCATGTGGTACGGGCTGCAGGTTGTTCTCTGCATAAAGACACCTAAGTGAAGAGGCCAGGGGAGGACTGAAATTCAGCCCACACTCTGCTCTCCAAGCAGTGTACTAGGGTGACATCTGTTCTGAAAAAGAGTCACCTTTTGTCTGATTCCCACAAAGAGGACTTTGAGTCATTCCACTATTCGTGAATATGCATTGCTGCATAGCCTACATATTCCATTTTCAGATTTTTAAAATGTACACGGTCTGACAATTAACTTCAGGAACTTGTTGCAACGATGTTGCTAACCTTTTTGCTATCAGAGGGATTATTCATTATGAATTTGTATCAACTGGACAAACAGTTAACCAAGTTTACTACTTGGAAGTGCTGAAAAGCCTGCGTGAAAAAGAAGAAAACTACCCGAACTTTTCGCCAACAACTCATGGCTCTTGCATCACCACAATGCACCAGCTCACACGGCACTGTCTGTGAGGGCGTTTTTAACCAGTAAACAAATAACTGTATTGGAACACCCTCCCTACTCATCTGATCTGGCCCCCAGTGACTTCTTTCTTTACCTGAAGATAAATATTGAAAGGAAGACATTTTGATGACATTCAGGACGTCAAGGGCAATACAACGACAGCTCTGATGGCCATTTCAGAAAGAAAGTTCCAAAATTATTTTGAAGGGTGGACTCTAGGCGCTGGCGTCAGTGCATAGTTTCCCAAGAGGATTACTTCAAAGGTGACCATAGTGATACACAGCAGTGAACTATGTAGCACTTTTTCTAGGATGAGTTCACAAACTTAACTGTCTGACCTCGTATGCATTAAAAATTATATTTAGCCTCTACTATATATTGGAAACTTCGTATACACTGGGAATATAACTACAAAATAATCACAGCTCCTGTCCTTGTGGAACCTAGAGCCGATTGGGAAAGGCAAGTGGCTAAACAACAGTGTGGGAAGTATTCTGATGGGAGTGAGTGCAGAATGCTGGGGAGAGATGCTGGACATGCACCACCCAGACCTTGGGTTTGAAGGGACCTCATGGTGGAAAAGATAAAACAGCAGCCAGGGAGGGGGTGGCATTCATGAATGACAGCATTTGAAGAAGCCTGGCCCTGAGACAGACCATGGGTTACTGGGGAATTGACAATAGTTCAGCCTGTCCATCTGGAGCACGCAGGGGAAGGAGAAGGTCTTATGGTTGGAGGTCCCACCAATCTTCCAAGGGCCAGATTGGCCACTTGTAAGCATAATCATTGTGTTCCAATCCTCAGTCCTTCCTTCCTCCTTCCTTCTTTCCATCCTCTCTCCCTCACTTCCTCCTTTCTCTCTCCTTTTTATGTGTAGTCCTATGTTAGTGCAGAAAATATCGAAA
This sequence comes from Hipposideros armiger, assembly GCF_001890085.2. NCBI lineage: Eukaryota > Metazoa > Chordata > Mammalia > Chiroptera > Hipposideridae > Hipposideros > Hipposideros armiger. Next base: position 3,867,837 of record NW_017731488.1, read on the forward strand.
CCATTTCTACCCTACTTCAAGGATCTTTAACTTCAAGCACTAGAAGGGAGCAAAAACCTTGGGAACAGGCAAAGGAACAAAGAGGGGGACACAGATGCCACTGCTTCACTTGGTGCCACCTGGCACAACCTCATAATTAACAGAGTCCACAGATTCCTCCTTGCTCACCACTCTTTTTTAATTAAGGTAAAATTCACATAACATAAAATTAATCATTAACCATTTAAAGTGTAAAATTCAGTGGCATTTAGTATATTCACCATGTTGTACAAACATCACCTCTACGAGTTTGATACATTTTCATCACTCCCAAAATTCCATGCCCATTAAGCAGTCACGCTCCATTGCCCTCTCCACCCAACTACTAGTTTGCTTTCAGTCTCTATAGACTTACCTATTCTGAATATTTCATTAAATTGAATCACACAACATGTGACCTTTTCTATCTGGCTTCTTTCACTTAGTGTGATGTTTTCACGGTTTATCAATGTAGCATGTTTTTAGTACTTCATTCCTTTTTTATATCAGGCTAATGTTCCATTGTATGGATATACAACTTTTGGTTATCCATTCATCAGTTGATTTGTCTTGGTTCCACTTTTTGGCTGTTGTGAATAGTGCTGCTAAGAACATTAATGTGCAAGTATTTGTTTGGACACCTATTTTCAGTTCTTTTGGATCCATGCCTAGGAGTGGAATTGCTGAGTCATATGGTAATTCTATGTTTAACTTATTGACTATATTTAACTTATTAACTTATTAACTGCCAAACTGTCCACGGCAGCTGCAGCATTTTGCATTCCCATCAACAATGTATAAGAGTTCCAGTTTTTCCACATCCTCATCGATGCTTGTTATATCTGACTTTTTAAATTCTAGCTATCCTAGTGATTGTAAAGTGGTATCTCATTGTGGTTTTGATTTGCATTTCACTGATGGCTAATGATATTACATCTTTTTATGTGCTTATTGGTCATTCATGTATCTTCTTCTAAGAGATATCTATTCAAGTCCTTTGCCTATTTTGAATTGGATTGTTTGTCTTTTTGTTGTTGAGTTTTAAGAATTCTTTTTTTTTTTTTTTAGCTGAGCCATCCTGCCACCTGTTGGCAGCTCAGCAGCAGCTCAGCTCGGGCCGTGAATGGAACCGGCAACCCTGTTGCTCAGAGCTCACACTCTTGAGCGAGCTCTAAACCAACTGAGCCACTCAGCTGGCCCTTAAGAATGTTTTATATATTCTGAGCACTAGCTCTGTCTGCAGACTTAGCCTCTGTGCTTTCTGAAAACTGCAAAATAATAATAATAATTACTATATATGTATAATATCATTTATACATATGAAATTTGCTACATATCTATACAAAGATATTTGCTGCAAAAGACATTAGCTATATATAAATATGTGTGTGTGTTTAAGTGTGTATCTGTATACACATACAGACACAAATTTAATAACAAAATAAGGAAGAAATACTCATGCCAATTACAGTCCTAATTTCTGCAACTGGTCACATGGTTGTAGCTGGTATTTATAACTACCTTCTTCCACTACCCATTCTCTATTTCCTTTGCCTTCAAAGGGAAACCTTCAGCTGATTGTGGTTCTTTACCCGGTGGGGTGACCCAAGCCTCATTCCTCAAGGGTCTGGATCATAAGTAGTCCTGCCTGGATTGAGTTGTTGTAGTTTTCCTTTGACCTTAACACAGGGTATAGTAATACTAAGAGACACCCTAAGGATCTCCTGTATTCCAGACATACTATTCCTTACCTTCATTGTGAGTAATGGTCCAATTTCCCCTTGGTAGTCAAGAGCAATCACCCAAGCCAGCACAATAAATTCACTTCTTTGCCTGTTGACTCATATCCATGAGGAGTCAAAAATAGTCAGGCAGCAGTCTTAGCTTCCACTTCAATGGAATCACTGTGTCTCCTGGTAGAAGCTTTCCCCCCTTTGGAACTAAGATCTTTCGGCCAGCAGAGCATAAGTTCACAGGAACAGGAAGCAGAATTTTGCTAATGGGTCACTAGGGGTAATAGTGAGTGGTGTCAGTCCTGTTTCCACCCTTTGATTCCTGGACCTGGGAATTCTGGCTATGAGAGAAACAGCAGCATATATTAGATGCTGATTCCGAGCATATATAGCCTTCTGGGAAACCATGCCCCAGCCCTGAAAGGTATTGCCACCCAGCTGGCACTGTAACTGAGTCTTCTAAAGGCCATTCCCCATTGTATCAAGCCAGCTGCTTTAGGATGGTAGGAACATGGTAAGACCAGTGAACTCCATGAGCATGGGCCATTGCTGCACTTCATTTGCTGTGAAGTGAATTCATTGATCAGAAGCCATGTTGTGTGGAATACTATAATAGTACATAATGCATTCGGCAATCCATGGATGGTGGTTTTAACAAAAGTGTGGCATGCAAGGAAGGCAAATTTGTATCCCGGGTCTTCCAGTAAGAACCAAACACTGCCTTCCTTGATGGATGTGGTCCAATGTAATCAACCCACCACCAGTGGCTCGCTGATCACCCTGGAAATGGTGCCAAATCAGGGGTTCTGTGTTGGTCTTTACTGCTGGCAGGTTGGGCACTCAGCAGTAGCATAGCCAGGCTGGCCTAGGTGAGTGGAAATCCATGTTGCTGAGACCAGGAAATAACTTCCTTTCCTGCTACTATGGCCATTTTGTTGATGAGCCCATGAACATCACCATAGAGCAATGACAGCGATGGCTGTGGAAAGAGGTTGACTGGTAGCCACATAATAAGTCATCCTGTCCACTTGATTACTAATATTTCCTCTGCTGTGGTCACTCTTTAGTGAGCATTCACATGGGACACAAATATCTTCACATTTTTTTGCCCATTTAGAGAAGTCTATCCTCATAACTCTTCCCCACATTTTCTTGTCACCAAGTTTCCAGTCATGTTCCTTCCAAGTCCCTGATCATCCAGCCAAACCATTGGCCATAGCCCATGAACCGGTACCTATTTATTAAATGTCTACTGTGTGCCAGGACTGTGCTAGGTTCTGGGAATACAACAGAAAACCAAACAAAGCCCTGCTCTCATGGAGCTTCCATAATGTGAAGGAGACAAAAAATAAACAAGCATATATGTTAGGTGGGGGAAAATAAAGCAGGGTAAGGGGACATGAAGTTCCCTTCCTGGAGGTGAACTATTTCATATAGTGTGATCTGATAAAGTTGTCACCTTACAGAGTGAGCTGATACAGAAAGGCCTAAAAAATGTAATAACATGAGCTATAAAGATACAGAGCTTTCAAAACTGAAGTCTAACAGCAGAGGCAAAGGCCCTAAGCAGCTTAACATGGCCAAAGGACAGCAAAGCAGCCAGGGAGCTAGAACACAGTGAGCAAGGAGAGTGAGAAGCTGATGAGAGCCACATATGAAACCGCACAGCCAGTAGCAAAATTTCTTCCTCTGGACATTCCATTCCATTTGGTTTTATGTAAAATGGCTGACTTTGGCCTGGCCTTATCAAGAAAAATAAACACCTCAAGTTAATGAGTGAAGAACAAATTGAGATCATTAAAAGTGCCTGGATAGTGAGTTGAGACACCCTGGTTCTAATTCCCATTCTGCCACTGTCTTACACTTTGACCTTGAGCAAGGGTGTGTTTGAGCAAGAGTATAAGGAAGTAAAGGTGAAACGGAAGGCACATCATGGGGGCTTTGAGTGCCATGTTAAGGAATCTTGACCCCTTCCAAAGGTTTCAAACTCAGGTTCCTACAGAGGCCAAGCAAGTAATATAAATGATCAAGTGGTCTGCAGATTATTGTTATGGGAACTAAGAGCTGGAGAAGACAAGCCCAGCTGCTTAGTTCCACCACTGGCCCTGGGAATGTAGGCCCAGTGTTAATTCACCTTTTCAAGAAAATTCATAAATTGAGGATTTTATGTGAAAACTCCTAATTTTTTTTTTTTTTAAGATTTTATTGGGGAATTGGGGGAGGGAACAGCGTTGGGGAATCAGGGAAGGAGAACACACAAGTTGCTGTCCTTTTGTTCTTCAGTCTAGTTGTGGAGGACGTTGCTTCACTGGCCCAAGTTGGCACCATCATTGCGCTCTTCCCGGGCGAGGCAGATCAGTCGCCGGCTTCTGGACGGCGCTCACAGCGGCTGCTGGCCGCTCACGCTGGCCGCTGGCTACACACGGTAGCCATGGCAACCCACTGCAGCAGGGGCTGCAGCCTACGCTGTTGCTGGCGACTCACGGCAGCCCAGCTCCAGGTTGAGCTGTTGTTCAGCATCTTAGCTGTGGAGGGCAGTGTCACTGGCCCTCATATGTGGGATCCGAACCGGGGCCCTCTGGCGTCCCAAGCCAACTCTTAAGCAACTCGGACACCCCTGAAATCTCCTAATTTTTAAATCTCAGCAACTTATTCAAATTTTTTTTAAACCCAAAGGACAGAACAATATCCACAGACCATGTATGATCTATGGAATGTACGAACACAGCCTGGACAATGGGAGTCATGAAGAGTTTTATGTCCAGTAGTGACTTGGTCAGATTATTATCAGGTGTCTTTGCTTATCTAAGTGACTTATATTTGCTTCTCTCTCTCACCTGTTTGATCCTGGCAACCAAATTTGGGATATTCTTCAGCCCTCTACTCCATCCTAAGCATAGCACCAGACCCATCTTAGGTATGGTTGTAGATTGAATTGTGTCCCCCCAAAATGCGTGTGTCAAAGTCCTAAGCCCCACTGTGATGGCATTTGAAGAGAGGGTCTTTAGGAGGTAATTAGATTTAGATGAGGACATGAGTGAGTCCTCATGATGGACTTAGTGCTCTTATAAAAAGAGACTCCACAAAACTTCCTTGCTAGCTTTCTTGCCGTGTGAGGACATAGCAAGAAGCCAGCCAGGAAAAGAGCTCTCACCAGAACTCAACCACGCTTTCACCCAGATCTCAGACTTCCCAGCCTCCAGAACTGTGACAAAATAAAGTACTGTTGTTCAGGCTACCCAGCCAATGGTCTTTTGTTATGGCAGTTAGAGCTAAGACAGGCATCAAAAATGTTCACAGAAACAAACTTTTATAAGTTTTGCAATTAGCATTGAGCCTTAAATATATTTGTTCATAGCCTTCGACTCATGAATTTGTGTCTAGAAATTTAACTTAAGGATATAATCAGAGATATAATGTAGTATTTTTATGTAAGTTTTATCTCATATTAACATATTATAATGAAAAATTGGGAAGAAAACCCTAAATTTCCAGCAAATAGGGATTAATGAACGAATTATATCATATATGAACATTTTGCAACCGTTAAATATTATGTTTAAGGAATATTTAATATTATGAAAATTACCATGAAGTGCAGTAAGTGGAAAAAGCAGGCTACTCAACTATAGATATTTATATAATAAGCATATTTATAAACATAAGCATAACTTAAAGCATAACAATAAATATATAGTGGTAATATATATGATAAATACAGAGGGTACCAAAAAAGTATACACATTCTAACAAAGGAAAAAACTGTATTAAAATTTTAATACTCCGGCCAGCCAACTGACGCGTTGGTTAAGAGCTGGCTTGGGACGCCAGAGGGCCCCGGTTCAGATTCCACATATGAGGGCCAGTGACACTGCCCTCTACAGCTAAGATGCTGAACAACAGCTCAACCTGGAGCTGGGCTGCTGTGAGTCGCCAGCAACAGCGTAGGCTGCAACCCCTGCTGTAGTGGGTTGCCATGGGCTACTGTGTGTAGCCAGCAGCCAGAGTGACTGGCCATCCACAGCCGGCGACTGATCTGCCTCGCCCGGGAAGAGCGCAGTGATGGTGCCAACCTGGGACAGTAAAGCAACGTCCTCCACAACTAGACTGAAGAACAAAAGGACAGCAACTTGTCTGTTCCCCTTCCCCCAATTCCCCAGCGCTGTTCCCATCCCTCAATTACCCAATAAAAATCTTTAAAAAAAAATTAATACTCAATATGTACCGATAGCAAAAGATGAATACAAGTTATGTATATAAGTTTTTTTGGCACCCCCGGTAAATGGAAAGAATAAAAACCAACATATTATCATTGGTTCTCTCTTGGTAGTAGGATTAGGATTTTGAAGGGGTTTTTTCCCTTTTAAAAGTTATAATGTAATACATCTTGGCATTAAAAAAAACCCCACAAATATTAAAGAAGTACATAAAAAGTCTTATAATCCCTCTACCCACATCCACCCTAGAGGTAACTGGATGCTAAGTTTATTGCAACCTGCCCATCATTCCAGACTTTTGTGGCCTCTGTATAATTATGTGCATACATATTTTTTAGATCATTCCATGTGTATCATTGTGCGACTTGTTTTTTGCTTTAACCTAACATTAAATCCTGCACAAGTTTTCATTTCATGTAGAGCACCTATGTAAAGCACATAAAGCTAACTCCTTTGGTTTCTTTGCTGCGTGATGCTTCATTGTGTGGACGAATCTGCTTATTACTTTAACCAGTCCCCTTTGATGGGCATTTTGGTCACTTTCAGTTTTATGCTTTTACAAAAATAAAACAAGAATAATACCAGCTTAAGTCAGATAGCCTGAAAAACATTAAAAAACATAAAGGGAAAATATTTGTTTTACCTTTATATTTTTCTGTATATTGTAAATTTTCTTCAGTAATACATGTCACATAATTTGGAAGGGAAAAACTTAAACTACAACCAAAAGTTCATTAAAAAGAAGACAAGGAAAGAGGAAAAGAAAGAAAATGGAAAAGCAGACCCCCCCGCCTCCCCCCTCCCACAAAGGCGAGGTCGGGCGGAGGAAGGAATGGGCTGCCAAGGTCTGCACCAATCATATCCTGGTTGATAGGCAGAGCCCGGAGAATTTGGTGACACTACCCGCCCCGAAAATAGCCTCGGGGGTTAGCTTTTCCAACCACCCTGGAAACCGGCCTGGGCTAGTCTTGCGCGCCGCTGGGGGCTGCAATTGACTGCTAGATAACCCCGCCCATCTGCCTGCTCATTGGCCGCCGCGGTTTACGTAAGGGGAGCCTGTTGCTGAGCAGGACGAAGTGGTGCAGATTTCGCTCGCAAGAGGCGTTTGGTCTGCAAAGGTGCTGGGAGCCCTTTGGTCAAAAAAGCAAGAATGCTAACCACAGCTGACGTATTCAGTTCCTGCTGAATGCCAGGCTCCGTGCTTCAAACTTTTAAATATTAAAGGTTATAACCACCTTTCTTGAATACCCAGTATCTGTCACTGAGTTTAGATGTTTTAAAATAACAATAACAACATAATAATTACAGGTTATTGAGCACTTAATCTGTATCAAGCCTTGTTAAGGGACTTGCATACATTAGCTCTTATCCTCACAACAGCCCCAGTGGAGGTAAACTTGATCTCCCCATTTTACATAGCAGGAAACAGGTTCAGAGAGGTGAAGTGACTTGCACAGGTACACACAGTTCGAAAAGGTTAGAACTGAAACCTTCGACTCCGATATACTATTACAAGTACAGTTTTTTTGGGGGGGAGGGGAATGAGGGTGGGGACGTGTAGGGATACGGAAGTCTTAAGAGCAGGAAGAGGTGGGCCAGGATGGTGACAAAGGACAGAGGCGTTGCTCCAGAAACAGCCTAGGGTATTTGACTGAGAATGGGATATAGGGCCTGTAAGAGTGGAGGAGAGGGGGACATAGAGGAAGATACCCGGAATAAAGAGAATTATTCTTTCTGGAAATATGGCGCTACTGGGGCAACCTCTTTTGGTGCAAGTGGCCCTAGACTGGGGGCTTGGACCCCAAGGTTCTAGTCTCCACTCTGTGACCAACTTTCTGGGGAGCTTGCGCAAATGGCTTATTCTCTGGAACTCAGGCTTCCTGCCAGTAAGATGCTGGAGCAAGACAAAACAATGGGAAGTGCATTTTCAGGCTGGGAGGTCTTTGGGGAGTCTAGTCCCTGTTGGCAGCAGGGAAATCTTCAGCAAGCACATGATCTTTACTTAGCTGTTGCCTAGCCTCTTTTAAGGACCTTCAGGCAGTGACATAATTGGGACCTGCCAATTCTGTAACGTTTTGCCAACTCAAAACGTTTGGGGGCGGCCCTCAATCCATCCTTTTTCCAGTCTTTTCTGGGCTTATAGCAGGGCCCTGCCTGCAGGGGGCGCTGAGGGCTCACTCAGCCGACATAACGTAACTGGAATGCTTAGTGAATTATCCAAAAGCACCCAACTGGTCAGTTTTTGTATGTTATTTATTTTTATTAAAGAGGATTGAGCTTTTTGAAACCTGTTTTCTGTCCTAAGTATAAAATCAATGAAACCGAATTATATGCATTGCCCAATACCAGTCCTCTCCACAGAGGCTCTGGGGGATTAGAGCTAATTTCCAATTCCTTTGTTTTACAGATGAGGAAGCCGATTCTAAGAACTGAAAAAAAAATTCTTTGGGTCACGTAGCTTAAAAGTAGGACTCCTGGGCAATGCTCTTAAGAGATAGTTGGCTCCGTTTCTGAGAGTCTGTGGTTGTTCTACCCCCTGATGCACAACTCCAGGGGACAATTTCCATTTTAATTGTGTAGCTTCCCAGCTCAGCACCTGTCAGCTCGGAAGGACCTCCTTCAGCACGTAGCACAAGGCCTGCTTAATGAGTGATTGAATGGATGAATGTGTGAATGAGCCACAGAGGGCGAGTGGCTTTATTAAACCTGTTGGAGTTGGCTTCTTTCTTGAAAGCTCCCTCAAGGCAGGAATTGTATTCTGAGATGGGAGGGGGGAGTATGGTAAGAACAATAAGAAGAGCTCAGAAAATTACATCTGGGTAATAAACCACAGCCCCACCTCCCAGGTGTGGGAGGCAAGGTCATTATAGCAAACTGATCCCACAATTTGGAATTAGAATATCAATGCAGAAAGAATAAATTCCTTTAGGGTTAAAATCTGAGAGAGGGTCTGAAGCTGAGGAAACCAAAAACATTTCAAATCCAATCTAGACCTTTTGTCAAGACTGGAATGTGATTGAGGAATAATAAAAGCTTTGGCCAATCAGTAGCCTCAGCATAGCTGATGCAAGGGTCGAGAGAGTATGGCAACAGAAGGTGGAGATCTTTACTGAGCCAAAAATACTAGGCGTAGGGGAGGGGAGTCCAGCAGTGTAACTGGGCCATGTTCCTCGTGGTTGGAGGCTTTAGTGGCTGGATTTCCAGAGCCCAGCACTGTGCCTGATACATAACAGATGGTCAATAAATATTTACTGAATGAAAGAAAGGGAAGGTGCTGGAGCATTGAGCAGCTGGTTTGCTCTGCATAGAGCCTGTTCAATGATTCATCTTTTCACTGATTCCTTTTGCTCAGATTCAGCTAACCACCTTCAGATGATAACTTTGTTTGTTATGGAGGCCTTCCTATAAAGAGGAATGTGCTGGCCCATTCATTATAGACCACTTGAAAATTAAGTTTTTCACTCCCAATTAACATATTGGAATTCCTTGTGCCAGCCTGCTTCTTACATATTCAGGTCCTTCTCTCATCAGTGGTGCAGTGGAGTTTCTGCTTTGGAGTCATTCCTGCCTGGGCTTGAATCCTTACTCAACATATTACTAAGCTGTCTGACCATGGCCAACACACCTTTTGAGCCTCAGTTACCTCATCAGTCAAATGGGGGCGTAATGCCACCTCACAAGGTTGTGATGAGTTACATGAGATATCAGATGTATTCTGGACTGTTGTTAGACAGTTCAGCAAACGGTAACATCTGTGCCTCTTTCAAGCTTTCGTTTCTTGGAGACTGGGTCACAAAGATCCAATTTAGAATATCAGTTTTTCCGGCTTTGCCTTTTCACAAAATCACCAACTTTGTAAGTGAAGTCTTGGGAATGATTTAGTCACTTCCTTGACGATTCTACAGAGGAGAGTAATTCATATTCATACACTTCAAAAATATTTATTGAGGATTCACTACATGCTAGTGGGGGATATACAGAGACAATTAGATACAGTTCCTGCTTTAAAGGAGCTCTGACACAGCCTGGTACAGTCAAAAGAAGCTCTTATATGACCCTGACATGAAGTTTTACCTTTCTATGTAAGCTCAAGTCTCCTCCCTTTACAAAAGTGGTCAATAACATATATTCCATTGTTAGAGGGAAGTGGTAAGCTGTGTAGGTAGACATGATAATAAGGCTGCATCAAGTTTGAAGACCAGTGGTAGAGGCAGAAACAATGTGTTGAGGAGTCGAGGAGTTTCAGCTGAGTTGAAGAAGCAACACTCTCTGTAGGAAGTGGCAGTTTGAAGGCTTCATTCAGGCCACAAACATGACTAAAGGCACTGAATGCTGGGTAGGATTTCAGTGGGCAGAAATTTGCAGGTAGAACTAAGGGAAGAAAGGCTTAAAGGCCAAACAAGAAACATGGATGTGGCAAGTGCTTAAGACTGGAAAGGTAAATTGAGGCAGATCTTGGCAGATATTGACTGTCAATCTAGGGGTTTGACCTTTATTCTGTAGCTCATGAAATACCAATAAAGCTTTTTGATCGAAACATTGACATTAGAGTAGATTTTTAAAATGAAAGCTGAATCGGACATAGGGTGACTTAGAGGGGAATTCAATTCAAAGGAAGATTCAGCCAGCAAGGACATATTATTGGCAGAACACTGCTAGGTGGCATAGGGCAGAACACAAAGAGGTCAACATGTGGACCCTGCCCTCATGAAGCTTACAATCAAATGGGTCAGATAAGACTTGTACACAGAAGGTTATAATACCAGGTAGAATGTGATAAGTGTTATATATAAAAGAGACCTGGCTCAAGTGCCTCAGGAACTCAGCAGAGGGTGAGATTAATTTCCTTCTCCCAAGAAGTTGGAAGCAGGAGACAAAGTCAGAGGGTCATCTTTGGAATCATAAACCTAGACTCAGAAAGTCTCAGAGGGGACCTTGGAGGTCATCCAGTCCATCTTCCCTCCAGCGAGGACTCTCTATCCAGAGTTAACAATGACTTTAAAATTGAAACAAAAAAAACTGGAGCTCTAAAGAAAAACTGAAGGAAGAGGACCTGTGGGAAGGGGACAGGAGATGAATTCAGCTTCCAGTTGCTGATGGGCTGGTGGAAGCGACTCAGAACAGAGTTGAAGGCCAAGAAATGGGTGAGATCAGAGAGGGAAGAGTATCTCTGGAGAGATGGGGGATGAAAACAGAAACTAAAGGAACACCCACTTTCCAGGGGATGGGAAGAGAAAGAGGAGTCGGAGAGGGAGTGGGCAGAGAGGTGAGAAAAGACCCAGTGGACAGCATTGTCACAAATTTCTAGAAAGGGGTGGCAGGGATGGAACACAGGACTGGAGGCCTCAAGGGAGCAGAAGTGGGTTGAGATTAGACTTTAGGTTGCCAAGGGTATTTCAATGAATGAAAGCATTTCCAGAGACTCCCTAAATAAAGTGAATTCCCTGTGTCAGATACATTTTTAGGCAGAGCCCTCCCGGAGGCCAGGGGAACAGGGCTGTGTCGGGATCTGGCGTTCAGCTCTGTAATTAACACCACCTCTCCTAACCCTAACTAGTCCCTCCAGGAACTGAAAAAGCTGAAGAACGTACTTGGGAGGGATTTCACACTGGGCTCTCGGGCCCAGCCCGGTGAAGTCCCGTTTCATCACGTAGCTCTAATGACTCTCCGGGTTGTCACTCTCGTCTGGTATTGCCAACAATCTGACTAAACCCTTTTGCAAAAGTTTGCAGCATTCGTCCGCGGCTGACTACAACTCCCAGAGTTCCCGGACGCTTCCAGGTGCCGATTGGCTGAGCAGTTGGCTCCTGAGGGCGGTGTCGCCACGCCTTCCCAGGAAACAAGCATCTGACTGGCTGCGGCGCGGGGCTTTTGTGTCCCCGCCCTCCCCCGGGGACCGCAGCCGGCTAAGCCGCGCTGCTGGTGTCAGAGCCCGGCGAGCGTTGCCAGTTCCGCGGCGGGGATGCTGAGGAGCGAGGGGTCTGCGAGCAGCCCCAGCCACTGCGGACTTCCGAGACACTCCGGGCCGTGAAAACCCGTGCACCGCGGGCAATCCCAGGCTCCCGAGGCCATTCACCGCTCTCGAATTCGGACAAGAGGAGATTCCAGCGAGGCAGCGGCTGTTCCTGGATTCTGGGCTTTTTGAGCGTTGTGGAACCCCGAGAGACACCCCTGGGCTCTAGAACCTCGCCAGCGGCCCCCAGTCCCGGCTTCCTGCGTGCGTCTGTCCACAACCCCCTCCGGTGCACGGATCGTTGGCGAGCCGCGACTGGGTCCTGGCGCACACCATGATCGTTGCGGACTCCGAGTGCCGAGCGGAGCTGAAGAGCTACCTGCCGTTCGCCCGGAGCGGCGGCGGCGGCGGTGGCGGCAGCGGCCCCGGGGCCGCAGAGGTAAGCAGCAGCCGAGCGACGCCACTTTTACCTTGAACCCCGAACCGCGTCCGAGCTTCTGGCTGGCCTAAGCTGAGTCGGTGCGCCCCCCGGACTCGGGAAGAGGGAGTGGAGCACGTAACCCAGTAGTGGGGTTGCATCAACTGGCAGCCACGGCCCTCTCCGCCCCCTCCCCCTTTCCCCGGGGCTGTGGAGCCCTCCGGAGCTTCCTCGGACTCCTAGCAAAGGAGAAGAGAGAGCCTTCTCGAGGCTTCCTTGGGTTTGGGCTCTCGTAGAGAGAGTCGTCAAGTCCAGGCAAATCCCGGCCGCAGGGACCCGACCACTCCTCCTCCCCGCCCCCTTCCCTGGGGCTGGGGCTGGCGGGCCGAAGACTCTAGGTAGGATATGACCCTGCTCTAATGCCCAGGGCGGAGAATGGGGCACCTGAGACTAGCCAGCAAAGGTCGACCTCGTCCCCCGCCCCGACCTACACCCCCGATTTGGAAGGGGGGCGCAGGCGCTCCTGGGCCTTGGCTGGCTGCCGGGTACTTGGCGGCGGCCAAAGCTAGGGGGAAAGGGAGAAAACCCTGCCCGCAGCTTCCGAACCAAGCGCCGTTAGGCTGTGCCCTACCAAGTAGCCTGACGTCTCAGAAGTTTCGCAGGGACTCTCCTTTGCAGTGAGGATAGGAATAAGGCTGGGCCAAATTTAACAATTCCCCTCCCCCATCACCACCACCCTCAATAATGGACATCTTAACATTCACCAAGCACCTACTAGATGCCAGGCTTGGGTTTTGCTTTTTCTCTGAGCCCTCGGGACTAAACTAGCAAAATTTGAGCTATAGGATTGCTCCATTTTATAGGATGAGAACATTGAGGTCCAAGAGGGGCTATGGAGAAGCTTCCTTCATTAACCCCACAGAGTAGCTCATTCTTTGGCCTGGGTGTCACCAGGATTTCCGAATGTGCTTGGCAGTACAGGGAGTTTCGCTTGTTTCTTTAGTTTCCAGGCCTGGAGAGCAGTGCAAGTGTATTACTGAGGTTGAGAGTCAGACAAGTGCTACTCCTAAACTCTGACCCTGGGAAAATCCCTCCGCTTCTCTGAGCAGCATGGTTTCTGGGAGGTGGGGGTCCTACCTCCTGCCGTGGATAGTTTGTGTCCTGAGTTTTCTGTTAGCTTGTTAACCCTTTCCCACTATGGTTTAGGAGCCCCACGTGGAAGAATAAAACCTGTTTGCTCCTGCCACTTTTCAGCTGGGTGACTTTTTTTCTTTTTTTAATTACAACTTATTGGGGTGACAATGGTCAACAACACTACATAGGTTTCAAGTGTAAAATTCTATAATACATCATCTATATATTGCATTATGTGTTCACCATCAGCTGGGTGACTTTGACCAAGTCACTCTACTCTCTGAGTCAATTTCCTCCTTTGTGAAAAAATGGAAATGCAGTCAGTTGTCACTTCACTTAGTCGATAGAGTCTGTGACTTTAAGGGAAATGATGAATAAGGAAACCAATCTTACCATAGGCCAATTGATATAAACAAACAACGCTGAATGAAATGATGTTATTTGAGGACCTGCTGTAATATTATTTATTAAGGGCACCTGGGCACTATAGCCCGAAGAGCTCCGGGTTCATGTACTAGCCCTCCTACTCACTCGCTGTGTGACCTTGGCTAAGTGATCCCTTCTCTTATCCACAACCTCTTCCCATGGAGATTTGATAGTATCTCTGAGGGATTGTTGGGAGAATTGACTGAGAATACAAGCAAAGGGCAAAGCACAGTGCGAGGAACTAGTAACTGTGTCAAACATGCTAGCTATTGTTAGAATGTGGCTATCACGCATTTCTCTTTTCCCCAGAGTGTCTCACAGGGGTATGCCTGAGCCTGTCCCTCCTGCCTGAGGTGAGAGTTGGTCCATCCCTCTCTGGGACAGTGCCTGGGAAGTGGTCAGGGCAGGCTCTGAGGGAGTGGCCTTCAGGTGGAAGCCACATGTCTGCAAGGGGGAAAACTGGTGATGTAGGAACCCTTTCTACTTAGTCTCTCAAGAAAAGAGGACCTTGGGAAGATGTCTGCTTTAAGTGGAATCTTTAGAAGACTGCAGGGTGCTGAACTTACAAAGCCTGATAGCCCAAGGCCCAAGGGAAGACCCACATCTACAGTCCCCTCAACTCCCACCACTTCACCACACTCCCTTTCAATGGGTCAGGGCCTTCAGACGCTTTGTTCTAGTATTGTTGGTGTGTTTTCAGAGCCCAGTTAGTCTCTAGAATCGCTTCCTCAAACATCACTTCCTCAGGGAAGCCTTTCCTCTCCCACCAGATAAGTCCCCTCTGCATACCCTCTTCCAGTCCCCCTTTTCCCTTGTAGGAACTTTTATCCTGATTATAGTGTAACAGTTGTATAATCAGTCATTTCTTGTCTGTCTCCCTTGCTGGACTAGAAACACTCTGTAGGTCTCATGTCCAGCACTGTTCTTAGCACCTTGTAAGTGCTTGTAACTATTTGCCCCTTTTGGCTTAGCTGACCCTTGTGAATTGTGCAGGCTTTGAAGTCGGATCTGAGTTGTGCCTGTCTGGAATAGGACTGGGAAAGAGCTTCAATGAGTTGTCTCTGAAGAAGGGATAATAAGACCTCTTCCCCTCCAGGTGGTTGTGAGAAACCGGCCAGATCAGATGTATAAAGCACTTAGCCTAGTGCCCAGCCCATGGTGGGCATATGAGTTTGTGGCAGCACTCACACAGACCCCTCCCCACAAGGCTGGTCAGAGGCTGCTTGGGCTATCTCCCTCTCAGGTGTAAACCCTGGCAAGTATTTGAGTTCAGCAGACCACAGCTGTCCACGGGGGTGGGGGTCAGGGAATCGCTGCCCCATCCCAGCTGGCAGAGTGATTTTGCAGGTGTCTGCAGCTGAGTCCTGGGGGCTGCAGGCTCTGTCTAGGATACCAAGAATAGAGGCTGGGGCTTCTCGAAGAGGCTGATGTGGGTAGTGGACACAGAACCCTTGGAAGCCAGACTGAGCTGAGTGCAAATCTCATGTTGGCCACTTATCAGCTGGTACTTAACCTTTGGAACCTTAATCTTTCCGTAAGTACAAAAAAGAGGACCCCCCCCCACCCCAAAACTGATGAAGATTAGGTGAACTTGTGTACAAATCCCTGAGCTAATATTAAAAATTAACGTTTAGTAAGCCCTTAAATGAGGAGCCAGGCACTGAGCTCTGAGGTGATTATCTTTTTACGACTTGCCTGAAAGCCCTCCTTGTTGAGTGGCCACCATCAAGAGGGCTATCTGACTTTAGTGTTCCTGCTCCCCTGTGTGATGCCCTCAATTGGAACTATAGGAACAGCAACCACTGGTTTTCCCTCTGCCCATACTAACTATGTTACCTTGGGTAGGTCACCTGTCCCCTCTGGTTTCCCTTTCTTCATCTGTAAAATGGGGGTGGGAATCTTGCCTTTATCAGGTGTGCTGAACCTGCACTGTCCATTATGGTAGCCCTTAGCCACATGTGGCTATTAAAATTTTGATAATTTAAAAAAAAAATTCAGGGCCAGCTGAGTGGTGCGTTGGTTGAGTTGGCTTGGGATGCCAGCTCTGAGCAGCAGGGCCCCGGTTCGGATCCCACATGAGGGCCAGTGACGCTGTGCCCTCTACAGCTAAGATGATGAACAACAGCTCCACCTGGATCTGGGCTGCAGTGAGTCACCGGCGACTGGCATAGGCTCCCATAAGCTACCATGAGCGGCCAGCAGCCGTCGTGAGCTGCCAAGAGCCACGGTGATTGGGCAGTCCAGTGGCCTGTGACCGATCTGCCTCACTCAGGAAGAGCACAATGATAATACCAACATGGGCCAGTGAAGCGATGTCCTCCACAACTAGACTGAAGAGCAAAAGGACAGCAACTTGTCTGTTCCCCTCCCCCAATTCCCCAATATGTCTTTAAAAAAATTAAAAATTCAGTTTTTTAGTTGCAGTAGTCCCATTTCAAATGCTCAGCCACTGGGACTGATATCCTTACTGATATCAAAACCATCTTTATTGGACATGCAGATATAGAACCTCCCATCATTGCAGAAAGCTCTATTGGACTGCGCTATGCTGGACACTGGAGTAACCATGGGGAACTAGATCCAGTGTGCGCCCTCAACCTAAGAAACAACACAGTGTGACAGGTGCTGTGATGGGGGGGCAGGTACATTTCCAGGGATGTAGGCAGGGAGGAGGAGCTTCTCAGTCCTGGTGAACCCCAGATGCACAGCTTTGGACTATTAAGACATAGAGAAATTTAGAGAATGGGACTAGTTTCTGCAGGTGCAGAAACCTGGGTTGTATCCCAACTCTGTGACCTCCTTCCTGGCTGAGTGACCAGAATTGACTTGATGTCTCTGAGCCTTATTGCTCATTTGTAAAATAGGACCTCTTGGAGTGGTAGTTCCTGCCTTAAAGTGCATTGAAATAAATGCCAAGCCACTCCTAATTCCCAGTTATTACCTACCATTGTTATTGTTGACTGCTTACCCCAGGGAAAAGGGGAGGGTTGATTTGGAGGCATCATCTCGGTGTGAGACCCTGCCCTGTCTGCTTCCCCTGAAGTTCTGGGTGTCAAGGTCAGGGAACTATTCAGGGTATTGGAGCTCTGGATTAGATTGTACTTGGTCTTGCCTTCAGAGCTTTGCACTTTCTGTTCCCTCTGCCTGGAAGGCTGGTCCCCTAGATCTTTACAGATCTTGCTGCCTGCTCATCAACTCATTTAGCTATTTGATATGTAGATATCAACTCAAAGGTTATCTCCTGAGTGGCTTTCCCTGTCTACTCAGACTGAAATATTGCACGTACCCCCACACATCATACACTGTCTCATTGCTCTATTTCATTTACTTTATTTGATCTACAATTTGAAATCCTATTCATCATTTATTTGTTTGTCTTTCTCCATTAGATTATAAATCCTGTGAAGGATGGGACTTTGTCTTTTCAATCCTGTGCTCTTGCTGCCTGCAATGTAGTCATAAAATATTTGTCGAATGAACAGATTAATTTTGGTTCCACCTGGAAAGCACTTAGCATAGTGCTTTATACTTGAGAAAGTGATCAATAAATGGGGAGAAACAATGGCCCTCCACCTTGATTGTAAATTATGCTGGGTCCCACCCAATTAAATTTAAATTGCTGGAGGTGGGACCTTGGCATTGGTATTTTTTTAAAAAAGCTTCTCAAAGGAATTCTAAAGCACTGCTTGGGTGGAGAAGCCATTATTTGAAATAACAATGAGGTTAATGATAGCTGACTTGTATTAAGTGCATACTATGATAGAGGTACTGAGGTAAGGGCATTATCTCATTACATCCTCATGACTACCCGGTGAAAGTAGGTACTATTAGCCCCATTATTTGGTGAGGAAACTGAGGCCCGCATAGGTAGCAGATGGTGGTGGAGATGTCATTTGAGCCTAGGCAGTGGTTGTCAAGAGCCCCTATCTTTTAACTGTCCTCTATCATCACCATCATCATCATTATTAGGGCTGAAAATGTTGGTAGATCCAGACCTATCACTTAAAGACCCACAGGTATCAGTTTCTTCCTTTGACAGCTCTTGGGGCAGATTTTAGAGTAAGAAGGGACACCCAAGACTGTTCCTTGTCCCTCACTAGCACTCTTGTGGGCCCTCCCTGCCCCCAAACCCCAGTTCTACCCTGCCCTTCCCCACCCCACCTGGCTGTGGTTTTCTCTTTGTCCTCAGGTCCCCTGAGGGGGAGGCCCTCTTTGTGGAGTCAGCAATTCTTATCTCCTACACAGAGCTGTTAGGCTTTTTCTCTTTGGTGAGGGAGGAGGAAAGCTGAAACCCGAGTGCTTGGGGCTTTTGGTGGTTTCTATGCTGGACTTGGACCAGCCTGGCCTGATAACTCCCAGAAGTGTGGGCTGAAAGGGGCCAGAGCAATCAGCCCAACTACCTCTTTTTTATGGTCCAAGATTAAGGCCCAGAAAGAGTCTAGGTTACTTTTTCAGAGTCACACTGCAAGCTAGTGGCAAGTTGTTATTCACACCCAGGACTTCCAGGTCCTGTTGTTCTTTCCTTTGTTGTCTTCTAAAGCCCCAAAGCTCTGCTTCCCTCAGGGGGCTTTTGGCCATCTGAGAAGAAAAGTTCAGTTATAATCTTTGTCCTTGGCCACCTGGGTCTATTGGCACTAAATCTGGATTTTAATGAGTTGGGGAGAGTTAGGGGGACACTATGTCTGTTGAAGGTGTAATTCTGGTTTGGGTAAACTCTTTCCAAGGCCAGTGCTGAGAGCCCTCCTCCCAGTTATCAAAACAAATGCATAGGTAAAACATCCTCCCTGAACCTCACCACTATGACTAGAAGCAGATTTAGTGAGTACATAATTGCTGGTTTCCAGAGAGGCTGCAATACATGCTCACCAGAAAAGCTGTTACTGTCAGCTTTGTGCGCCCTGCCCTGATTCCCTGGACGCCTCTGCCTCCTCTGTGTTCTTCATTCACAGGCTAGTGTGGATGAGGTGGCTCTGCTCTCCACAAAATGATCTGGTAGGAGGGAGACCTAAATCAGACAACCAGAAAACAATGTTTTCAGAAGCAAAAGCACTGGGAATTGTAGGGTCACAGATGAGGGTCCAAAGAAGGTTCCCAAGCCCTGGAAGATTAAGAGTTAGGTCTGCAAAAGGAGTGACCAGTGGCAGGGTCACTAATTTATCTCAAAGGCCATGGGAGGTGGAGGCAGGGTTTTAAGGCAGATAATCAGGTTTGCACTTGAGAAATTTTACTCTGGCTGCAGAAAATTTGCCCTTTTTAGAAACCAGCGGGGTCTTGTACTCACTAAATCTGCTCCTTGTCCTAGAGGTGGAGCTCAGGGGGGTTGTTTTATGTATTCATTTGTTTTCTCAATTTGGTAGAGGATGGATAGGAGAGGAGAGGGCAGGGAGACCATAAGTGAGGCTGTGGGTGGGATCCAGACAAGAGACCTATGAGGTGGTGGTGGTGAGAGGGATGAAGAAATGACAATTTGAGAGAGACTACGTCATAAGAGTCTAGAGTACTTGTAACCTGGATTCAGGATGTAAATGAGGGAAGCTCTTGTATGGGTTCTCCAGGGCTGTAAGAAGGTGGAGATGTGCAACATGGTGGCTGTATATTTCCTTTCTCGGGCCCCTCCTACCCAATACTGGGGCTCCCAGATCCCTGCCCAGTTCCTGAAGAACTCAGCCTGTGAGGGGAGCCCTCTCTCTTGCTTACCCTCTCTCTACCTACCGAACAGGTGTGGATCTCCCACTTGGCACCTCCATGCAGGTTGCACCAGAAAGGGGGTTTTAAAAGCTCAGCATGGGCCCTTGAATAGGAGGAGAAAACTGGAGAGAGAACGACCCTTTTAGTCCTCCTTTTACCTCCAACTTACCACAGCTGTGTTTCCTTCTAGGAGCAGAGGGAGAGCCGGGCTCGGCGAGGCCCCCGGCCCAGCGCCTTCATCCCAGTGGAGGAGGTAGGCTTGGGAAGGGGTTAGGAGTTATTACTTTCTGAGAAGAAGGGACATGGATGTTGAGTGGGTGGGGGTCTTTTCCTGTCTTTTGAAGTAGACGTTCTGAAACTACCCCTTCAGGTTCCTGACTCATTCACTCTACAAAACAGCTCTGTGAAGCAGGCCTATCAACCCCATTTTGCTGGGAAGAAATAGGCTCCAAGAGATAAAGTAATGATAACACAGCTAGGTAATGAACAAACTTGTGATTCCCAGAATAAGGCCTTCTTTTCCTTAAGAAGGTAGAGCGATCTATGTTTAGGTTCTCATCCTTGACTTTGCATATATTCAAGTTTCTTTTCAACTTCAAAAGTAATGTATGTTTGTTATTAAAAAAAATTGTTTTCCTGTGTTTCACTGTATCCCCCACAGAGATAATCAGCGTCACTTAACCATTTGCCACTGTTTTCCGGACTTTTTTTCATACAGAACCATTGTCATAATTTACAACATGTTTTTTTGGGGGGGAGGGCAATGTTTTGTTTTGTTTTTCACTTAATACAACAGAGACCTCTTTTATCTACTGAGTCAGATCATTCATTTATTTAACAGATATTTGTTGAATGATTAATTGTGTCAGAAATTGTGCTAGGCTCTGAGAATATACTAGAACAAGACCAACAAAAATCCTTGCTATCATGGAGCTGACTTTCTATGTGGGGTTGGTGTGGTGCTGGGGATGCCTTCAAAAGCACATGCCCCCAAAAAATCCCTTCTTTTTCTTTGACCTTCAAGAAACCAAGACAAAGGTTTGTTTCCTTGTCCTCTTGGCTCCCTTGAATGTGTAGGCCAAGTAGTTAATAAGTTGTTAACAAACCATTCAACTCCCCCCCAGGTCCCTCCACTCCTTGTGAATGGAAAGAAGCAACCACCCCCTGATTATTCATGTCTGTAGCCCTGGAATTTTAAGTTCAGGTTATTGCTCTTGTGTTTTATCTTTTCCATTACAAATGACCACTCCTCTTTTATAATACTGAAAATAAATAGGCTTTGGAGTTCATCTACATTTGAATCCTGGCTCTGTCATTGACTAGATCTGTCACCCTGATCAAGGAATGAACCCTCTCTGGGCCTTGATTGCCTCATCTGGTAATGGGAAAGATAGTATTCGCCTTGCAAGATACTTGGGAAGATTCATGAGCTAATGCAGGGGAAGCTCCAAACTCAGCCCTGGGGTGGAGGAAGCACTCAGGAAATGTGAGGGATTTTGCACCCACCCCCCATGGCTGTAGGGATTTGCACTGTTAGAACAGAAGTTCCATAAAGACAGGAGAAACTACTTTAGTCTGTGTGCCTGAGTTTTCCTGTCTAAAAATGGAGAAAATAGAATTCTAATGTCACAATTGTGAGGATTAAATGAGTAAATAAGTATAAAGTGCTTGAACAGTGCTTGGCACATAGCGTTATGTAAGTACTGGCTATTATATAAGGCATCTAATTAAAGTATTTGCCTAATCATTTAATAAAATATCTTTTTCTCCCCCATTCTGTTGTTGCACATGGTGGTGGTTTTGAGTTTCTTATGATTATAATCCCACTACAGCGAATATGTTGGTTTCTTTGGTGGGAAAGGTAGGAGGGGAACCCATCCTCTCCTCACCTCTGCTTGGCAGGTCCTTCAGGAGGGAGCTGAGAGCCTGGAGCAGCACCTGGGGCTGGAGGCACTGATGTCCTCAGGGCGGGTGGACCACCTGGCGCTGGTAATGGGCCTGCACCCTGACTACCTTAGCAGATTCTGGCGCCTGCACTACCTGCTGCTGCACACAGATGGACCCCTGGCCAGCTCCTGGCGCCACTACATTGCCATCATGGTGAGCCTATCTGAGCCGGACTCTTGTTGGGGTGGCCACATGGGGGGTTCAGTCCTCAGATCTCTTTGCTGGGGATTCCTGAACTGATTCCATGGATGAGGAAGAGAAGCAGAGGAAAGCCCGGGCTTTATCTGACCATCCATAGAATTTTAGATTTTGAAGAGTGGCATCTTGAATGCCTGCTTTACAGATTGGGAAACTGAGACATGTGGGGGTAGGACAACAAACCAGTGGCAGAGCTGGAGTTAGAATCTAAATTTCCTTTCTCTCAAGCAAGAGTGAGGCCTGTGATGTCAACCTCCATGGGGTACCCACTCTGAGCAGGGCACAGAAAGAATAGAGTAACCTGGGTTCTGCCTACCACCTCCGCAGGCCGCCGCCCGCCACCAGTGTTCCTACCTGGTGGGCTCCCACATGGCCGAGTTTCTGCAGACTGGCGGTGACCCTGAGTGGCTGCTTGGCCTCCACCGTGCCCCTGAGAAGCTGCGCAAGCTCAATGAGATCAACAAGTTGCTGGCACATCGGCCATGGCTTATCACCAAGGAGCACATCCAGGTGCAGTGGGCAGAGAGGCAGGTCCCTGAGGGAGCGCAGGGGCCGGACTGGGGCATGGCAGGCAGCCCAGAGGCAGGCACTGAGTGGTTCTGGTTTTGTTTCCTCCCTAGGCCCTGCTGAAGACGGGCGAGCACAGCTGGTCCCTGGCCGAGCTCATCCAGGCCCTGGTCCTGCTCACTCACTGTCACTCGCTGGCCTCCTTCGTGTTTGGCTGTGGCATCCTCCCTGAGGGGGACCTGGAGGGCAGCCCTACCCCCCAGGCACCTTCACCCCCTAGTGAGCAGAGCAGCCCCCCCAGCAGGGACTCATTGAACAACTCTGGGGTAAGTCACTGGCCAGGGTCTTGGTGGGAGAGGAAGCTGGCGTGGTCTCTCATCCTTGGGTAGAAGCCACTGCTTCCCTGTCTCACACTGAGAGGCCTTAGAGAAATTACTGAACTTGGAAGCTCCATTTCCTCATCTGTGAAATGAGAGTGAAGACCCCTACTTCATAGTGGGTTGTAAGGATTAAATGAAATAACCACGGGACTGGCCTCTCAGCATGCAGCCCTGTGGGCATAAAGGCTCCTGTTTTTTAGCACTTTCAGAATATGAAGTTTGCCTCTTATTTTATAAGGTGGTCTTGTTTGTTTTAATAGAAAAATATAGATACAGTAAAACGAGCGATGTCTTGCAATATGAGTAGTTTGTTTCCGGAACGAATTATGCTCACAAACCAAGGTATTACTGTACTTTAAAAATCCCTTACCTGTGAGGGAATTTGATGCTCAGAGAAGACATGTCTGTTCTGTAGCTTCTTAAGCTTTATTTGGGGAAGGACAGGCCTTGTGAGCTGCCCATTCAGGAAGGCCTGGCATGTGGGAAAGATGTATGGAGTTTGCGGGAGTGGGGGGCGAGGGAGGAGGAGTAGATGATCGTCCTTGGGTCCCTCTTCCAGGGCTTTGAGGCAGCCCGAGACGTGGAGGCTTTGATGGAACGCATGAGGCAGCTGCAGGAGAGCCTGTTGCGGGAGGAGGGAGCGTCCCAGGAGGAGATGGAGAGCCGCTTTGAGCTGGAGAAGTCGGAGAGCCTGCTGGTAACCCCCTCAGGTACAGGATCACAGGTGCCCAGGTTCCAGATGCCCCCTTCTTACATCATCTCTGCTGAGGAGTAGGCACCTCCCTGCACTGCACCTCTTATATTTTGGGGTCAGACCTGGGTTTGAATCTGACCTGTTAGCCTTTCTGGCAGTGTGACCACTGATAAGTCACTTCCTTCCTCAAGGCCTTGGTCTCCTCCCACATGAAAGATTGATGTGTAGGGTAAATGGTACAATAGAAGCAGAGCTCGTAGCACAGAGCCAGGCCCAGAATAAGCAGCTCCATCAAGAACTCCAAATGTTAGGATTGCTATTATTACTGGGGGCCTCATCCCCAGGTCCTTGGGCCTGATTCACTGCCTCCCCTGGCTCCAGTTGGAGTCCTGGTTCCGGTTCCACTCACCATATAGAGGGCCTTTCTCTGCCCTCTCCACTGGCCCCCTATGGATGATTAATCAGGAGTGGAGGCCTCTGTGCTCTGTGCCTTGGCCTCATTGTGGCCTCTTTCTGACATCCTCAGCTGACATCCTGGAGCCTTCTCCACATCCAGACATGCTGTGCTTTGTAGAAGACCCCACTTTTGGATATGAGGACTTCACCCGGCGAGGGACTCAGGCGCCCCCCACCTTCCGTGCCCAGGTATGCTCTCCCCATTAGTCTTGGCATCGCTCTGAATTTTCTAACAACCAGGGTAGATGGTTTGAGTGGTTAGAGTTGGGGCACATTCTGTCCCTCAAGACTCCATGAGGGAAGGAGACCCAGGATCATGAAGGCACCCATCTGCGCCCTAAGCTCAGGGGAGCCTGATTACAGGGAGAAGGTCATCACCAAAGTGCATCCCCCTCAGCTTCTCAGGCCCAGACCAAGGAGTGGGTTAGATTTGTGGGGTGTGGAGGGGCATTACGGAGCGCCAAGGTGTGCTCCAAAGGACGGTGTCCCTGGCCAGGCTTGGGCCCCACAGATTCTACTCACTGACCCCTTCCCACGTGTCTCAGGATTATACCTGGGAAGACCATGGCTACTCACTGATACAGCGGTTATACCCTGAGGGTGGACAGCTGCTGGATGAGAAGTTCCAGGCAGCCTATAGCCTCACCTATAACACCATCGCCATGCACAGCGGAGTGGACACCTCCATGCTCCGCAGGGCCATCTGGAACTACATCCACTGCATCTTTGGCATCAGGTGAGCACATGTCCCCTAATCCAGGGCACGATGTCCCCTCAGCCAAGGCATGAATGCACTGCAAGTCCTCAATCGGAGCTCAGTTTCCTTTTTCTCTATTTTTCCTTTTCCTTTCTTCCTGTCTATGCTGTTTCTCAAAGCAAGTTTGTTTTTTGTTTGTTTGTTTTTAGATTTTATTGGGAATTAGGGGAGGAGAACAGCGTTAGGGAATCGGGGAAGGGGAACAGACAAGTTGCTGCCCTTTTGTTCTTCAGTCTAGTTGTGGAGGACATCGCTTCACTGGCCCATGTTGGTATTATCATTGCGTTCTTCCCAGGTGAGGCAGATTGGTCACCAGCCACTGGACAGCTGCTCACAGCGGCTCTTGGCAGCTTACGCTGGCTGCCGGCCACTCACGGTAGCTTATGGCAGCCCACTGCAGCTTCACTTCAGCCTACGCCATCGCTGGCGACTCACGGCAGCCCAACTCCAGGTCAAGCTGTTGTTCACCATCTTAGCTCTAGAGGGTGCAGCGTCACTGACCCATGTGGGATCCGAACCGGGGCCCTGTTGCTCAGAGCTGGCATTCCAAGCCAACTCTTAACTAACACGTGACTCAGCCGGCCCTCAAAGCAAATTTGTTTGCTGACTATAAAAGATAATAGATGTGCGCACTCTTTGAACCTTATAAATGAAACTCTTTAGTCCCACCCCTTAGAGATAACTATATATATAGCCATAGTTATCAGAGAGAGAGAGAGAAAGAGAGACAGAGATTTAGTTATGCTTGTATTTCCATTCCAAGTAGCAGTTCTTCTTTCATAGTAAGTAAGGACAACATAAATGCCCATCAATAGAGGACCTTAGATAATGATGTATCCATTTAGTGAAATATTATACAGCTATTAAAAATTATAACAGTGATCTATTGTATTTATATTGCCATGTGAAAATGTTCAAAATATATTGAGAGAAAGCTGGTTACCAACCAGAATCTTCTGTTTGTTCCCTTTTTTTTTTTAACTAAAAATGTGTGCATGCATGGAAAATATACTAAATTGTTATTTAGTAATGGTTGTCTCTGTAGAGTATGGGATGGATTATATTTTCATCTTGTTACCTCAGTATTTTCTGATTTTTTTTAGTAGATTTTTTGTTTTTTTTTAATTGATGGGATCATACTCGATATTTCTGCAAATTCCTTTGACCCCCTAATATTCTACTGCCTTTCTTATCAGTATCAACAGGTCTTTTATGCTTTTTTTTTTTTTTTTTAATTGGGGAATTGCAGGGATGGGAACAGTGCTGGGGAATTGGGGGAAGGGTAACAGACAAGTTGCTGTCTTTTTGTTCTTCAGTCTAGTTGTGGAGGACGTTGCCTCACCGGCCCAAGTTGGCACCACCATTGCACTCTCCCGGGCGAGGCAGATCAGTCGCCGGCCTCTGGACGGCCGCTCACGCTGGCCGCTGGCTACACACGGCAGCCCATGGCAACCCACTGCCACAGGGGCTGCAGCCTACACCGTCGCTGGTGACTCACGGCAGCCCAGCTCCAGGTTGAGCTGTTGGTGTTGTTCAGCATCTTAGCTGTGGAGGGCAGTGTCACTGGCCCTTACATGTGGGATCCGAACCGGGGCCCTCTGGCATCCCAAGCCAGCTCCCAACCATCGCGCCACTCAGCCGGCCCTCTTTTATGCTTTTTAACTGCTGAATCCACTGCATTGTGTTCTGTTTTGGATGCAGCATAATTATTTAACCACTTCCCTCTTGTTGGATATTTAGGCAGTTTGCAGTTTTTCACTACTACAAACAGTGTGTACTGACTAGTCGTATACCTAAGTCCTCATAAACCCTCATTGTGAAATTACTTCTCAAGGATATATACAGAACAATTATTTTTTTACTTAAAAAAATATCTCACTGTGATAACATTGGGGGAAATTCAAAGAATTAAGAAAAAAAAAATTTCCCCAAATCCTACGCTTCTACAACCAAACCACATCCTGTGGCATATTTCTCCATTGCTTTTTTTTTTTTTTTTCTTATCTAGTTGCTTTTGTATAGTTGATATACTGTATGTTTGATGTCTATAAAGAGTAACGGCTTGATTTTTAGTAAATTTAGAAAACAGATAAAGAGAAGAAAATCAAAATTATCCATGATCCCACCATGCTGTTCTTATTGTCAAGTATGTTCCTGTTTTTTTCCTTGCACAAATAACCAGAACTTATATAATTTAACCAAAAAGATTTTCTTGCCTACTCATTTCACATATTTTACTCATGTAATCAAATGTGAACATATTTTAGTGGACACGTGATTTTTTTTCTTGCTTTTCTCATTTAACAGTTTATTCCAAGCATCAAAAAAAAACACCAAAACCCTTATTTTTAAAAAGGTACAAATGTGTATTTCAGTGTATTACTAGCTGTAAGTCATATTTCACTGGATGGATTGAGCTGTACTTAGTGGACCACCATCTTGCTGGTCATTGACAGGTTTCTAACCCAGGGGAGACTGAGTGAGGATGGACGGGCATCGTAGACACAGCCTAGTTCCTCAGGTCCAGACTCCTCTACGCACTGCATGATCCTTCATCTTACACCTTTGTCTTCCAAGTCTGTGCTCCAGTTTTCAACCAGCCTTCCTCATCCACGCTGAACTGTGATCACTCACTGGCTCTCTGAACTAGGGAGTCACCAAGTACCTTCTATGCTGGTCACCAACTTGATGTTTGACTTTGAACAAGCTAATTGCCGTAGTCTGCCCATCTGTAAAATGAGTGTCAGTTCCTTTTTGTCCTTTCCCTCTTCCTTCTCCAGGGTAAATATTTGCACTGACCTGCTTCTCCATCTTCTAATGGCCTTTGCTATAAAGTAGTAAATGTGACCTTGGAGCCCGGCAGAGCTGGGTTTGAATCCCCTTCCCAGCTGTGTGACCAAGGGCAAGTGGCTTCGCTTCTCTGAACCTCAGTTTCATCTTTAAGATGAGGCTGATGTATATGACAGTATATTGTATACAATGGCTTTGTATACAGTAGTGTGCTAGTAGTTCTGCGGATTCTGTGAGTACGTGTTCACATGGTACATAGTTGGTGCTCAGTAAAACATGCTCATTCTTTGCATTCCTTGGAGTGGTCCCTGGTGGCCTGTGATACATGACATCAGCTATTTTTCTAAGAAGAACCAAGCTCCTAGTTGCTTCCTACCTTTTGCCTTTTCTTGCCACTCTGTTCCTCCTCCTGTAGGGTGGGGCTAGGGGAGAGGAGCTACTGCTGGGAGCTGAGGGTGAGTAATGCTGTTGGGGCCTTTCCATCCAGATATGATGACTATGACTATGGAGAGGTAAACCAGCTCCTGGAGCGGAACCTCAAAGTCTATATCAAGACGGTGGCCTGCTACCCAGAGAAGACCACCCGGAGAATGTACAGCCTCTTTTGGAGGCACTTCCGCCACTCAGAAAAGGTATGGCCTGTGGGGTAGGGACAGGGTGAAACTAGACAAGCCTGGCCAGTGAGAGGGGCCGAGGGGTCAGGACCCAAGGATGAGGTACCCTGGACTGCGTCTGTGCTGCCAGGTGGGACACCTGGGCATATTGTCCTGGGTTCAAGTCCTACTCCACTGTGTGATTCCAGACTCCCTTTTCTCACTTGTAAAATGGGAATGTGCTTCATAGGGTCCTCAGTGGCAGCCAGGAAGACCTGGGTTCAAATCATAGCAGTATACCTCGGTAGCAGTGTGACCTCGGGCAAGTCACTTTGCCTCCCTGAGCTTTTTATCTTTATATTGGGAGTAAATACTGCCTGCATTTCAAGGTCGCTGGGAGGATGAAGTGAGAGCATGAATGTAAACCTCCCATCCCCCACAGGTGCCCAGTGGTAGCTCTTGTTTTTAGCTTTGGGGGATAAATGAATGTGCTTGAAATTCTTCAGCACTCATTACACCCAACCGCTCAGGAAAGGTCAGGGCATCTGTATATAGGAAGAGGAAGGGTGAGGTGAGTGATCAGGGATGGTGGCAGTCTGGGAGGGATGGGGATGGCGTGGACTGACATCAGGTGCCAACAAGCCCTTGTCTGTGCCCCAGGTCCACGTGAACTTGCTGCTCCTGGAGGCCCGCATGCAAGCTGCCCTGCTCTACGCCCTCCGTGCCATCACCCGCTATATGACCTGACTCCTGCATAGGACCTGGACCTGGAGCAGCTGACCCTGGAGGCATCCTCCTCCCTGCAAGGACTTTTCTGTCTGGAGGCAGACCTGATCCCTTTCTGTCTCACACCCACCCACCACACTCTGGGGGTGGGCTTTTGTGTGATGTGCAGCCCCCCGAGCCACACCCACCTTTTTCTTACTGGAATGGACAGGATCTCTAGGATCTCAGCTTTGCCTGGGAGCTAGAAGAAGACTAGCAGATCCCCAAGAGCCATGCCCTTCTTCCTGCCCCTGAGGACACCAGAAGGAAAATGGGCTGAGCTTGGACTTGTGTGCCAGCAGGCTGGGCCCCAGGCACCACAAATACTGTGGCCTTCCTGGACTGGGAATGTCCATGGCTGGCCCCCGAGGGAGAGGGGCACACACCTCCAGGGACTGACACTCCTAGCAGCTTTCCTTTTCTCCTTCCTCATTCTGATTTAATTACCTCTCACCTGCCATTCACCCATCAATGTGAAAGTCAGGGTCACAGCTGGTCTGTGCATCCAGCTCCCCCAAAACTTGTTCTGTCAGGCAGCCTGAAGGTCCCTTGTTTTCTAATTGTCTCAATCCTACTTCACTTCCTTTCACCTCCTTTGCCATCTTACCCATTTGTCCTATTCCTGGTGGTATGAGGCCCCAGGAGAGAGACCAAGCACATCAAAAAAGTAGATTATCCCTAGAGAACGAGGGTCTCTGTTGGACACTTTGCCTTCTGAAGAGTAGGGAGTATTAGATGACAAATTCTCTGTATTTTGGTCCTTTATGGGTGAAGTTCAAACCTCTTCAGGACCTCACCTCTAGAGCTACAGTCAATGCCTTCGAGGAGGAGGGCCGGGCAGTCTGTTCTCTCCAGAGCTGCACCTGCCCAGCACCCCACTCTGCTGTCTCCCATGGCTACTGCAGATATTTGCCAAAATGTTGAGCCTTTCTAGGCGGCATGTGGCCCAGTGGGAAAGGCAGGAGACCCCAGGGTTCTTGTTTGGGCCGTGCCACTGGCCAGGTGACCATGGTTCCTTTGCCAAAATCCTTGACCTCTATTTCCGCATTTGCAGACTGAGGGGTGGGGCTAAGTTTCCAGGAGGTCTGAGTCTTCACCCTGGGTTTCTCAGGCCAACCTGCCAGCAGTGAACTGCAAATCTTGCGGGATCTTGAAGACCTCTGGGGATTCCCCCTGCTCCCCACTCTTGCAGTCAGTCTCTCCTGGCTACCTTCCAAGGACCATCCAGTTTCTGTCCCCTCTTCTCAATTTTAGGTGGATTGTTTAGAGGCAGAAGCAGCCAAGGACTGATACCAGGCACTTTCTATAGCAAACAAGCTGTGAATTATGACTTTCCTTCCCCTTCTTCCGGCAGTATGTGCCTCCTCTCTGACCAGTTTGGAGGTGACAAGAAAGGCAAGAGCCAAGATGCTGCTTCCTTCTGACCCTCTGGGGTGGGGCAGGAGAGGAGCCTGGTCAGTGTGCCACATTTCATACCCATGCAGGCATGGGAAAGCCACTGGCACCCCCTCAGGCCTCACCCCCTCAGGCCTCAGAGCCCTCCCTGCAACGAAACTGAGCAGGAGGAAAGAGGCTCCAACCTTGGGGTTCGGATTCTGGAGGGGACGTAATGACTCTGTAAATGTCCCATGGGTGGGAAGGGGTATTCAGTGTTTAAGTGCAGAAGTCTTTGGCTTTGCTACTGGTTCCGTATGATGAGAAATAAAAGTTCACCGAGGTTTTGTTTTGTACTTCTTGTTAATGGGCTGTTTTTCCATTTCCTAAGGGTCATGGTTCACCTCTTAGCGTAAGCAGGAAGCTGTGATTGCATCATGGAGCTGACCTGCTAACTCCAACCCTGCTGGGCACTTATGCCCAGTGCCTTCAGGATTGGGAGTGGTTGGCATTGAAACTACTTTTATCCCTTGGTATCCAGCCCTTTTGCCCATTTGTGACAGGCCAGGCACTACTGAAAAATAACAGCCATGTTATTTTTCTCACTAAGCCTGGCTCTGGACTGGGTACTTGGTTGGAGTCCATTTCTCTGAATCTGCAGCAACTCTGCAAGAGAATTGAGACTCAGATAAAATGACTGCTGAGGCCACATAGCTAATCAGTGGTGGAGCCAGGATTCCCACCAGGGTCTGCTTGACCCTGAAGCCTGGGCATTTCACCTTGCTGTTCCCACTACTGGGCTCCCACTTTGGCAGAGAGTCTATTTGAGAATCTCTGGGGGGACCCCCCTCATCCCCTGCCCCACCACATTATGATTACCTGCTTCTCATCCTTCCCTTTCTAGTATCAAGGAGACAAAACCAGTCCTAAAGAGTTAGATGTGACCCCCCCCATGCACCAGTGCTCATTTAGTAGCTGTGTGATCTTGGTCAAGCTTCTGAACTCTGAGCACCAACAACTCTCGTAAGCATAGGAAAACCACATCATGACTAAGCTAAGCCATTTCCTGATTCACTACTTGCTCTAAAACACTGCTGTCATAAAATGAAAACAGCCTCCTCCAGGAAGCCTCCTCTGATTAACTCCACATCCCCTTTAACCTCTACCCTCTTCATTTGTGCAGTGTTTCCAGTATACTTGTTCTTTCTTCTAGAGTCATTTGAGAGGGTGTGAGAGAAATCAGACCTAGAGTACAAAAATTGGATTCTGCTCCTGATTCAGTCACTTATCACAATGCCTCGAGTTTCCTCTCCCATAGAAACTGACAAAATGTTTTCATTTCTTTTCCAGGTAGCATTATTGAGTGACTTGACAGATTTTTCAAATTTAAAAACCTTCACAACAACCCTGTGAGAAAGGAGTGGTTCCATTTTATAGATGTAGAAATGGAACCTCAAGTGAATCGAGGGAACACCAACTTAACAGACAGGCCTGGGTTCAAATTCCAGCTTTGACATTTAATGTTTGGCATAAGCAAGTTACTTTAATTCTCCCTTCTCAACTTCCTTCTCTATGCAATGGAATTAATACCTGGGGTCAGAAGGGGGTTGTGTGGATTCATACATGAAAATCACTTAGCACAGTTTGGGTACCTAGCATCCAGCACTAGTGAGCCATTCAGTAGTCAGCTATCTGCCCAACATTAAGAAACAGTATTTGGGGCCAGCCGAGTGGCGCATTGGTTAGGAGTTGGCTTGGGACGCCAGCTCTGAGCAGCAGGGCTCCGGTTTGGATCCCACATGAGGGCCAGTGACGCTGCGCCCTCTACAGCTAAGATGGTGAACAACAGCTCAATCTGGAGCTGGGCTGCCTGCCATGAGTCGCCGGTGATGGCCGGCATCTGGCGTGAGCTTTTGTGAGCTGCCTTGAGCGGCCATCCAATGGCTGGCGAGCGGCTGCCTCACCCGGGAAGAGCGCAATGATAATACCAACATGGGCCAGCCAAGCGACGTCCTCTACAACTAAACTGAAGAACAAAAGGACAGCAACTTGTCTGTTCCCCTCCCCCAATTCCCCAATAAAAATCTACCAAAAAAAGAAACTAAACCATTGTGAGTCAGATTTCTGAGCGTTGCTTTTGTCCCCAAACTCCCTAGGCCCTCAGTCTGCTTTTTTTTTTTTTTATCATGTTAAAGTCAATTTGCACGTGGCATTGAAAACTCTCGGCTCCAGGTTGGATCTAATGAATCTGTTTTAGACTTCTGTAGCTTGCAGTCCGG
The DNA here is from genome assembly GCF_001890085.2 of Hipposideros armiger. Classification (NCBI taxonomy): domain Eukaryota; kingdom Metazoa; phylum Chordata; class Mammalia; order Chiroptera; family Hipposideridae; genus Hipposideros; species Hipposideros armiger. The sequence continues at coordinate 3,900,164 of NW_017731488.1, forward strand.
GACCCGGGCACACCTACCCAGGCTGGAGTTTGCAGAAGGTTGCTGGTGGCTAGATTCTTTGTTTGGCTTTTGAAGCCATGCTTGGATTGAGGACTTCTGAGAGTGGGTAGAAACTAGCTGGGTGAGTCTCCTCCAGCAAGTTTCAGACATTCACCAGAGCCCTAGGACAGGTGGAATGAAGATGTGGCTCACAAACTTTCTGTGCCTTAGAATCTCCTAGAGGACCGGTGGTTGGGGGTAGAGCTCAGAAATTTGTATCTTTTACAGCTTTCCTGGTTCTGATGCCAAGGCCATGCTTTCACTCAACAGATGTTGTGCACCTAATATGTAAATGCCTTGGACACAGAGCAGTGAACAAAACAGGCATGGTTCCCACCCTCTTAGCATTTATTGGTTAGTGGAGGAGACAGACATTAGGTCATTACACAACTAACTATTTAAGTTGTAATTGTAATCGGCACCTCAAAGGAGAAATACGAGGTGCTGTAAGAGTGTTTACAACCCAGCAGCAGAGCTGTTTCTTCCAAGGAAATATGTTGGACTTTTGCAGAAACTTTTAACACAAAGGAGCAGTTTCCCACTCACTGAAGCACCTTCTCAGAGCCCGAGGGCTCCATAGATCAGTTAGAACACCGCTTGTCTACATTCCTCCGTCATGAATACTGTGGTGTGCAACCCAGACTGTGGCTCTCATGCCTTCCCACACCCCTACTCAACTGGGAAAGATCTCAGCTGAGTCCCTTCCTGGGTGGAAGGCAGCTACGTAGCTCATGCTTGTGCCCACTCCAGGCAGCCTGCCTCCAATGACTGGTTGATGGGACAGGAGTGTACAAAGACCTGGCCCCTTTGCCTCCAATTGAAACAACGCTAAAGGATTTTCCCAGCTCTAGTGCTCCCCTCCGGATCCGCCGAGGCCAGCATTGCAGCCCAATTTCTTCTGCCCAGTCCTGCACTCACTGTCCTATGATATTGATCTCCCATAAACCTCCTGTATGCAAACTTCCATCTCAGAGTCTGCTTACCAAGGTACTTGACCCAAGATACTCTTATTACAGGTGGTGAAAATAAAGACCAGAGAGGGGGAATGACCTGCTTGAGGTCTCACAAGCCTGAACCTTCAGATTCTCTTCATAGTTTGTCACCACCTAGAGTCCTACAGCTTCATGTCTCAACTTTCTCTTCCTGAGGTTGGAGGCAACAGTTGCAGGGCTGAAAGAGCCAGGATAGGGTCTCACTCCCATGCCTAGAGACATTGGGCGAGTCAGTTCCCCACTGGGGAGAAGGTTAAGTACACTGCCTGAGCGCTCCATCTCCTCTCAAGTCAGCCTGCGTGTGATGACCCTGGTCCTGAGAAAAACCATGTCTCAGCTGGTTATAGCAGCAGAAATTCTTTCCCCTCAAGTCTGAATCACCTCTGACCACACTGCTGGTTTCTGTCAGGCGAAGCCTTGAGCTTCTGTCCCAATTCTGAGTATCGAAACTTACATTTCAGTTGTGAAATGTTCATGCCACCATTATCGAGTGCTTACTTTGTCTCAGACACTGCTAGAAGCTAGCAGTACGGCAGTGAATGAGCCAGACACAGTTCTGGCCCTCATGGGCCTTAAAGTTCAGTGGAAACGATGACTGTCACACAAATACTTGTGATGAGTCCTGGGGGAATAAAAAGCACAAGGAGCTATGAAAGGACAGCAGGGGACCCCCACACTTAATGTCAGAGTTCCCAGAGAAATACCCTGGACGCAAAGGATAAAAAAGGGTTGATCAAGGCTGGGAGGGGGCTGAAGAGCGTGGAACAAAGATTTGTGGCAGAGGAAACACATGGGAGATTTGAAGCAGGAAGGAGAAGGCAGCCTCGTAGGGACAGAGGGAGCAGGGAGAATGTGAAGAAGGGGGAGGCTAAGAAGGAAGCCCAGGGCAGATCTGGCACAGCCTTGCAGGGCATCTTAAGAGCTTTGGACGTGATCCCATGGACAGTGAGAAGTCTTCAAAGATTTTGTTGTTTATTACAAAATAGATGTTATGAACTCAATAGTCTTATCCTCCTCAAATTCATACGAGTATGTTGAAACCCTAATTCCAGTGTGATGGTATTTGGAGACGAGGCCTTTGGGAGGTGATTAGGTCATGATTGTGGAGCCCTCATGATGGGCTTTGTGCTCTCAGAAGAAGAGGCAGAAGAGAGCAGGCAACTGTCTCTCTCCCCCCCGCCCCCCAATTTGTGTGCTAAAAAGCCCTACATTTTTACCTGCTGTATAGTATTTTCCAGTAGGGGTCATTCATCGTTTATTNGCGTGTTTTCTTCTCCGAGTTTTCACATTCCAGCAGTGGGCATGGGGAGATTACAGGTGGTCGGTGCCTGTGACCTCCCCCCGCAACCCCCACTCCCACCCCCCTGCCATGTGAGGACATAACCAGGATAAGGGCTATCATCGGGAACTGAATTGGCTGGTACCTTGACCTTGGACTTCCCAGCCTCCAGAACTGTGAGAAATAAATTTCTGTTGTTTAAGTCACTCAGTTTAAGATGCTTTTGTTATAGCAGCCCAAGCTGACTAAGACAACAGATAATATGTATTAGAAGGAGTGGAGAAGGTAGTAGGACTTAGGACTTCCTATGAACCAGGTACTCCACTAAGTTCTTCACAGGCATGACCTCATGACCTCATTTCATCTTCACAACAGCCCTATAGAGTAGAGCCTCCTAGTGTCTCCATATGACAGATGGGCATAATTTATTTAACCTGGACTCAAAAGCCCTCTCATCCAAAAAGTTTCCTCTAGCTCCCCATCCCCACCCTGAGCATACACCTTCCTCTTTTGGCCTAAGCTTAACAAGTATTTTTGTTTTTCTAAGGCAGTTTTTGTCTAATGTTATAATCGTCTGTGTGGCTCTCATCTCTCCATTCAATTGCAAGCCCCACGAAGGCAGAGGGTTTTGTCTCTAGCGTGTTCACTGCTTTATCTCTAGAGCCTACAGCATGAGCTGGCATGTAGTAGGGGCTGAGTAAATAAAAATAAGTGTGGAATATATGTTTGTATCCACCAGGATGCCTGGTCTAGTGCTGGATCAAGGTGGTGGTGTTCCAGAAATAGCAGCCTCCCCATGATTTGGGCTTGGCCTCTGCTCTGGCTGTCTTTCCCTGGCTGGCTGACTGTTTCGTTGCTAGCTCTCAGACACTCGGTGTTAGTCTGGTGACAGGGAAAGAGCTTGGACTTTGGAACCAGACAGATGAGTCTCAAATCCAAGTGCAAGTCCATCTGGAATGAGGCAGAGTATAAATAAACAGAATCAAGTATCGATATGACCTTTGATAACTTTCTTTAATTTCCTCATCTATAAAATGGGAGCATTACCGTCAAAAATTATTGCTGTCAGAGTCAAACAAAAAAATGCTTATAGAGTGCCTGTTTCGTTACTTTAGTTCCTCCCTTTGGCGGGAGACAGGGATTGGGTCAATGTCATTTTCTTAGACTAACAGCCTCAGTTTCCACACTGGTGAAATGGGAGTTGTGAAATGCAAGATAATATAGAATTCACAGCACCTGGAATGCTCTTCTCCCAGACCTGCGTGGGGCTAGCGCCTTCTAAACCTTCAGTTCTCACCTTTAATATTATCTCATTAGAGTTCTGACCTGATTCCTGTTTCTCAACCTAGCTCCATCCCTTCCCATTTCTTTTCTAGTTAACACATTTCCTTATCTTTAGTTTTTTTCTTGTCTGTCTCCGTGTTTACTGTCTATCCCCAGTGTCTACCATAGTGCCAGTAAGTACTCAATAAATGTTTGTTAATTGCACTAAATATTAATTAATGACTTACTTATCAACCAGGGACTATTCCAGGCAATCCTAACCACACCCTGGGACATAGGCAGGGCAGGATTTACCCATTTCACAGCTGTGGCAGCTGAGGTCTAGCAATAATAATATTGCCTAGGAATTTCCCAAGCAAATTAGCAGGGCTCTAGACTTTTTGGCCAGTGCTATTTCCACGCACCCCTCTAGGGCAGTCCAGGGGAAAAAACACTGGAGGTCCAGGCTCTGGAGCAGGCTCTGTTCCAACTGGTGGCTATAAGATTTAGGTAAGTTACTTCCCTTCCTGAGCCTTGGTTTCACCATCTCTAAAATGGGGACAATAATCCTTGTGCTGACTGGTGGTTAAGGTGAGAATCAGCTGAGATAATGGGCTGAAAGCATTTAACAAACTGAAAGCATTTTACTTGTTTACTTGTTTTTAATATTAAGATGCAGAATTAACATTGACTTCAAAGATAAATCATTGTGGGCTGGGGAAGCCACGGAAGTCTCCTAGAAGCGGTGGCATTTCAACTAGGCCTTTAAGAGCGGTAAGATTTGGGGGAAACAAAGCTCAGAGCCAAAGCCACAAACCAACCAAAACAGAACCCTCCAGCCTCTCTGAGTTTTACTTTCTTCCCCCTGTAATTGATATTCTCCTCTAATGTGCCTTTCCCTACACTGATTTATTTTTCCTTTCAAATCAATCTAATTGAAATATAATTTGCATATAATAAAAAGCATGGGTTTGTTTGTTTGTTTAATTGGGGAACAGTGTGTTTTTCCAGGTCCCATTAGCTCCAAGTCCAGTAGTTGTTTCAATCTAGTTGTGGAGGGCGCAGCTCCGTGGCCCAGGTGGAGATCAAACCGGCAACCTTGGTGTTATGAGCCTGCACTCTAACCACCTGAGCTAACCAGCCACCCCAAAAAGCATGTGTTTTAAATGCACACAGCTCTATGAGTTTTGACAGAAGTATACACCCAAGTAACCACCCAGACCAAATTCCCTTATAGCTCTTTGCATTGAACCACCCAGCCTACTTTGTGTGTCCCCCAGACAATACTCTCTGCTTTCTGTCACTACAGGTTCATTTGTTGTTAATCACTCATTTCTTTATTAGCAAATCACAAAGTTTTGCATTCAAAAATTAGAACAAAAACAAAAGCAACAAAATGTATTACTTAACTAGGCTTCAGACAATATTTTCATTCTAGGGCATTTGCTAATGAATACAGCAGTCATCAGATAAATTGACAACTAACTGAAAAAAAGAATAATAATCTTAATTAGTTCATTTCTTGAAGAGAGTTTGGTATGTGATAACCTCATTGCTTCTTGAGAGATGATGACAGACATAAGGCAATATTTTTATTTTTTTTAAAGATTTTTATTGGGGAATTGGGGGGATGGGAACAGTGCTGGGGAATTGGGGGAAGGGGAACAGACAAGTTGCTGTCCTTTT
>NW_017731488.1:3906712-3909628 GCF_001890085.2 Hipposideros armiger
GGGTGAGGCAGCCGCTTGCCCACCACTGGACAGCCGCTCATGGTGGCTCTTGGCAGCTCACGCCGGCTGCCGGCCACTCACGGTAGCTTATGGCAGCCCACTGCAGCAGGGGCTGCAGCCTATGCCAACGCCGGTGACTCAGGGCAGCCCAGCTCCAGGTTGAGCTGTTGTTCACCATCTTAGCTGTAGAGGGCGCAGCATCACTGGCCCTCATGTGGGATCGGAACCGGGGCCCTGCTGCTCAGAGTTGGCATTCCAAGCGCCACTCGGCCGGCCCCCAAGTATGTACTTTTTATGTATGGTTTATTTTGCTCAGTGTAATGTTTTAAAAGTTTATTCATGATTTCCCTATATTAGTGAGTCTTTCTTTTTTATAGCTGAGTGCTATTTCATTGTATGACTATATCACAAGTTGTTTCTGTGTTCACCAGTTAGTTAACATTTGACTTGTTTCTGGTTTGGAGCTATTTAAATTAAGCTGCTATGAATATTCAGTTATAAGTGTTTTTGGGGACATATATTAATATTTGCATTTCCCTTGGGTAAATAACTTGAAGTGGAATTGCTGGGTTGTATGGCATGTATGTGTAACTTCACAAAAAGCTCCCAAACAGTATTTGTTTGTAAAGTGGTTGTACCATTTTACACTCTCACCAACAACATTCGAGAGTACCGCTTGCTCCACATCCTCTTCAACACTTGATACAGTTGGTCTTTTTCATTTTAGTCATTCTAATAGGCCTGCTATGGCATCAAAAATTTTATAGTGAACCTTATTGAGGTATAATTTGCGTAGAGTAAAATGTAGCCATTTTAGGCATACAGTTCATTGAGTTTTGACCAATGTATATAGAGTCACATAACCATCATCACAATCATGATATGGAATAATTTAATCTTTTCAAAATTTTCTTGGGCTCCTGTACTGTCAGTTCCTTCCCCCAATCCTATTCTCTAGCAACCACTGATCTGCTTTGTCACTAGTTTTGACTTTGCTAGAATTTCATATAAATAGAAGTATTCATTGTGCAATCTTTTGTGGCTGGCTTCTTTCAGTTAGCATAATGCTTTTGAGGTTCACCATATATCAGTTCACTCCTTTTTATTACTAGGTAGAATACTATTGTGTGGGTATATCAACTCATCAGTTGGTGGACATTTGAGTTGTTTGCAATTTTGGCTATCATGAATAAAGCTGCTATTTGTGTGAGCATAGGTTTTCATTTCTCTTGGGCAAAAACATAAGAGTGAAATTACTGGGACATGTGGTAAGTGTATATTTAATTTTATAAAAATTTCCAAGTCATTTTCCAAAGTGGCTGTACCATTTTGTGGTCCTACCAGCAACACATAGAAGTGCCAGTTGTTTTGTATCCTTGTCAGCATTTGATATTGTCAGCCTTTTTACCTTTAGCCATTCTCATGGGTATTTGTGGTATATCATGATTTGTAATTTGTATTTCTGTGATGACTAAGGATCTAGACTATCTCTTCATGCACTTATTGGCCATTTGTATAGTTTGTATATCTGTTGAAATGTCTTTTTAAATCTTTTGCTGATTTTCTTTATTGGATTGTTTGTTTTCTTATTATTAAGTAGTAAGTTATTTATATATTCTAGATATTCTGGATTTACCCGTGCAAATTTTTTTCTCCTAGACTATGGCTTGCCTTTCGTTCTCTAGACAAGCAGAAGATTTTAATTTTGATGGAGTTCAATATATCAATTGTTTTGTAGTTCAGGCTTTTTGTGTTCTTAGAAATCTTGCCTAACTCAAGGTCATAGATACATCTTCTTGTGGGGTTCTTTTTTTTCCCTCAAAATTTTAACTTTAACATTTAGATCCATGATTCATTTCATGTTAATTTTTGTGTATGGTGTGAGTTAATGGTAGAGGTTCATTTTTCTCCTTCAAATATCCAGTCGTTCTAGCACCATCTATTGAAAAAACTATCCTTTCTCCATTTGTTTTGTTACTTTTGTTGAAAATCAATATCAACAGTGTGTGTCTATTTCTGATTTCTTTAATGATTTATATATCTATGCTGACCTTGATATTTAAAATTTTAATGTATTGTTTATTATTTTATTACATGTATTTCCTGTAAGTAAATTCCATTCCTTTGTGGAACCAGACAGGAAAAAATAAAGAGATGTAGAAATAAGTAGAAATAAGAAAATAAAAATAAAAGTTGCTAATAATCCACCCACCTCTAGAGAGTACTCATTGATTTTTTTGTAGAATTTACCTTCTAGATCTTCCTTCTACACTTAAATATGCTAACAAAATGGCGACATATTAAACAGTCTGTTTTACAACCTGTTTTCCCCATGCACAGTATGTTGTGATGTATATTCAATTAAATGAGTGGCTTTCACCCTGAGATGATTTTGCCCCACAAGACATTTGGCAAAGTCTGGAGACATTTTTTTGGTCAGCATAAATGAGAGGGTGCTACTGGCATCTAGTGGGTAGAGGCCAAGGATGCTGATATACATCCTACACTGCACAGGACAGTCCCTTACAACAAAGGATTATCCAGTCCAAAGAGTCAATAGTCTTGAGATTGAGAAATCCTGAATTAAATAATGAACATAGCATGTTCAGTACAACACTTGGCACATATCAACTGCTTGGTAAATGGGAAACAAATAACTTTCGGGGAAAAAAAATGTTTCCAGGAGCAGGAATATGAGTTTGTTGGATCCAGATCCCCAAAGTGCTTCTCCCAAATACGTAGCACATAAGGCTGTTACGAAGTGAGGAAGCTCACAGTGAAGCAGTGGATTTACCACCAGAGTCCTCAGAAACCAAAGGGTGAGCAATACATTCAAGACAAGAGACCTACAGACTTGGACCTTGGACTACTTTGTGTGAGGGAGGATGGGAAGGCTACCCCCCTCCCACCCCCCTC
>NW_017731488.1:3909690-3924582 GCF_001890085.2 Hipposideros armiger
GGGAGTTCCAGCTGCTGTCTGGGTTAGTGCAAACAAAGACCTTTGGGCTGTCCCAGATTCAGGATTTATCACCCTTGAGCTCCTCCCAGTTGACAGGAGTGCTGGGAAGACACATTCCAGGTCAGCAGGAATTAAGTGGGGCCCCCAGGGGAGATGTGTGTCACATGGGCTGATAACACAGACAGGATGAACTAGAGAGGGGCAAACCACAGTCCAAGGGAAAGTGCAGCCAAAGCAGAACTCGATTCAATTTAACAGAGGTAAGCATTTAGCGACATTCATTGCATTCCTACTGTGTGCCAAGCACTGTTTCTCTCCTATGTGGGAGGCCAATTAGAACAGTGGTCAGATAATTTATTTAGAAAGAGACATTTGAGTCCCAGCTTTGCCAGCGTTAGGTAGTTGCCCTTGATAAGGCACCTCATGTCTCTGACACAGGTAGTACATATATGCTCAATAAATCATGTATGTGTCAGTTTCAGTCCTCACAAAAAACTGAGGTAAGGGCTCTTCCCATCCCTATTTTACAAAAGAATAAACCAAGATTAAAAAAGGTGAAGGGCATTGTCCCATGTCACAGGACTAAGTAAGTGGCAGAGGATCATTGCGACAGCCTTTTGGGAAATAGAAAGATGAATAAGATGCAGCCCTGTCTTCAACCAACTAGGAGTCTCATAAGGGAGGTAAAAACAGGTCAAAGTCTAATTCCAAGTGAAGAGACAATGAGAGAGGTGCTAATAAAGAGCATCCAGGAGGGGCAGGGCAGGTTGGAGGTCAATTCTAGGTGAGGGCAATCAGGAAGGCTCCCTGGAGGAAATGGTAGCCGAACTGGTGGTCTTTGAAGATGGGTGGACTTGAAAGTAGACAACCAGATTCTTCCATCAGAATGAGGTCCTGAGAAGTATGACCAGTGGGTTGGGCCATAGGATGAGTGCCTACGGGGGCAGGAACAGATGTTCTAGCTGAGAAAATTAATAAATTGGGGTAAGAGCATTTGCTTGGTGCAAATGGGCAGGGGTAATGCTCAAAATAGTTAAAAACCAGGACATAGGCACCAGCTGATCAGAATAGATACTGAGTTGTAAACAAGCCCCATAGCTACCCAGCCTCCTTTACACCTTTTGGAAACAGCATGCTCCTATTTTGCTTTAGAGATCCACTTATCCTACTCTCATTCTATGTAGTTCTGGTGGGCCTGACCCCACCCTTATGTCTCCAGACGTGAGTGCACAATCGAATCTGGTCTAGCCAATTAGAACACAACAGTGACTGATACAAAGATGGACCATATAAGCTAAAGCAGGCCAATGACAATCCTCCCCAGCACATTTGTTGGAACTCGGAGGGGAAAAAAAAAAAAAAAAAAAAAAGCTCTGTTTCACCAGGGAAGCTAAGAGAAAGGAAAGTCAAATTTAGAGATTAGAGAGAGAGAGACAGAGACAGAGACAGAGAAAGAGAGAGGTGAAAAGACAGAGAATTAAAGAGAGAGAAATTCTTTATGATTGTTTCTGAGTTTCTAGATCCAGATATGCCTGAGTCTTCACCTATCCTCTTTAGTTACCTGAAACTGGCTATTTTGTCACTTGCAACTAGAAGAATTCTGACTAATGCAATTATGAGGGGTCTCAAATGTCATTCTAAGGAGTCCTCCAAAGGCTTTAGAAGGACATGAAAGGGAGGGGAAAACAGCCAGCAAGAAGGCAAAAGGAGATGTGGTCATTACTGAAGCCAGCTGTCTAGGGGGTAAAGAGAATTGAAGTGAAAAGTGTAGGAAAGTAGAGGGAGCATCTACAGATCTTTCTTCTCGGGAAAGAGGGCTCCTGAGGTTTTGCTTTGATTTCAAGATATGGAGGATCCAAGTAGCTAGTCTCCACCATCATCCATCTCTTTCTCCCTGAGCCAGCACTTAAATGTCTCTGTGAACCTGATTTTAAGTGCACCAAGAGGAAGTCAGAGAAGCTTCTGTATGTTACAGTACTCAAAAGAGTCGCAACTGTCATTCAGTCATTAAAATCATGTTATAAATGAATATGTATGATCACGGAAGATATATCCAATATTTCACTAAGTGATAAATCAAGTTACAAAACAGTATGTATAGTATGATCTCATATTTTTTTGTTTAAAAATATGTTCATGGGGCCGGCCGAGTGGCATGTTGGTTAAGAGCTGGCTAGGGACGCCGGCTCTGAACAGCAGGGCCCCGGTTTGGATCCCACATGAGGGCCAGTGACACTGCCCTCTACTGCTATAATGATGAACAACAGCACGACCTCGAGCTGGGCTGCCGGGAGTCACCCGCGACAGTGTAGGCTGCAGCCACTGCTGCAGTGGGCTGCCATAAGCTATTGTGTGTGGTCGGCAGCCAGCGTGAGTGGCCGACAGCCAATGTGAGCTGCCAAGAGCCGCTGTGAGTGGCCGTCCAGAGGCCGGCGACTGATCTGCCTCACCCAGGAAGAGCGCAATGATGATACCAACATGGGCCAGTGAAGCAACCTCCTCCACAACTAGACTGAAGAACAAAAGGACAGCAACTTCTCTGTTCCCCTCCCCACGATTCCCCAGTGCTGTTCCACTCCCCCAATTCCCCAGTAAAATCTTTAAAAAAAAAAGATCATATTTTTGTAACAGCCCGAAAGACATTTTAACAGAATATTGTTATGTACCCCAAATCTCTTCCCTCTTTCTTCTTTGTTCGTTGAACTCCAACTTTGTTCAGGTATTCACCTTTTAGAGCAGGTGTCCATATCCAGAGCTTTGATGAAGACTTAACTCTAAGGCAGTCATGGTAATGCTAGTGATTGTTTTAGGGCCAGCAGTGTGTGTGATCTTGTTCTGGCCAATAAGAGGAAGGAGAGTCTGCTGGAGGGATTCTGGGAGAGGTTTCTTACTAGTTTAACACCAAAAAGAAAAGACAGAGGAGAATGTGGAAAAATTGGAACCCTCATACTGTTAGTTGAATGTAAAAGGATGCAGCCACTTTGGAAGATAGTCTGGCAGTTGCTCAAAAGGTAAAACAGAGTTACCATACTCGTATGACCCAGCAATTGAACCTTAGGTAAATACCCAAGTGAAGTGAAGACATCTGTCTACACAAAAACTTATACACAAATGTTCACAGCAGAATTATGTATAATAGCCAAAAAGTGGAAACAATCCAAATGTTTATCACCCATTGAATGAACAAAGAAAATCCATATAATGGAATATTATTCAACAACGTAAATTAAGTATCAATATATTTTACAACATGAATGAACCTCGAAAACATTATAGTAAGTGAAGGAATTCAGTCACAAAAGACCACATATTTTATGATTCCATTTATATTAAATATCCAGAATAAGCAAATCTATAGGGACAGAAAATAGACTAGTTGTTGCCTAGGGTTGGAAATCAGGAGTAGGTTGGGGGAAAATGTGATAGCTAATGGTTGCTTAATTTCTTCTTGGAGTGATAAAATGTTCTAAAATTGATTGTGGTGATGGTTGCGCAAATCTGTGAATAGACTAAAAACCATTTAATTGTATACTTTAAATGGGTCAATTGTATAGTATGTGAATTATATCTCAATAATGCTGCTATTAAGGCCCGAGTGGCTCTGTTGGTTAAGAGCTCGCTCAAGAGTTTGAGCTCTGAGCAACAGTGGTTCGATGCCCGGCCCAAGCTGAGCTACCATTGAGCTGCCAAAAGGTGGCAGGATGGCTCTGCTCAGCTAAAATAACAAACAAAACAAAAACAAACAAACAAACAAATAATGCTGCTATTTAAAAAGAGAGAAAGATACTTACAGGAATAGGTATTTTTTCTTTGTTACACTACAATCTACTGGAGCTGATGTTATGTCTGCCTACAGTGCTTGAAACTGTGACAGCCATCTGCCAACCTGCTGAGAATGGAAAAACTGAGAGCAAGAAAGAACTTGGGTCCTTGATGAAATCTTTGAGCTACTGAATAATTCTAGGGCTACTCTAGCTCAGGACTTCATAATATGAGGGATAATAAATTTTTAAACAATTCTGAGAGGAGTTTTTAAAAAGTAATTTACCGAGGTGAAATTCACAGAACATAAAATTAACCACTTTAAATACCATAGTTCAGTGGCAAACAGTGCATTCACAATGTTGTGCAACCACCACCTCTAATTCCTAAATATTTCCATCACTACAGAGTAAAGTTCCTAACCCATTAAGCAGTTTCTTCCATCCTCCTTTCCCCCAGTCCCTGGGAACCACCAATTTGTGTTCTATTTCTGTGGATTTATCTATTGCGTTTCATGTAAAAGGAATAACACAAAATGTATGGCCTTTTCTATCATTAAGCATGTTTTTTTGAGGTCCATCCATGTTGTAGCATGTATCTATACTTCATTCCTTTTCATGGCTGAATAATATTTTATTGTATGTATACATACAATTTGTTTATCCAGTCATCCATCGATGGACATTTGGGCAGTTTCCACCTTTTGGCTATGGTGAAAAATACTTCTATGAACATACGTGTCTATGTACTTATTTGCATGCCTGCTTCCAATTATTTTGGGTATATATCTAGTAGTGGAATTTCAGGGTCATATGGTAATCTATGCTTAACTCATCAAGCAACTGCCAAAATGTTTTCCACAGAGGCTGAACTGTATTGCAGCCCCAGTATGAACGTATGAGGGTTTCAAATTTCTCCACATTCTTACCAACATTTGTTATTTTCCTTTTTTTAAATTTTTATTATAGCCATTCCAGTACATTTAAAGTGGTACCTCATTGTGGTTGTTTTTATTTACTTGCAGCTAAAAACATAGAAATCGATACAAGTGTTAAGAATGGTAGAACTGTGGTTATTTAAAATGTTTTCTTCATTTTGATTATCTATATTTTCTAATTTTTCTATAATCATACTAATATTTATTAAGCCCTTACCATGTAACAAGTACTGTACTTAGCATTTTATATGTATAATATCATTTGTTTCTCACAACAAATCTATAAGACAAGTGAAAACTGAGGGCAGAGAGGAAAAGTAACTTACTCTAAGGCACAGAGCTAATAAATGGTGGAGGCACAATTTGAACACAGGGCCCAGGATTTATTATTTTTTTTATTGGGGAATTGGGGGGTTGGGAACAGTGCTGGGGAATTGGGGGAAGGAGAACAGACAAGTTGCTGTCGTTTTTCGTTCTTCAGTCTAGTTGTGGAGGACGTTGCTTCACTGGCCCAAGTTGGCACCATCATTGTGCTCTTCCACGATGAGGCAGATCAGTCTCCGGCTTCTGGACGGCCGCTCACTGCGGCTGCTGGCCGCTCACGCTGGCTGCTGGCCGCTCACGCTGGCTGCTGGCTACATAAGGTAGCCCATGGCAACCCACTGCCGCAGGGGCTGCAGCCTACGCCGTTGCCTCACGGCAGCCCAGCTCCAGGTTGAGCTGTTGTTCAGCATCTTAGCTGTAGAGGGCAGTGTCACTGGCCCTTATATGTGGGATCCGAACCGGGGCCCTCTGGTGTCCCAAGCCAGTTCTTAACCATGGCGCCACTCTGCCAGTCCCCAGGATTTTTTTTTTATATTAAACTTTTTATTTTCAGATAATTATAGACTCGCATGCAGTTGTAAGATATAATACAAAGTCGAATATAAAACTGAAAGTAACAAAGGAACAAGACAAACAAAGAAATAAAAACTCATAGACACAGACAACAGTTTAGAGGGTAAGGGGGTAGAGGGGATGATAGAAGAGGGTAAAGGGGGTCAAATATATGGTGATGGAAGGAGAACTGACTCTGAGTGTTGAACACATAATGCAACATATAGATGAAGTATTATAGAATTGTATACTTGAGACCTATGTAGTTTTGTTGATCATTGTCACCCCAATAAATTTTTAATTAAAAAAATAGATATAATACAAAGAGATCCTTTGTGCCCTTTACCCAGTTTCTCCCAATGATAACATATTGCAAAACTACAGTAAGATATCACAATATTGACTTCAGTCAAGATATAAAATATTTCCATTCCCACAAGGATTCCTCATGTTACCCTTTTATAGCCACACCCTCCTGCCTCCACCCCTTCCTTAATCCCTGGCACTCACAACTGATCTCCATTTCTGTCATTTTGTCATTTCAAGAATGTTACATAAGTGAATTGTACCAAATGTAACCTTTTGAGATTAGCTTTTTTTCAGTTAGCCTAATTCTCCGGCAATTCATTCAGAGTGTTGGGTGTGTATCTATGTTCCATTCCTTTGAATTGCTGAGTAGAATTCCATGATGAGCAATATTCCATGCTGAGTAGTATTCCATAGCTGAGTAATAGTCCATGCTGAGTAGTATTCCATAGCTGTATCATGGTTTAACTATTCACCTATTCAGGGACATCTGGGTTGTTTCCAGGTTTCAGCTACTACCAGTAAAACTGCTCTCAACATTCCGGTTATTGTGTTGGCATAAGTCTTCATTTCTCTGGGATAAATGCACAGGCTTGAAATTACTGGGTTGTATGATAGGTGCATGTTTAGTTTTTAAGAAACTGTCCAACTGTTTTCTAGAGTACAGAAGCCAGGGTTTTAATGACCATATTACATTGCTTACAAATACACTTCAGTAATAATACATTTTATAAAACCCCCACAATTTTTTAAAATTTTAATTAAACAATATTCACACGGCCTTTACACATTGGAATATGTATAGCAGAGCTGCTGAGCTACTGAGCCTGGGAGAAGCTGAAACACTTTTTCAGCTTCTTTTCTCTAGCATGTGCTTTCTGGGGGTCCCCAGGTGCCGGGGTCAGTAGAACATACTTGGTACTCCAAGATCTCAGGAAGCCCCTGATCTGCCCTGTGTAGAATTTGTCCTTTTGTGAATCAGGGCCCTTTGGGGTGTAAGTAACAGAAACATGCCAAGCTTTAGGCTAAAAAGGTGAATCTATTATGAAGATACAAAAAGTACAGCTGAGCAATGCCAAGGACTGGCACTAGGAAATGGAAAGTTCTGCAGGTCCAATCAGGCCGTCTAGGGGTCCAGTCCCATGTGCAAGTTGTGCTGCAGGCAAACAGCATGGTTAAGGTCTTGGGCTCAGAAGTCCAACGATTTGGGATGAAATGCTGGTTCTACCACTAATAAGCTCTGTGACCTTGGGCAAGTTATTTAAACCTCAGTTTTCTCATCTTAAAATGGGGTAATAATAGTGTCTACATTATTGGGTTGATATAAGGAACTAAAGGAGCTAATATATGCAAAATGCATTAAAATAGTGCCTAGCATATAGCAAGTGTTAAGGTTAGATGTTATTATATTATTATTCAAGAATTAAATGAGGGCTGGCCGAGTGGTGCATTGGTTAAGAGTTGGCTTGGGAAGCCAGCCCTGAGCAGCAGGCCCTGGTTCGGATCCCACATGAGGGCCAGTGACGCTGCACCCTCTACAGCTAAGATGGTGAACAACAGCTCGACCTGGAGCTGGGCTGCAGTGAGTCGCCGGTGACAGGGTAGGCTGCAGTGGGGCTGGCTGGCAGCTGGTGTGAGCATTTGTGAGCTGCCATGAGCCGCCATAAGTGGCTATCCAATGGCCAACAAGCAACTGCCTCACCCAGGAAGAGCGCAGTGATAATATCAACATGGGCCAGTGGAGCGACATCCTCCGCAACTAGACTGAAGAACAAAAGGACAGCAACTTGTCTGTTCCCCTCCCCCGATTCCCTAACGCTGTTCCAATTCCCCAATAAAATCTTGAGAGAAAAAAAGAATTAAATGAGAAGACTCTTAAACAATAGCACACTGTCTAGCCAATGATCAGTAAATGTTAGCGTAGTGTTATTTTTAGCAACTTTATTGAGATACAATTCACATATAATACAATTCGATGGTTTTTAGTATATTCACAGAGATGTGCAATCATCACCATTATAAATTTTAGAACAATTTCATTACCCCCAAAAGAAACCCTGCATCGCTTAGCCATCCCCGCCCCCAGCCCTAGGCAACTGCGAATATGCTTTCTGTCCCTCTAGGTTTGCCTATTCTGATTACTTCATATATATGGAACCAGACAATATGTAATCTTCCATGACTGGCTTCTTTCACTTAGCATAATGTTTCCAAGGTTCATCCAGCATGTGTCAATACTTTATTCCTTTTCATTGTGCAATAATATTGCATTGTGTGGATATATACCGCAAGTATTAAGTTTTTTTTAAAGAGTTTATTGGGGAATTGGGGGAGGGGAACAGCGCTGGGGAATTGCAGGGAGGGGAACAGACAAGTTGCTGTCCTTTTGTTCTTCAGTCTAGTTGTGGAGGACATTGCTTCACTGGCCCAAGTTGGCACCATCATTGCGCTCTTCCCACGGGAGGCAGATCAGTTGCTGGCTTCTGGACAGCCGTTCACAGCGGCTGCTGGCCGCTCATGCTGGCTGCTGGCTACACACAGTAGCCCATGGCAACCCACTGCAGCAGGGGCTGCAGCCTACGCCATCACCAGTGACTCACCGCAGCCCAGTTCCAGGTTGAGCTGTTGTTCTGCATCTTAGCTGTAGAGGTCAGTGTCACTGGCCCTCATATGTGGGATCCGAACTGGGGCCCTCTGGCATCCCAAGCCAGCCCTTAACCAACGTGCCACTCGGCCGGCCTCCTATTAGTTTCCTATTGCTGTTGTAATGAATTACCACAAATTTAGTGGCTTAAAACAATAGAAATGTACAGTTCTGGAGGCCAGAAGTCATAAATGAGTCTTATGGGGCTAAAAATCAAGGTGGCAGAACTGGTTCCTTCTGGAGGCCCCAGGGGAGAATTCATTCCTTTCCCCTTCCATCTTCTGGTGGCTGCTCACATTCCTTGGCTTGTGGTCACATCACTCCAGTCTCTGCTTTTTTCATCACATTGCCTGCTCCTCTTTTGTAGTTAACTGTTCCTCTATCTCCCTCTTATAAGGATACTTGTGATTACATTTAGGGCACACCCAGATAATCTCTCCATCTCAATATCCTTAACTCAATCACATCTACAAAGTCTCTTTTACCATGTAAGGTAACATTCACAGGTCCCAGAAATGAGAACCTGACTATCTCTAGGGACGAATTTTCAGTCTACCGTACCCCTTAATTCAAAATGCCTTTTTCTCTTTTGTAGTGATGGTTACATTGTGCATATTCATTTATCAAATCTCGCTAAGTTTCACAATTAAAATATATACATTTTACTTTTTGTAAATTATACTTCAATAAAGTTGATTAAAATAAAAATAATAGAATGTCTTTTTTTTCTTCTAATATTAGGAAATGAATTCTGTAATCAAGGATAGCAACGATACAAGTGGCCTGGGGCATGTATTACATATGTGACTGTTTTACTGGTTGCTTTTCACCACTTCTGGCTAAGTGGGAAAGTGCCACTGCAATATAAACCCTTTACTCAGGAGTTACAATTTCAGTTTGGAGTGGGAAAGGGGAAGATTTTGGCACCGGATCCTAATAATAATTTATAAAGAGTTTTCTATGTTTCAGGAAATTTTCGTCTTTTAGCTCTAGAAGAAAATTTTGCAAGGTGGGCATTTTATAAAATAAGAAAATTGAAACCTAGGAAGGGTCAGCCACCTGCCCAAGATCACAAGGACAGTAAGCAACAGAGCCAGGATCTGAACTCAGGTCTGCATAATATGGATACCAAAAGTCCAGGCCCTGGGAGTGACCAGTTAGCTCAGTTGGCTGGAGCGCAGTGCTGATAACACCAAGGTTGCTGGTTCAATCCCCGCATGGGCCACTGTGAGCTGTGCCCTCCCTAATAGAGTCAACTATGCCATTGTGGCATGAAAGCAATGTGTAACCAATGACCATGGCTGTCTCCTCAACCCCACCCCCCGCAAACAAAAGTCCAGGTCCTGGCCACATCAAGCTGCCTATTGAGAACTAGGAGCTCCCCAGCCTCTAACACATTCCCCTCTTCCTGACATTGGCCCTGGATAGTTGTTAGACCAGAATAACAACCAGAAGATGTTGTATACAACTTAGGTACCCCAGTTCAGTCACCTGTGACGCCTCAGGGACCAGAGTTCACAGTCGTGCTTGGCACCCCCGTCAGGGCTTTGACAAGCAATGTGTTTGTAAGACATGATGTCCTGTCCAGGCCCAACCCAACAGCCCCAGCCTGCCCGCACTGACCAGCAGAACAGGCCCCCAGGCTGAGTCACTGCCCAAGTTATTTCACAACCTGTTTGTGCGCTGAGGTGCAGATGCAGGGAAGGTCACAATGGATGGTTAGTGTCTTCTTGAGCTCCTAGATAGAAAGGTGGCCCCCAGGGACAAAAGTAAAGAGAACTTAGCTCACCTGGTGCCCACCCAATTCTCACCCAGAGGTTTCTTCAATGTCTTCTAGGCTCTCTTTTTGACCTTCAGTATAATCCTGAACCAAGGGAAGTTTCAACAAGCCTCAATTCCTCATCTGTAAGTGGGAAATGTATACCTATTTAAATTGTTGTGCACTCTATATGCACTATATAATTTAATATTTACAGCAAACCAGTAACATCGATGCTATTACTTCATTTTACAAATGCAGATATGGAGCATTGGAGATGTTATATCGTACAGGTAGTTAGTACAGGGTCAGGAATCGACCCCAAGTCTGTAGGACTAAAGAGCTTGGGTTCAGAAGAAATAGCAAGTCTGGCCACTATTCAGGGGTTGCCACTATTCAGTCATTTAGGCAAGTCCCTTCTGCTCCTTGGACCTCGGTTTCCCCATCCATTCTGTGGTGTGGAGGAGAGGGAACTGGACTAATGAGTCTGAAAACTCACTTTTAAGTCTATGATCCTATGATTTCATGTCAGAAGGCCTTTCCCTAAGTCACCACTTGGATGTGGTCTCTTCCCTGCACAGTTCACTCTTGCCTCTTCTGGCAAGAAGTGATGAAGAATTCTTCCCACTGGAGATGGCTCAGAAAGTCTCAGCTCTTGCTTAAAATTTTTTCATGACTTCCATTGAGCCATGTCCACATCCGTAAAATTGGGATGACCATAATACCAGGAATCCAGTCGCAGTACATACCACTGTGCTAGGTGTGTCATATATAATACATTTCCTTTTATCTTCATAGTGGCCATAGGAGAGGATGTCACTGCTTGAGGTCATCTGGCTTATAGGAGGTGGAGTCGGCATTTTGGCCTCTTATCTCCGTACTCCTGATGGTGGGAGAATAGACTGAAGTGAATGAAAAGTATTTGGTGAACTGTAGATTGCTGTGCACATGTGAACTATTCAGAGTTATTATTGGGTGAGGCCGGCCGAGTGGCTCAGTTGGTTAAGAGCTCACTCAAGAGCGCAAGCTCTGAGCAACAGGGTCGCCAGTTCGATTCACAGCCCAAGTTGAGCTGCCGCTGAGATGCCAACAGGTAGTAAGATGACTCAGCTTAAAAAAAAAAAGAGTTATTATTAGTCTCTTTCCCCCACTGTAGTGGGAGCTGGTTCTGAGTCTTCAACCATTACTGTGCCTGTAAATAATGCCAAGATGAGATTTTTCTATGGGCTCTTGGTGCATAATTGCTTCCTGATATAATTATCTCCACAAGGACTAACAGGTGAGATCAGTCAATGATATTTTGTCCAATCAGGAAAGACAACAATGTTGGGAATTAGCTCCCTGGATGACTTGGTCTTTTACCAGGGACCCTGTGACCATTTCCTCCTTCATTTATTCCCCAAAACTTCTGTTGTGTCCCTTTGCAATAAATCCTTCTCATTCTTCACTCCGGGCAAGCAGAGATTTAATTGATTTCACTAAAGGTTAGTTTTGTCTGTTCTACAACATCATATAAATGTAATCACAAATTATATATTCTTTGTGTCTGGCTTCTTTCACTTAGAATGTTTTTAGGTTCATCTATCTTGTTGCATATATCAGTAGTTCTTTTTTATTGCTGAGTAGTATTCCATTATACAAATATGTCACAATTTGTTTATCCATTTATCTGTTGATGGATATTTGGTTTAAGTGTTGTGGTTTTTTTTTAAGTAATGCATGCTCATCGAAACTTTGAAAAACAGAGACACGTAGAGGAAAAATAATCTCTGGTTTCATTAACCAAACAAAAATGGTTATTGTTAGTATTAGAGTGTTTTGATTTTTTTTCTTCTGTGCACAGATATTTTGGAGACTGTATATAATTAAAATCATATTGCACATATGACCTTGTAACAGGCTTTTCTAGTTGACATTATAAGTATTTTTCACATTATTTCTTTTGCAACCATTTTTAATGTATATAACATTTTATTACTAAAATGTAGGCTCTGTCAGGGGAGGGATTTAGGTTGTCTTGCTTATTCTTATATTGGGTTGTCGGAAAAGTCATGATGCATTTTTGCAACAAAAAACAGAAAAAATACGTCATGTCTTTTCTGACAGCCCAATATTTCAAGAGCCCAGAACAGTGCCTGGCCTACAGCAGATACACAGCAAGTGTTGACTGAATTGTATGCCACAGTTTGCTTGCTATGTCCATATAGAGACATGCCAATTCTCCTTAAAATTTTCTTTTCATTCGTTCTCCCTTTAATGTTTATGTCCTGCGTCTTTAACCAAGCTACTTGAAGGCAGTGTCTGAAAACACCTATTACACACTAAACACATTGTATATATCATCTATACTCTTCACAACAATCCTGTCAAGTAGAAAATCCCCCTGTTTTACAGGTTAAGAAACAGACACAAAGAAATTAAGTGACTAGCTGAAGGCCACATACCTATTTGTAGTTGAATTCAGATGTGACCTACGTTTGTTTGTTTGCTTTTAACCCATGTGTTATTAGAGTCCAAATACCACAATAATATTGGGAATAGTTAAAAATGTTATTGATACTGGCTAAGTGCCAAGTGTATCAGTCAACCCTTGTAACTACCTTAGAGGGAAGTACTAGTACTCTCCCCGTTGGAGAGATGAGGACATGAGGTTCACAGAGGCAAAGTCACTTGCCAAGTTTACATGGCTAGGCAGTGATAGAATTTTAACCTGAGCAGCCTAACTCCATGGCCCATCTTAAACCGTAAGCACTAGTGTGTTAAAGCAGCCCTTCTGTTTCTCCACGGAGTCTCCTTGGCTGTTGTCATCTCCTCTGGGCTGTACAAAAACTCTCCCCCAGGAAATGCTTGAGTTGATAGTGTAGAATCTACACTACCAGATGACCCTCTGGCCTAAGGAAGGGGTTAATGATGATGAAGGGGACCAGAAACAAACCCTTTTACTTCCAAAGATACTACATGACAGACGCATAGTTCGTGAAGCTAGGAGACTGGAAGAACACCACCTGCTCAGACGGCTGGTACGAGGAGTAAATGAGTGCTCACAGAAAGTGCTTACCCCAGAGCTTGGTACAGTACCCAGTAAGCACACACCAAAGGGGAGATGTCAAAGGGCCTCCATCTAGGAAACGTGAGACCCAGTGGGTTAATTATCCTCAGACAGAAAACAACACTGACTTCCCCAGACAGACTTGGGAGGGGAGAAACCCAAACAGACAGTTACAGTTCAGCTAAAACAGAGCTAATCGTTAATCTTTTATGGATGTGTGTAATACATTAACTATTATAGCCTATCCCCTCGAGGCACCTCAACACCTGGTCAACCAGAGGCTGGGGTTGGGTTGGCTGGGCTAAGTGGAAAGGAGCAAATAAATAAGTCAATTACCCTTCTGCAACAGACTTTCTTAGGTCCCCGCCTTGAGATTAAGAGGATGAAATGACTGATGCTGCCTGTCATACGGGGCGGGGTAGGGAGGTGAACTCTTGAGTCAGCAGCCAATGAAGAATACTAGACACAAAATAACCAGGGATGTCTTTCTTACCTGTCTCTTAGCAAACCAAACTCCTTAAGAGCAAGAATTGTATCATTTATTATTTGTCATTGGGTGTTTGCTCTTGGTGGTTACTATTAATAATGATGCTGTCATTTTCATAATGGCAGGCAATGTAATAGTTCAGTCTCCCATTCCAGTCAAGAATTCTTTCTACCATAACCTGTGCTTCAGTATTTCCACTGGAAGAAAGTATACTTCTCATCCAGGCAATCCTTTCAATTACTAGACACCATCACTGTGATCAGTTGTTCCTTAAATGAAGCTGAAATCTGTCTCCCTATAATTTCCACCCAGCATTTCTAGTTTTGTCCTCTGGAACTACACAAAATAAGTCAAATTTTTCTTAGGAGGCAGAGTAGCTTAGGACAGTCAGCAAAGTCTCTGGAGGCAGACAGGTCTGGGTTTTCATCATGACGCTACCAGTTATTAGCAAGTAACTTAACTTCTGTTCCCAATTCTGTTAAGTGGGTTAATGTACCCATTGTTGTGAGGTTCAAAGGAGATAAACATGTGTAAAATATCTGGCACCTGATGCTCACTAAATGTAAGGTATTCCCCTTCTTTTCCTTGCCACTCTCTCCCTGTTGGCTTTGTTATAATTTTATATATTTGAAGATAGATGTATGTTCCACCCTTCTCAAGTCTTTTCCAAATTAAACATTCCCCAGTTCCTAATAATAACTCTGATTCATCACATACCTACAACATACAGTATGTGCTTGGCACTGCTGAAGGCCTAAGAAGTTTAATAACTTGCCTAGGGCCACCTAAGCAGTGGCCAGGATTCAAACCTAGATCTGTCTGGCTCTAAATCCACAGCAGGACTGTCCAGTAGAAATATAGTGTTAACCCCATATGTAATTTTAAATATTCTAGTAGCCATATTAAAAAGGTAACAAGAAACAGGTGAAATTAAATTTAATAATATATTTTATTTTTGTATTATTTATTTTTTTTTCAAGATTTTTTTTTAAAGATTTTTATTGGGGAATTGGGGGGATGGGAACAGTGCTGGGGAATTGGGGGAAGGGGAACAGACAAGTTGCTGTCCTTT
>NW_017731488.1:3925127-3945019 GCF_001890085.2 Hipposideros armiger
CCCTCACGCTGGCTGATGGCTACACACAGTAGCCCATGGCAACCCACTGCAGCAGGGGCTGCAGCCTACGCTATCGCCATCGCTGTCACCAGCGACTCACAGCAGCCCAGCTCCAGGTTGAGCTGTTGTTCAGCATCTTAGCTGTAGAAGGCAGTGTCACTGGCCCTCATATGTGGGATCCGAACTGGGGCCCTCTGGCGTCCCAAGCCAGCTCTTAATCAACACGCCACTCGGCCGGCCCAATAATATATTTTATTAAACCCCACATAACCAAAATATCGTTTCAACATGTAGTCAATATAAAAATTGATGGACTATTTCACATTCCTTTTTTCATAGTAAGTCTTCAAAATCCAATGTGTACCTTACACTTATAGAATATCTCAATTTAAACTAGCCACATTTCAAGTGGTTAATAACCCCATATAGCTTGTGGATGCCATATTGAACAGCACATACCTAGAAGAAAGGTGTAGTGTCCCAGCCTGGAATTTAAGGACTTAGTCTCCCCTCCACCCTGAATCCAGTGCTAACTAAATAGAGGAGACCAAAAAAATCATTTAATAACCCCTCTGCTAACCTCTGTTCTCTACCAATCATTCTCTCAACCAAAACAGGACTTATCAAGTGTCTACATTGTCAGGCATCATTCCAGGAGCTGGGGATACTGCAGTGAATAAAACAAAGCCCCTACTTTCATGGAGCTTATGACTTCAATGGAGGTGGACGTGGGGGAGATAAATTGGTAAGTAGGCATTGTGTCACCTAGTCAAATGTGTTGTGAAGAAAAATATAGCAGGGTATGAAGGTCAAGGACAGGGCAGATAGTGGATTGCAACTTGAAATAGGTGGTCAGGGAGGACTTCTCTAATAAAGATTTGAGCAGAGACCAGAAGGAAGCAAGGGAGTGAATTCTGCAGTTCAGTGGAAAAGGAGAGTTCCAGGCAGACTGTACAACAGTTACAGAGATCTTAAAATGGGAGCACTCTTGACATGTTCAAGCAGGAGCAATGAAAACAGCATGGCTAGAGCTGAGTGGATGGGGAGTGGGCAGGCACAGATGAGGATGGTTGGAATATGGTCAAAGAGGAAACGTGATGGGGCAGATCGTGTAGGCATAATGAGGACTCTGGCTTTTACTTTGAGTGGAGGACTGACACGAACTGATAAGGATGCTGGAGGTAAGTGGGTTGAAAAGCAACAATTGTACCTTTCCATTGGGCTATGCATATAAGAAGCAGCCCATTCCTGGGAAAATGCTAGTTTGCAGCACTAAGGTTGGGAGCCTAGCATTGCATATAACAGAGGGGTAGATCTACCTTATTTCCCATAAGGCCATTCTAGAAAGTTCATAAAGGAATTGTGTATAAATACGTGTGCCTTGCAATCCATGTTGACGGTCGGCTGTCCTAATGAAGACTGGCCAAGAACTGGTTCTATTTCTTTGAGCCATCTAGTGTTTGGCTGAGAATCATCAATGTGTGAACGTTCCTCCTTTTTTGCTGCTCTTAATTGTAATAATGGGGAAATTCGCTGTGGAGAAAGAGCCCATGAATTCAGAAGGAAACACAGGAAAGGCACGGTGTCAGAAAGAACTGAAACTGAATTTGAGTTCTGCCATTTGCTGACTGTTTGGCTTTAGACAAGTCACCTTGCCTCTCTGAACCTCTTTTTCCTCCTCTGTCAAGATGGTAATATCTACCTTCAAGCAGTATTTGGCATATTTACACATATATAGTGTAAAGTTGTTGGTGTGTAGCAACTGTTCAATAATTGTGATGTGGATTGTGATGTGTTCAACAAATTTTTGAACACCTACTATATGTAAAGCACACTGTTATGGACTGTTTGTGTCCCCTCAAAATTCGTATGTTGAAACCCTACTCCCCTATGTCATAGTATTAGGAGGTGGGGCCTTTAGGAGGTGCTTAGGGTTACATGAGGTCATGAGGAAGTGCCCTCATGAATGGGATTAGCGCTGTTGTAAGAGTCTGGAGTTTGCTTTGCTTGCTCTTCATCATGTAAGGATACAAGAAGTCAGCAATCTGCAACCCAGAAGAGGGCTATCACTAGAACCTGACTCTCCTGTTACCCTAATCTCAGACTTCCAGTCTCCAGAACTGTGAAAAGATAAATTTCTGTTATTTACAAGCCACCCAGTTTATGCTATTTTGTTATAACAGCCCAAGCTAAGACACATACGTATAAAGAAAATACATGATTCCTCCCTTCAGGATGTTTACATCCATCCAGGGAGATGAGATCTGCACAAAATATAGTATTCAATAAGACAGAATGTACTTGCTCAAATGAGAAATATAAAATATAATAATAGCTACCATTTATTGATTGTTTACAATAAGCCAGGCACTATGCTAAGTGTTTCATAAACATCTCATTTTATTTTTGCAACCTCCGCCTTAGAAATTTTTTTATCTCTATTTTACAAAAAAAAGGAAGCTGAGGCTCAGAGATTGCCCAAGGTTGCACAGCTGTGTAGTGGCAGAGGACAGAAGTGAGCCCAAATCTAAGCAGCAGACCTCACATCCTTAGCAGAGAAACTCATCCCTTTAATTCCTAGGCCTTATCCAAATTTTACCATATTGTTCACCCATTTCCTGTCCATCTTTTTTTTAATTTAACCCTACTACACAATGCCGGCTAAAACTTGAGTAAATACTTTGGTGTATCAAAGGACCCATAATTCACTAAATTTTCCATTCTGGTTAGTGTCTATATAGGAAAAGAGAGGCCCAGCAATTTTACAATCTCCTCCAGTCATTATAGCACTGAGAGCTTGTCACTCTGCCCAATATTGTGAACCACCAGGCTTATCAGGAGACACATCCTAAGCCCTGGGGTATACACAGCTCTAATAACTGTCAGACTCCTCTACAAGGTCCAGTTCTTAGCCATCTTCTCTTCCTATTTTGCACACTCTTTCAGGGTGATCTCATTTATTCTCATGCCTGTAGCTACCGTTTTTGAAGCGCTGACTCTGCAATCTCTACCTCTAGCCCAGCTCTCTCTCTCCTGAACATTGGCTGGGCATTGCCATTTGGGTGTTTCATAAACATCTCATGCTCATTGTATCTACATATGAACTCATCTTTCCTGCCTCACCCACATAGTTTTGTGTTTCTTACTCAGAAAAAAGCACTATCATGGCACCCAAGGTAGAAATCTAGACATTTGTGACTCCCTCTCCCTGTATTTACCTCTGTTTACTTATCAAATCATTCTTTTACATTTTTATTCTTTTAATTTTTTATTTTAGAAATCAGCCTTTGTGTGATAATTCATTTATAAACCTTTTAGATTGTCTTTCAAAGAATATTGTTCTCAACCACTTTTGATTAATATTCTTCTATATTTTTAAAATCTGTCTTTTCTTCTGCAATTATCTCTCATTAGAAGTTGTGCCAAAGTTCCTAACTGGTCTTATTTTTCCAGACCCTCCTTTCCAAAGCATTTCTCCACATTACAGCCAGAGTGATCTCTTGAAAGCTCACATCTCTGCTTTAGTCTGACATGCAAAATCCTCTAGGATCTGGGCCTGACTCCTTCTCCAGACTCATTTCTCATCCCTCCTAACCTCAGATTCTATATCCTAATTTTATTGAACTCAATGACCTTTTGCATAGGTTGTTCCTATTACCTCCCATTTTTGTTTTTTGTTTTGTTTTGTTTTTTTAGCTGAGCCATCCTGTCACCTGTTGGCAGCTCAGCGGGGACTCGAACCGCTGTTGCTCAGAGCTCAAACTCTTGAGCAAGCTCTTAACCAACTGAGCCACTTGGCCAGCCCTTACCTTCCATTTTTATCTGGCTGACACCTATTGTTCTTTCAGGTTACTTTGGGCATTAATTACCTTTTCCAAGAATCCTTCTCTGATGCCAAGATGAATCAAGCAACCTGGTTGTTTCCAAAGCAGTTGAGCTGTTTATGTTCCATTATCCTATTAAATTGAATCACACAGTACTGTCTCCGTTTAATTCTGATTGCCACACTTGCCTATAAACTCTTGAGGGCAGAGACAAAGTCAACAACAACTAACAGAATGTCCAGAACACAATAGACTTGCAAGAAATATTCAATTAAAAAATGAATGAATGGGAAGTAATATAGTTTACAGTGGGGGAACTAGAGCTAGAAGTTTCAGTTTAAAGTAGTAATTAAGAGCGTGGGCTCTGAAATCAGCAGCTTAAATCTGTATTCCTGCCTCTCCACTCCCTTGCACGTTATTTAATATCACCTTGGCTAAGTTTCCCCATCTGTAAAATTATAGTAATAATTGTTCTCAGCTCCTAAGGCTGCTGTGAAGATCAAGTTTGAAATTTTGATATTTTGTTCATTAAGGACTTTTTGGTATTAAATTTGTAAAATATTGCATTACAATATTATTTATCTTAGTTACTGAGTTTTTTGGTATCCCCTTAAAATTTTTATTCCAGGAGAGTGCAAAAAAATTTCCTGGAGAACAGGTTATGACGTAAAGGTCCCACCTCCCACCCCGTAACTCCCCGAAGACGCTTCAAAGGAGGCCGCCATCTTTCATACAGTAGCGACGCATCTTGCGCATGCGCTTCTGCTTACCAGGAAAAGAGCGATTTCAAGCCCTCTCGGCACCCTTACGCTGCGGGGCGGCAGTGTGGACGTTTACGCGACATCGGCTTTTTGCCGGAAGTGAGAAAATAAAGAAGGAGTGTTCCAGTGTCCAGGGGGCTTTAGCTTTAAGGTTGGGGGCTAATTGTTTTTCAAAAGCTCAAGAGTGCTTGGATGGCCATAATTCCCCGCTTTATGAGAAGAAGCTAGAGCGCGCACGGAGGTGTGTTTCTGGTGTAAGTGAACACGTATTCTCAATGCTGGCTTAGGAGGACCTGTACCGTCATAATTTCACGCTTCCGCCCGGCTCGCTTTAAAAGACATTTTCAGAGGCGGAACGCCAATTTTTTGGTCTGGTACGGGCTCTCACCAACTTACTGTGTGTCCTTGGGCCCTTCTCCGCTTCTCAATATCCTTCCTCATCTAGGACTGGCAAATCCCTTAAGTCACCATCAGTTTCTCTTAGTATTATTACACGTCCATTATGTTATCTGAGCCAGAAAGTCTTGAAGGTGAAATATCATTGACCCCATTTTGTAAGGAAGACATTGAGGCCCAGGGTGAGAGGTTTGATGACTTCCTCAGGATTGAACAGAAAACTTGTAAATGTTTCAAACCTTGAGGGTACAAGATCGTGCTCTAACTCCGTGATCAGGTTTCCTTTGTATATTTCTGTATCATTAGTGCCTGGAACTGGCCTATAGCAGTTACTTAAAAAGTTTTGAATGGACGAATGAATCTTTTGATGTCAAGGCCAATGACACAAGCAGATATGGGTGTCTCCATCTCTCTGATGTACTAAGTAGTATAACTCTTCCCCAGGTGTATCCTGTGCTTTACTTGACTGGGGACTCGAAACCCAGTCTGTTAAGTTCTTCGACTTAATCAGACATCATGGAGGCACCTCCGGTCACCATGATGCCTGTCACTGGTGGCACCATTAACATGATGGAGTACCTGCTGCAGGGTAAGTGAACCAGAGAGCTTGGATTACCCGTTTTCTATTCAGCGTCTGTGGAAATGAGAGCCTGTTATACAAACGCAGCCTGCATAACTTCTGGCACCTTTACTTTTAATTATGGTAACAAATGCATAACATTTAAATTTACCTTCTTAAACATTTTCAAATCTACAATTCAGTAGTGTTATGTATATTCACGTTTTTGTACACACGATCTTTGGAACTTCTTTGTCTTGCAAAACTGAAACTCTATACCTATTTAACACTAATTCCTCTCTCTTCCACCCCCAGCCTTTGACAACCACCTTTCTACTTTCTGTTTTTGATTTTGACTACTTTGGATACTTCATACTCATGGAATCATAGAACTTTTGTCTTTTTATGATTGGCTTATTTCACTTAGCCTAATGTACTCAATGTCAACCACATTGTAATATGTGACAGGATCCCTTTCTTTAAGGCTGAATAACGTTCTGTTTTATGTATATACCACATTTCTTTTTTTTTTTTTTTTAAGATTTTATTGGGGAATTGGGGAAGGGGAACAGCCAAGTTGTTGTCCTTAAATCTTAGTTGTAGAAGGTGCAGCTAGCTCAACTCCAAGTCCAGTCGCCATCAGGCCTCCCAACAGCAGCTCACAGACGCTCAGCTCAAGGTGCCATGTTCAATCTTAGTTGCAGGTGAGCGTAGCCCACCATCCCATGCAGGAGTCGAACTGGCAACCTTGTTGTTAGGAGCATGCGCTCTCACCAGCTGAGCCATCCTGCCACCTGTTGGCAGCTCAGCTCGGGCGCAGCTCACTGGCCCATGTGGGAATCAAACCAATGACCCTGTTGCTCAGAGCTCGCATGTGCTCTTATACAACTGAGCCACTTGGTCAGCCCTATACCAAATTTATTTACCCGTTCTTCTGTCAATGGACATTTGGATTGCTTCCACCTCTTGCTTATTGTGAATAATGCTGCCGTCAACATGGGTGTGCAAATCTCTCCAAGATCCTGCTTGAATTCTTTTGGCTATATACCCAGAAGTGGGATTGCTGGATCATAGGGTAATTCTATAATACCATTATTAGTTAGCTCCATCTTATAGATCAGGAAACAGGTAAAGTAACTTGCCCAGAGGAGAAAACTTGAGACCCAGAAAGGGTAATGCTTTTTAGGACGTCATATAATGTTTAGTGAAAGAGTTTAGGCTTTAATTCAGATCATTCATTTAGTAACTTCATATGAACAAAATAGGGTTATTAATTTTCACTCCTCAAGCTGCTCCTCCTTCAGTCTTTCCCATCTCAGTAAGTGCCACTGTCATTTCACCAGTTGCTCATGTCAAGCATTCAGGAGTCAATCTCAATATTTTCCTTTATCCCACGTCTAGCCCATCTCTAAGTCCTATTCATTTTACTTCCAAAATATATTTTAATATATAAATATTATATATCACTCCCTGGTTTATCATCCCTTAACTATTTTACAACCTCTTACTTATTACATTGCTTCTACTTTTTTTTTTTTAAGATTTTATTGGGGAATTGGGGGATGGAACAACGTTGGGGAATTGGGGAAAGGAAACAGACAAGTTGCTGTCCTTTGGTTCTTCAGTCTAGTTGTGGAGGACGTCGCTTCACTGGCCCATGTTGGTATTATCATTGCTGTCTTCCCGGGTGAGGCAGTCGCGCACCGGCCATTGGATGGCCGCTCATGGTGGCTCACGGCAGCCCAGCTCCAGGTCGAGCTGTTGTCCACACTTAGCTGTAGAGGGCACAGCTTACTGGAGCATGTGGGAATCGAACCGGCAGCCCTGTTTTTCAGAGCTCGCACTCTTACCAACTGAGCCATTTGGCCGGCCCAATAATTGTCATTTAAGTTTCTTTTAATTTGGACCAGTGTACCCTTGCCCCCACTTTTTTCCCCTATGACCATGTCTTGTTGAAGAGTCCGTACCATGACTTTTCTGAAAACCCAATAGTACCGAATAAAACAATGCAAAAAATTGAAAAGGGATTAACTTTCTCATAATGTTATATAATACCTTGGTAGTATAACCCCTCTAAAATCTTCTTTATTGGGCCTATACTTTACAAAAATCTACACTAAACTTTGGGGTTTTCACTTGTTTTCTTTTCAATCTTTTGCTAATTCCATTATCCAAAATGAAAGATGGGACTCAACAGTGCTTTTTCCTTCCTCAGGAAGTGTTTTAGATCACAGCTTGGAAAGCCTCATCCACCGCCTACGTGGTTTGTGCGACAACATGGAACCTGAGACTTTCCTTGACCATGAGATGGTATTCCTCCTTAAGGGCCAGCAGGCCAGTCCGTTTGTCTTAAGGGCCCGGCGCTCTATGGATAGGGCAGGGGCACCCTGGCATCTGCGCTACCTGGGACAGCCTGAAATGGGAGACAAGAACCGCCACGCTCTGGTGCGAAACTGCGTTGACATTGCGACATCTGAGAACCTTACTGACTTCCTGATGGAAATGGGCTTCCGCATGGACCATGAGTTTGTTGCCAAGGGACACCTGTTCCGCAAGGGCATCATGAAGATTATGGTATACAAGATATTCCGTATCCTGGTGCCGGGGAACACAGACAGCACTGAGGCCTTGTCGCTCTCCTATCTGGTGGAACTAAGTGTTGTGGCACCAGCCGGGCAGGACATGGTCTCTGATGACATGAGGAACTTTGCGGAGCAGTTGAAACCTCTGGTTCACCTCGAGAAAATAGACCCCAAAAGGCTCATGTGACTAAGACAGTCCGTCCACCATTGGGGCTTGTCCTCACCTGTTACAAAAAAGAAGACATTATAAATGTCATATTTCATTACTACTAGCCAGGCATTCTTCCCTCAGGAAGGATGACAGTAAAAACTTAGTTGGTTCCTTGCACGGTTTTCCTCATGTGTCAAGTTCACTTTTGTGACAGCCTTTCTAAATTAAAGGCTCAGGAAAACATGGAGAAATCTGTATAATCCTTCTGCATAGAGAAAGGAAATGGGAAGAAATGAGTCTTTAAAAAGAAAAATCTCTTAATTGTTTTGCTATTTGTACATAAGATATGTAAAATAAAACTGTGAGCTCATGTTATGTGGGAATAAAGGCTATGAAGAGAAACGCCTGTATTTCTGACTCTTTACCCCAATACCCTGCTAATCTGGGATGGATTCATTACCAACTGGAGCAAAAAAAATGAGTTTTTAGTTGTAATTTTGATAGAGATGATATTTCTTACCTTTCATGAAAGCAGCATGTGTTGAATATTTTTAAAATACAGACAAAATTAAGAAAAATCTGTAATCCCATTATTCAAAGAGATGTACTATTTTTCTTTTGTTATATATACATCTAGTCTTTATTTTTGTAAATTTATGTATATGAGATATACTTATTTTATAAAAATATTCTGCTTCTTCCCCATTCCCCAGTGCTGTTCCCCTCCCCCGATTCCCCAATAAAATCTTAAAAAAAAAAAAATTCTGTATATACTGGTTTGTAACCTCCTTTTTAGTTTAATTTACTATTAACATCTTTCTAGGACATTAGGTTACAGTGCTGTAAAAACAAAAAACTCATTTATTGAGTTCTTATATATTGTTGGTGCTGTCCTAAGTGCTTTAGGTATGTTAATTGAATCCTCACAACAGACCTATTTTGTAAACAGGGACACTGAAGTACAGAGAGATCAATTCACTTTCCCTGGGCTGTGCAGCTGCTAATTAGCAGAGCCAGTATTTAAATATTGAGAATTATAGTTGCTATTGGTAATCAGTCACACAGATTTTTCCATAATTGATTCCTCTACTTGGGGAATTTTAGTTTGATCCCAATTGTTTGCTTTTATTTTATTTTTAATACTACTTTATTTATGTATTTATTTAGAAATTTTATTGGGGAACAGAGTGTTTTTCCAGGACCCATCAGCTCCAAGTCAAGTAGTTGTTTCAATCTATTGGGTTGTTGGAAAAGTCATGACGCATTTTTGCAATGAAAAAC
This sequence comes from Hipposideros armiger, assembly GCF_001890085.2. Classification (NCBI taxonomy): domain Eukaryota; kingdom Metazoa; phylum Chordata; class Mammalia; order Chiroptera; family Hipposideridae; genus Hipposideros; species Hipposideros armiger. Next base: position 3,934,682 of record NW_017731488.1, read on the forward strand.
AGAAAAAATACATCATGACTTTTCCGACACCCCAATAGTTGTGGAAGGCGCATCTCAGTGGCCCCTATGGGGATCGAACTGGCAACCTTGGTATGAGCACTGCTGTCTAGCTAACTGAGCCAACCAGCCGCCCCCAATTGTTTGCTTTTATAAACAAGGCTGCAATGCTAGTGCTTTTAATCAAATCTTTATTGACATCTATGATGATTCTTTAGAATAAATTCTAGGGAACTGCTGAGTCAAAGCATATGCACTATTTTAAGACTTCCCATGCATTGCCAAATGCCTTCCAGAAATGTCCCAGTTTTCAACACTCCTACCAGCTATAACTGAGTTTTCCAAGACTGTTGCCAAAACAGTGTGACCATGAAATCTTGTTTTTCCCCTATGATGATAAATGGTAACTAGTTTTAATTGTTTTAAATTTCTTTTTAAAGTATTCATCAGTGAGGTTTAAATTTTTTATGTTTATTGCATGTTTTTCTCTTATGTAAATTCCCTTTTCTTCATTGTTCATCTTTATCAATTTGTAAGGAGCTTTTACATAATTTTTCCCATTTATCATTTGACTTAATGGACTTTTAAAATAACAGTTCTTGGATAAATATTGATCATTTTAATACTTAACAGTTTTTAACACACTGGTGAGAATTTGCCTTGCTAAAAACTGTCAGTTACTCAAATGTTTCACTTTTTTTCTGGAACCTCCACTTAGATAACACCCCAATTGAGCAACATCTGGACAAATCATAATTCTCTTTGGACCTCAGTTTGCCACTGGAAAGAGTACATTAATATTCTGTTAGGATGCTCTGGGCTACAAATAACAGAAAATAATATCCAAAGCTGCCTTAACTGGTAAGGATAGTATCTCGCCTAAACATAAGTTCTAAGATGGGATGGCTGCCAAGTTGGTTACATGGTCATTTCTCTGGCTCAGGGAACCTTTTCTTGGCTTTCTCCTGAATGTTTTCAAGGTAGATTTTTCCCCTTCAGTTGCAGATTGCATAAATGGGTAAATCTTGTTCCTCATTTCACAGCATATCAATATAATGATTCAGGCAAAGCCTCTTTCTTGTTTTGTAGTCCTCCCCTTTATTCCTAAACTGTGTTCTCATTCCCTGTATCCTATAGGTACCCACTCTGATATGTTCTGTGTACAAGTATGTCTTTGGTGCCTGTCTTGTAAAATATGTAGTTACATGAATATCTTTAATTTACATAAGTGTTATTGCGCTATAAGTGTTCCTTTTCTTTTTAAAAATAACATTGCTTTTGTGATATGCTCTTGCTGCTTTGTATAAACCTAACTCATAACTTCCAAAATGCATATGCTTTCATATTAACACTTAAATAGTGCTGAACTCTGTGGCAGGTGATTTAAATGTTTTAACTCGTACCTCTCACAGCCGCCATATTTGGTAATTATTACTCTCATTTTATAGATGAGATTGAGACACAGGTTACTCAAATTTTCTACTTCCATTCTTCAAAGTCAGAACTAGTAAGCAATTGAGACTAAATTCAACTCAGGCAGTCTAGCTCCAGAAACCAGGCACATAACCACTGTGCATCTGACATGTTTTACTCATTCAGTCGCTTGATAAAAACCTAGGTTGCCTTCACCTCTCCATTACCATAAAAAATGCTAAAATAAGCAAATTTGTAAATTGATAATGAATATTCCTCTGAGCCACATATCTATGGGCATGTTCAGTTTTGCCAGATATTGCCAGGTTGCTTTTCAGAATGGCTGCACTATATACATTCCTACAGCCAGTGCACAAGAAGTCATATCCACCTCCTCACCAATCTTTGGCGTTATTCATCATTCTAGTTTTTGCCAGTTTTATGGATGGAAAGTGGCAGCTCTTGATTTTTTTGTTTGTTTTTTATTGTATAAGTGACATACAATATTATATTGGTTTCAAGAATACAACATTATGACTCGATATTTGTATACATTGCAGTGATCACTACAATAAGTCTAGTTACCCTCTGTCACCAAGTTAATACAATATTATTGACTATAGTCCTCATGCTGTACATTATATCCTCGTGACTTATTTATTTTAAAACTGGAAGTTTGAACCTCTCGATCCACTTCACCCATTTCACCCACCCCCAAAGCTCTTAGTTGTTTTGATTTGCATTTCTCTGATTATAATTAAATTTGAGCACTTTTCTTCATATAATTCATATGTATATGAAATTATACAGACTACCTAGTATGTGAAACTAAGTTATCTATATCCTTTGTCTATTTTTCTAAGTGCTTTCCTGTCATATTGATTTGTAGGAATCCTTTGTGTATTCTAGACATGAATCCTTTGTTAGTTTTAAACATTACAAATATCTTTTCCCAGTATCTATCTATATCCTTTGCCTATTTTTTTCTATTTAATTTCCTGTCTTGTTGGTTTGTAGGAATTGTGTGTATTATAGACATTATTCCTTGTTTGTTTTAAACATTGCGATACCGTCTCCCATTCTGTCACCTCCCTGTTAACTCTGTGATGTCATTAATTGAGCCGATATCCTAAATTTTGGTCTTATGATTTAGAGTCTCTTTTTAGGAAGTCTTTACCCCTGGGTAACGGATTTTCCTATATTAATTTTATAGTTTTAACTTTCACATTTAAGTCTTTCATCCATCTGGAGCCCACCTTTAACATAGCTTCAAGTAAAAATCCACCTCTTTCCTCCACATGGTGAATTAGATTTTTTGTCACCATCTGGAAAACAATCTTTCCAGTGCTTTGTGACGCCACTGTTATCACATAGTAGGTGCCCATGTATGTACTTTATTTCTAAACTCTCCATTCTATTTCATTGGTCTTTTTCTTTGTTTTGATGCCAGCAACACGATGTTTTTTTATTACTGTGGCTCTGTGGTTAAGCCAGTTCTACCAGTAAGGCAGGTATCCCTACTTTTATTTCCCCCTCAAAATAGACTTAGCTTTCATAGACCTTTATTCTTTCATATTCATTTTAGAGTAAGTTTTAGTTTCTCAACATTACTAGCATTTTTGTTGGAATTTCATTGAAAAGGTATAGATTAATTTGGGGAGAACTGACATCTTTGACTGGAACATTGCCTCCCCAGAATTCAAGGTAGTAGGCTTCCTTCACCTCTAACATGTCAGAGAAGCCTTCCCTGACCATCCTAAATGAGGTAGCACACTCACCCCTCATCGCTCTCTATCTTATTCAATCTTTTTCATAGTGTTTATTACTAAGCAACTTTCGATTATTTATTCACTGCTTCTCTACCAGAATATCAGATTCATGAGGATAGGTGCTTTGTTTTATTCTCTGCTGTATCCCTAGTACCCAAAACAAGCTTGGCCTATGTAAGTCACTCTGAATATTTGTTTAACAAATTAATAAATTCTTTACACTAGGTTATCCCAATACTGACATTTATTCTGGTCTTCTTATGTCCCTTAATGAAGTTTAAATTTTTTTCTTCATGAACTTCTTAGGCATTGCTTTTAGGCCAGTCACTATGCACCAGGAGCCTGCAAATTATGTATCTGTGCATGTCAGCCTGCTATCTGTTTTATTTCTTAAGATTTTATTGGGGAATTGGGGGAGGGGAACAGACAAGTTGCTGTCCTTTTGTACTTCAGTCTAGTTATGGAGGATGTGGTTTCACTGACCCATGTTGGTATTATCATTGCACTCTTCCCGAGTGAGGCAGTCGCTTGCCTACCATTGGACGGCTGCTCACAGCAGCTCACGGTAGCTCATGCCAGCTGCCAACCGCTCACGCTGGCTGCCGGCCACTCACGGCAGCTCACGGCAGCCCACTGCAGCCCCACTAAAGCCTACGCCATCGCCAGCAACTCATGGCAGCCCAGCTCCAGGTTGAGCTGTTGTTCACCATCTTAACTATAGAGGGTGCAGTGTCACCGGCCATGTGGGATCTGAACCAGCGGCCCTACTGCTCAGAACTCGTGCTCCCAAGCCAACTTTTTTTTTTTTAATTGGGAAATTGGGGGGATGGGAACAGTGCTGGGGAATTTGGGGAAGGGGAACAGACAAGTTGTTGTCATCGTGTTCTTCGGTCCAGTTGCGGAGGACGTCGCTTCACTGGTCCAAGTTGGCACCATCATTGCACTCTTCCTAGGCGAGGCAGATCAGTCGCTGGCTTCTGGACGGCCGTTCACTGCAGCTGCTGGCCGCTCACGCTGGCCGCTGGCTACACACAGTAGCCCCTGGCAACCCACTGCCACAGAAGCTGCAGCCCACACCATCGCCGGCAACTCACGGCAGCCCAGCTCCAGGTTGAGCTGTTGTTCAGCATCTTAGCTGTAGAGGGCAGTGTCACTGGCCCTCATATGTGGGATCCGAACTGGGGCCCTCTGGCGTCCCAAGCCAGCTCCCAACCATCGCACCACTCGGCCGGCCCCCAAGCCAACTCTTAATCGACGCAGCACCTGGCCGGCCCCTATTCTTGCAAACTTGATTAATAATTCTTGTGTAGTTCTGATAGTTTGCCTGCTAATTACTGTATTGCCCCAGGTATAAGACGCACCTTAATTTTGGGACCCAAAATTTGAAAAAATATATTACATAAAGTTATTGAACTCAAGTTTTATTCATTATACAACTCCTCATCACTTGCGGGAAATGCAAGTAAAAAAATCTACAAACGGGCGGCCGAGTGGCACATTGGTTAAGAGCTGGCTTGGGACGCCAGAGGGCTCCGGTTCGGATCCCACATATGAGGGCCAGTGACACTGCCCTCTGCAGCTAAAATAGTGAACGGCAGCTTGACCTGGGATTGGGCTGCCCATGGGTCACCGGCAACGGCGTAGCCTGCAGCCCCTGCTGCAGTGGGCTGGCATGAGCTACCGTGTGTAGCCAGCAGCCAGCGTGAGCGGCCAGCAGCCTCAGTGAGTAGCCATCCAGAGGCCGGCAACTGATCTGCCTCGCCCGGGAAGAGCACAATGATGGTGCCAACTTGGGCCAGTGAAGCAACGTCCTCCACAACTAGACTGAAGAACAAAAGGACAGCAACTTGTCTGTTCCCCTTCCCCCAATCCCCAACACTGTTCCCTCCCCCGAATCCCCAATAACATCTTTAAAACATAATAATAAAATTATTTTTTTTAAATCTACAACCACTGTATAAGACGCACCCAGTTCTTAGACCCCAAATTTTTTGAAAAAGGGTGTTTTTATACATGGGGAAATACGGTATGTTGTGTTTTCCATATAGACTATCATGTCATTGGCAAAAGTGGCAAGTAGAAAAAGTACATACCTCTTTTACCTTTTTCTTGTCTACAAGAATTGGGCAGACTCTCAAATACTCTAGGTAATACTAGTGGTCATAATGCAGATCCACAACTTAGTCCTGAATGCTATTGCATCAATTTTCTCTATTAAGTATGAAAAAAATCGTGGTTTTTTTACCCTTTTGTCCATTAATGTGGTGAATTATATTGACAGATTTTCTGTTGTTGGGCCATCCTTGTATTTCTGGGATAATTCCTATGCATCATGATATTATCTTTTAAATACACTGTTGGTTTGAGTACCTATTATTTTGTTTAGGATATCTGTGTTGTGGACTACCTTAATTGCCATCCAGAGATCACTGCAGTGTGACCACTCCCTATTTTTCCAACCTCTCTGCTAGAACTACAATCTAAGTCCTGTGCTAGATGCTAGGTTACAGCAATGGCTAAAATACAGTTCCCGTCTTTAATAGCTCCCATTATAATGGCAGAACAGACATTTATACAGCTTGTATAGTCAGAAAACCTATGCAAACAATGAGCTCCTTCCCAAAACAAATGAATTTTTAGCACTGACCAAGCAGGTCTTCTTCCCTTTCTTTGGATATACCTCAATACTCTTGCTTATGTAGTAATCTTTCTTAATACTATTTCACCTTTGCCTTCCCACTCATCTCTGCCTATGTGACTCTCACACAACCAAAAAGCAAGATCAAACAGTGGAAAGCATGCAACATAGTGGTTAAGGGTTCAGGGTTGAGAGACAAATAGGTTCCAGTTTTAGCCATACCATTTACTAGCTATGTGACTGTGGTCATATTGCAACATCTTCTAAAGAATTGATTTCCTCATCTGTCAAATTGAGAATAATAATACCTTCATCATGCAGAAGATATGATGAACTAACCTGTGTGAAGGCTTTCAACACAGGGCCTGACAAGTCACCAGGATTTTCCCTTTCTGTCCTGCAATTATTCCTGGACGACAAGAAGGTCACGAAGTCTACTCTGACCTCTGGCATTTGATGGCAGCAAAGTAGCATCACTTGTTTCACATTTCATCATGTTCCCTGTACAGTAATTCTTTATATCTTGGTATCTAGTGCCACTGTTTAATAGCTGTTTGTATCTTGGACCAATTATTTAAACTCTCAGAATGTCTATTTTCTCATCTGTAAAATAATCATGATTACAATACCTACTTCATAGAGTTGTCATATGAATTAAATGATCAATACACATAGAGACCTAGCAGAGTGCTTGACACCTAAGTGCTTAATACTTGTCAGCTGTTTTCAATTTTAGTATTATTAACAAGACTGTATGCTTCTTTTTTTTTTTTAAAGATTTTTTTTTTAATTGGGGAATTGGGGGGATGGGAACAGCGCTGGGGAATTGGGGAAGGGGAACAGACAAAAGTTGCTGTCGTTTTGGTCTTTAGTCTAGTTGTAGGACGCTGCTCCACTGGCCCAGGTTGGCACCATCATTGCGCTCTTCCCGGGCGAGGCAGATCAGTCGCCAGCTTCTGGACGGCCGCTCACTGCGGCTTGAGGCCGCTCACGCTGGCTGCTGACTACACATGGTAGCCCATGGCAACCCACTGCTGCAGGGGCTGCAGCTTATGCTGTCGCCGGCAACTCATGTCAGCCCAGCTCCAGGTTGAGCTGTTGTTCAGCATCTTAGCTGTGAAGGGCAGTGTCACTGGCCCTCATATGTGGGATCCGAACCGGGGCCCTCTGGTGTCACAAGCCAGCCCTTAACCATCGCGCCACTTGGCCGGCCCAAGACTGTATGCTTCTTAAGGAAAGAAAGAGCACAGACCCTGGAGTCTTGAGTTCAAACAGTACCACAGGTTTGTTGCTCAAGCTGGGTAAACCTCTCTAGGCCTTAGTTTTCTTATCTACAAAATAGGGATGATAATAGAACATAGTTCCTAGAAGTTGTTGTAGGGATTAAATGAGATAATCCACTCATTTAGTATAGTACCTGGCATAAATATTGTTTTATTGATCAAATATTATGTGCCTGATAATGTGCTATTTTATTTAACATTGTTCTAAATATTTTATTTCTGTGAACCCTATAACCCCTGCCTAGCTTAGTGCTACTCATTTAATAACTTTTCAAATATTCATTGAATGAATGAGTGAGTGAATTAGTGAATGCTGAGTTGTAGACCACAAGAATCTTGCCTGTGTAAGTGGGTTTGTCCCAGGCTAACACTCCTCATTCCTCTGTGATGAGTTTGTGTGTAAGCCATGAAATTCAGCCTCTGTTTAAAAAAGCTGGAAAAGATTATGGAAAGGGGAAGTTTTTTGTGGTTTTTTTTTTAAGATTTATTGGGGAATTGGGGGAGGGGACCAGCCAAGTTGTTGTTCTTCAATCTTCATTGTGGAGGCGCCAGTCGCCATCTGGATGCCCATTGGCAGCTCGTGGCCTCTAAGCTCAAGGTGCTGTGTTCAATCTTTGTTGCAGGTGGACATGGGCGTAGCCACCATCCCATGCGGGAGTCGAACCCGGCAGCCTTGTTGTTAAGAGCACACACCCTATCCACTGAGCCATCTGGGTGGCAGCTCAGCTAAAGGTGCCAAGTTCAGTCTTAGTTGCAGGTGGGCGTAGCCCACCATCGAACAGGCAATCTTGTTGTGACACCAACTGAGCAACCCTGCCACCTCTTGGCAGCTCAGCAACAGCTCAGCTGGGGTGTAGCATTACTGGCCCATGTGGGAATCGAACCTGCAGTCCTGTTGCTCAGAGGTCGTTAAGCCAACTCTTAATCAACTGAGCCACTCAGCTGGCCCAAGGAGAAGTTTTTATACCCTGGCTTTTTTACTCCAGAGAAATCACTCATCTTTTAGTGCTGTCATTTATCAGAACTGGTAAAATTAATTTTAAAAAGTTGCTGTAGGCAAGTGTTAAAATTTACAACATTCAAGGTCATGGAGAACATGGAGAAAGGAACACCTTTTTTGAAGGAAATAAAAATCGATGCAGCTGTTTTTTGAGGGCATTTAGCCTAAGGAAATAATTAAGGAAGCACAAAGGTGCAGTATAAGGCTGGTCATCCTGATGATGGGTATAATATCAAAAAATTTAAATAATCTAGATGTCTCATAAAAGGAGATGAGATAATGAAATGATATTTGATCCATATGAGATATGTTGCAGCCATTCAACAACATTTGCAGAAATGAGTTTAATGACATAGAAAAACATTCCAGATAGTTAATTTATTAATTTTGTGACCTTAGGCAAATTACTTAACTTCTCTGCCTCAGTTTCCTAATCATTAAATGGGAAAACTAATATTGCCTTCCTTATAGAGTTATCATGAGGATTAAATGAGCTATTAGGTGTAAAAACACTCGGAACCCTACCTGGCCCATGGTAAACATTATATAGATATAAGCTGTATTATGTGAAAAAGAAAGTTTCAAAACAATGTATATGTTATGCTATTTTTATAAAACATGTACATAGAGAAAATGGTAGAAAAGTAAATACTTCAAAATATTAATAGTTATTGCTTCGTGTTGGAAATATGCTGTACTTTTTATTGTTTTTGCCTATCACTTTTTTTACAATGGATGTATATTTCTCGTGTAATTTTAAAATAATAATAATTCAAAACAAAACAAACAGAAAGATTATTGCTTTAGCAGGGGAGGAAGGGTATCTGAAATTTCCTACTCGGCCTGTGCCCAGGTTTTTAGCCAGTGCTGTCTGTGTAAGAGTGTGAAGGAGGGGTCAGTCTTCTCCATTCATTTAAAAATGTGATCTCCCCTCTTTCAAAGAGAAGCTCCCACACCCAGGATGCCCTTTGGCAGTGACAGGTTCTCAGCAGCATGAGGCCCAACAATCTAGAGCCAACACTGAATTCTATAGAGGACAGGATGTGAGTCATCACTTTGGCCTTTTGTGAAGTTGACTACAATTGTTTCTATGTTTTTCCTTGGAGGTGTGAATGTGAAGTGATGAGATTAATTAAAAAAAACAAATACATCAGAAGATAAACATCTAAATAAGTAGTTCCTTTCAAAATACTTATTTTTAGAAATCACAGACTTATTTACAAATTTTTACCATTTGTTCAAATAATTTTTTTTTGGTTTTTGGGGAAAGAGGGAAGTCAAATCTGTTGACTTCAAAACGGTTTTATGAAACGTTTTTCTAGTTCCTAATTTATTAAAATTGTGATACCAAGTGCTTTTTTTCAATTGTAGTGAAATGAGTACTCTAATGTTTCTAATGGTGTTATAAATTAGTGCAAACCTATTGGAAAGCAATTTGGAAGTAAATATCAAGAACAATCAAATCCTTATATCCTTTGATTCCCCTTGTGGGAATCCAGGCTGAGAAAATGAGCTAAAGGATGGGAAAAGCTACATATTTCATAATAGAAAACTTGAAGTCAATAATACTGTATTGCATACTTGAAAGGTGCTGAGAGTAGGTTTTTAAAGTTTTCATTATAAGAAAAAAATTTTTGTAACTGTATATGACAGATGTTAACTAGACTTATTGTCGTGGTCATTTTGCTATAGGTATATATGCAAATATTAAACCATTATGTTGTACACCTGAAACTAATATAATGTTATATGTCAATTATACCTCACTTAAAAATAAACTTGAAACAATTTAAATATTCAGCAAAAGAAAAGTGGTAGTTAAGTAAATTCTGGCATCCATTACAATTATTATTACAAGGACTCTACAGTAATATGAAAATATGCTTATTGTATAATATTAAATTAGGTTAGCATGTTACAAATTATATGTACACTATTAGTATTATTTTTTTCAACTGTATATTTAGGAAAGACAAGCAAAACACACTAAAATGATACTGGCATATGGGTAGCTCTCTTTTTGTTTTAATTTAAATGGACTTCATTGCTTTTAGTTTTAAAATATAAATGTATTTTAAAAGAATAAAAGCACCATATAAGAAAATCGATCCTGGGGCCGGCCGACTGGCGCGATGGTTAAGAACTCGCTTGGATGCCAGAGGGCCCTGGTTCGGATCCCACATATGAGGGCCAGTGACACTGCCCTCCACAGCTAAGATGCTGAACAACAGCTCAACC
>NW_017731488.1:3946279-3961324 GCF_001890085.2 Hipposideros armiger
TACCGTGTGTAGCCAGCAGCCAGCGTGAGCGGCCAGCAGCCGCAGTGAGCGGCCATCCAGAAGCCGGCGACTGATCTGCCTCGCCCGGGAAGAGCATAATGATGGTGCCAACTTGGGCCAGTGAAGCAACGTCTAGTGGAGGCACAACTAGCCTGAAGAACAAAAGGACAGCAACTTGTCTGTTCCCCTTCCCCCAATTCCCCCACAAAAATCTTAAAAAAAAACCCTTATGACTACCTTTTGAGATAGATATTATCATCCTCATTTTACTGGTAAGGAAACTAAGGTCATGAAGAAACATGGCCAAAGTCATCAGCTGTGAGAAGCAGAACTGGATTTTAACCTCAGCTGACTTCAGACACATCCTCTTAAGATCCAACTGCTGTGCTGTACTGCTTACTATTTGCATATGTTTATTTAGGGTCTTACATTGATGAGGAGGAAGAAAAAAGACTGCATGGGGAAGACAGCCTGATGTCTGTCTGATATTAGTTCCACTGCCCAGCCTTGAGGACCTGTCTGTATCTGAGTCTTGTAGCGGGAGGGGCTGGAGTGTTCTCACATTTTGCAGTAGTGAGTCTTAATGGGTCTATTTTCATTCATTGTGGTGTTGTACACAGTAGACCTTTTCAACCTGGAAACTTGCAGAAATACTATATTAGAATTATAGAATTAACATGGGTTAAAAGAACAGGGTTTAAAACAGATAATATATGTAAAGTGCTCAACACAGTCCTACAGTATGTGCTTTTTAGTTTTTAGTTATGATCATGATCATGTTTACTTTCATTAAGGTATCTCAGGCAGTGCTTGGCAGACGGTTGATGCTCAAAACCTGGTAGCTGTTATAATGTTATCTACAGTTTCTAACTACCAGGGTTATGGCTTTGTTATTTAATTTTGTAATCTGTTAGAGATTAAGACAATCTTTTGCCTGGTATTTAGGGACCTTTTTCATCATTCCTGTAACTGACAGTGTCTGGCACCCTTTCTGGCACATAGTAGGCTTTCAGTACATAGCTGTTGAACCATATTCAATTGAACTGAACATCCATTCAGACATTCGCACAAGAGCTGTGTCACTAAATACCTGTCATTCCAAAATTGACAGCCAACCCTGACACAGACATGCTTGCACAGTTTGTAAACCATGATTTCAACTTCCTGCATTGCAGACACCTCAATTAATAGTCCATTCCACTCACATGACCCTTAGAAGGAAAGGACACACTAATAGAAATATCTGCTAAGAAACATCTTAGAAGCTAAGAGAATGAGCTTTGGTCTAGGCATAGATCCAGGCTTATATCCTGACTCCAGCACCGTCTAGTGGGTCAGTTACTTAATCTCTCTGAGAACATCTGTCTTCTCATTTGTGAAAAGGAGATATTCATAGCATCTGTCTCATCAGGTTATTTTGAGAATAGTCACTTCTTTCAGAAAGCTTCCTGCTGCCTAGGGTAGGTTGGGTTCACTGTTAAGACTCTCCCTATAATACCTGCCAATTACCCTTTGTAATTACTTCTTCACCTGCTCAGTTCCTTTCTGGATTGTGAACTCCCACAGGACAGGGATGGTGACTGTCTCATTCATTTCCATGTCCCCAGTGCCTAACAGTCCCTTGGGTGGATTATATTTGTTAACTGAGTGAAATAATAAGATAATAATGCACATAAATACAGAGCCTAACTTTTAGCAAGCTCTCAATAAATGGGATCTATTGGGTTGTCGGAAAAGTCATGATGCATTTTTGCAATGAAAAACATAGAAAAATACGTCATGACTTTTCCAACAGCCCAATTTTTTATTTTTGGAAATTTTATTGGAGAACAGTGTGTTTTTCCAGGACCCATCAGCTCCAAGTCAAGTAGTTGTTTCAATCTAGTTGGGGAGGGCGCAGCTCAGTTCCAACTCCAGTCTCTGTTTTCAATCTAGTTGCAAGGGGTGCAGCCCACCGTAAGTGGGATATATTTATTATTAATAACATAGTATTGTTAGTAATATTCAGCAGAGTTTATTCACCTTGAGGAAACTAATACATTAGGAGGAGAATAAATTAGAGATAGGTATTATGAATCTAGCTCTGTATCTCGTTTGTTATATGTCCTTGGCCAAATCTTTATTCTTCTCATTTTTCCACTATTAAAACCAACACAAAATATTCACCCTGGTGTCCAACTTAAGTTGGTTCTTGTAAAGTCTGCCATGTGCCAGGCCCCACCTGACATGCTGTCCTATGTATGCCGAGTTTCTAGATATAGATCCTACACTGCCCTAGTACTCTGCTTTCTCATCTGCTACTGTTGACCCCTGACCCTTCTCCAGTATAACCCTGCTTACCCCCTCAATTTGTTACACCAGTTGGCTGTCTCCTAGCTTGCAGCCTTGAACTACACTGCTCCTCACGATAGTTCCAAATCCCTGAGGTGCTAAGTGGAGCCTCATCTTCTTCCCATCTTCCCCTTGCTCACTGTGCTCCAGCCGCCAGGCTTTCCTGAAGTTACCTGGAGTCACTAATGTCCCTGATTCAGGGCCTTTCGGCCTGCTAGTCTCTCTGCTTGGAGCACCGTTCCCCCTATCTTTACCAAGCTAACCTCTATTCAACCTTCATGTCTCAGCTTTAACATCACTTCTTCAGGGAATGTTACCTGATCCCTCGGAAGAAATTAGGTTTCCCTGTTATATGCCATCTTCCTTGTAGATCTGGTGACACACTGTCAGCTTTACGTTTTAAGAGAGAAGTTAAGAATCTGGACTAACGGTGAAATTTCTGTTTTTAATGATGGCAAGTAATTTAAAAATTGTAAAATACTGAGGACTGAACCAAAATATCGGTAGGTTAGTGACTGCCTGCGGCCTGCCTGTTTGTAACCTGATTGTCCAACCTTTGACTATACTTGGCGACTATTGCCATGTTAATCATCACTCCACCATCACTCCACTTGTTAACTGTCCACTCCATGCCAGGTACTGTGCCTGGTGCTTTACATAGATGATTTCATATAATATCCAAACCATCTGTGAGGTCAAGTAAGGTTCAGAGAGGTTAAGATACTTGACCAAGGTGACAAACCTTAAGTGGTGGAGCCAGGTGCTAAAGGTCTTTCCACTGGACTACCTACTGTGTGTCAAGGTACAATCTGTCAGTTTAGAATGGGAGAGGCTTCTGACGTTCTGCCCAACAACTACAAATATGTGTCGTGTGCTCACTATGTGCCAAGCATTGTGCTAAGCACTTTACATGACCTGATTCAATCTTCCCAACATACAAGGGAGCTACTGTTATCATCCCAATTTTATAGATGAGGAATCTGAGGTATGGAGCAGGTATCTGATTTACCCAAGGTAAAGACAGGATTCAAACCCAGACAATCTGATGCTACAATCCCCAATCACCAATCTGGGTTTGAGCTGAAGGGGGAAAAGGGAAGAATTTATAAGTCACCCTTCCTCCAATCCAGAGCCCCAATGAAGACTCAATTCCGAGAGTAATCCCCTTGGTTATTTCCATGAACCTGCTATTGAGAGATGTGGCCTGAAGGTGGCAGCAACATTAAGTCTCTAAATTCTGCAATGTTCCAAGCTAAAGTGAGGAAGCTCTATATAGTCAGAGCCACTTATTTGCATATTGTTCTCTGATTGGCCCATCTAATTATTTGCCAGTTAATTGGACTAGGTTCTCAGCCAGTGAGAAGGTGAGAATTGCCAGGTTTGTAGAGCCGTTCACAGCTGTGAAAGAAGAGGGTCCGCAGGATTTGGAACTACAGTGACATCTTTCAGTTTAAGAAACCATTGTGGTTGGGGGAGGGGGGTTGTCACTTCAAGGGGTAAAAAGTATAACTATTACACTCTTTTGTACAGCTGAAACTAATTCTAAAAAATGTGTATTTCATAATAAAAAATAATTAAAAAGAAACCATCGTGGTGATTTTCAACTGTGTTCGGTGGAACCTTGCTTCAGTAGTCCCCCATCACTTTGAGTTCTTAGCTTAAAAAAAAAATCCCATATTTTGTTGCTGTTTTTAAGGTACCGTAAGGTATACATTTAGGGAAAAATTCAATAGCACAATAGGGTACCCAGTGTAGGGGCGGCTGGTTAGCTCAGGTGGTTAGAGTGCAGGCTCCTAACACCAAGGTTACCAGTTTGATTCCCTCATGGGCCAAGGAGCTGTGCCCTCCACAACTAGATTGAAGACAACTACTTGACTTGGAGCTGATGGGTCCTGGAAAAACACACTGTTCCCCAATAAAATTTCTTTAAAAAAAAAAAAGGGTACACAGTGTAAAGTTAGTCTATTACACTTACCCCAAGTCACACTATTTTCCCACCCCAGAAAGAAGCTGTGTATCCTACCTGGTATAAACTATGAATATAAAAATATATGCAGGGCCGGCCTAGTGGCATGTTGGTTAAGAGTTGGCTTGGGAGCATGAGCTGTAAGCAGCAAGGCCCCAGTTTGGATCCCACATTGAGGGCCAGTGACGCTGTACCCTCTACAGCTAAGATGGTGAACAACAGCTCGACCTGGAGCTGGGCTGCTGTTGAGTTGCCGGTGATGGCGTAGGCTGCAGTGGGGCTGGCCGGCAGCAGGCGTGCACTTTCATGAGCTGCCGTGAGCCACCGTAAGCAGCTGTCCAATGGCCGGCAAGTGACTGCCCCTCCCGGGAAAAGCGCAATGATAATACTAACATGGGCCAGTGAAGCAACGTCCTCCACAACTAGACTAAAGAACAAAAGGACAGCAACTTGTCTGTTCCCCTTCCCCGATTCCCCAACGCTGTTCCCCTCCCCCAATTCTCCAATAAAATCTTTTAAAACAAACAAAAAAGTATATGCATATATCCTTCTAAAGAAATAAATGATAACCTAAAACTACAAGTTTCTATAAGAAAATTTAGGGTGAAATTTTTGTGATCCTGGCTTAGGCAAAAATTTCATAGATATGACATGAATCACAAGAGGAAAAAGGACAAATTGAATTTAAAAATTTTAAATTCTGCTGTGAACAATACTGTTAAGAGAAAATACAAATCACAGACTGAAATAAAACATTTGCAAATCACATATCTGATAAAGGTGTTTTACCTAGAATATATAAAGAACTCTCACAACTCGTTAAAAAAAAATAATAAAAAACCTGCTGGCTGGCTGAGTGGCTCAGTTGGTTAAGAGTTAGCTTAAGAGGGCCGTCTGAGTGGCTCGTTGGTTGAGAGTTGGCTTGGCCCCGGTTCGGATCCCATATGAGGGCCAGTGAAGCTGTGCCCTCTACAGCTAAGATGGTGAACAACAGCTCAACCTGGAGCTGGGCTGCTGGGAGTCACCTGCGACGGGGTAGGCTGCAGTGGGGCTGCAGTGGGCTGGCCGTAAGCTACCGTGAGTGGCCGGCAGCCATGTGAGTGGCTAGCAGCCAACGTAGAGCTGCTGTGAGCCACCGTGAGTGGCCGTCCAATGTCCGGCGACTGATCTGCCTCCCGGGGAATAGCGCAATGATCACAATACCACCATGGGCCAGTGAAGCGACATCCTCCACAACTTGACTGAAGAACAAAAGAACAGCAACTTGTCTGTTCCCCTTCCCTGATTCCCCAATGCTGTTCCCTCCCCCAATTCCCCAATAAAATATTTTAAATAAATAAATGAATAAATAAATAGAAAGATGAAAACTAATATTACCCACCATAAGTTATTGTTTATTGACCATTTAACATATATTGGTAAATTGTTGGGCACTTTATGTGTGTTGGTTTAATTCTCACACCAACCTACATATTAGGTACTGTAATGTTTCGCATTGTACAAGATGGAAACTTACTTTTAATTAATTTAAATAACTTAGCCAGGGGCACACAGATAGGAATTAGTAGAATAGTTCTCTATTGCCAAAGCCTCTGCTCTTAATATTATGCTCCAACAGTACCCATAAGCCCCAAATCCAGAAATATTAATGGTTACAAATAATCTTTACTGTTAATTGTTCTCTTGGACAAGAGGGACCTGGCCCAGGCCACTTCCCATTTAAAAAATTGCATTGGGAGTACAATGTATGTGCAAAAAAATTTAGATAAGTGTATACATCCCAATTGATGAATATTTACAAACTGGATATACCCATGTGGATGAAAAATGGGCTCTGTAAAAAATTTAACTGAGGGGTGGCTGGTTAGCTCAGTTGGTTAGAGCACAGTGCTCATAACACCAAGGTTGCCGGTTTGATCCTCACATGGGCCACTGGGTTGCGCCCTCCACAACTAGACTGAAAAATAACTACTTGGAGCTGATGGGTCCTAGAAAAACACAGTTCCCCAATTAAAAAAAAAAAAATCTAACTGAAAGTAACCACACAGGGTGATCTGATCATAAATTCCTAGCTGGGCAGGCCATGGCAGGTAGTCACACCTCAGGCTTATAACTTCCCTAGTGAAAGGTTATCTTTGCCTTAAGCAAGCCCTGTCCCATCGGTTTTTGTGCATCTAGGTTCACACACCTTTGAAATGCCTTTTTCAACACCCTAGGAAGTGTGACCACCCTCTCAAGAAGGCACTATTCTGTAATCCAATCACAAAGATTTCCTTGCCTTGCTTTCTCCTGGAGGCCTGAAACTAGTGAGAGTAGGCGAGATGGTGGCTTCCTAATGGTAGTGGAGAAAATGGAAAGGAACTGAAATATTTGGGATGTAGAATAACTGGACTTAATGGGCTGTAGGAGGTGTCAACAAAGATTCCTGGGTTTCTTCCTTATGCATAAAATTGAGGTTAACTTGCTTCTAAGCTTTTTTGGACTTCAATTGGCCCTCAGTAGTTTTTCGTTTAGGGAGATTATAACTGAAATTTAGAAAACAGGGGCTGCAGTTCTCTAAAACAACACACTTACATCAGCTCCCTCCTTGGGCCCTGCCTGGCGCTCAGTGTATTGAACTCTGTTCTCCCAAGTGCAAAGACCTTTGTTCCCTTCGTACCAGGAAGACATTCACGTTCTTCTACACTCGGGGCTCCAGCAGTGGGGCGGCGCATGCCCAGAGAGACCGTGTGGGGCCTACCGCCGCGGGAGGTTCCCGCCATTTTGTCCCGCCCAAGACACAGCTGGCACTGCTCGGGCACTACAAGTTCCGTGAGGCCCCGCGACAGCACTTCCTACCCCTCACTGTCCGGCCAGCTCCCTCTCACCCCCCCTCCCGGGGGCCGAAGGCTCTGGCTGCCGCTGGCGGCCGGCGGGCCAAGTAGGATTTCCGGGGGAAACTACTGTGGAGGCTGAGGCGGCGGCGGCAGCGATCCGGGTGAGTTCGGCGATCACGGGAAAGTGAGCGGGAAGTGCGCGGGGTCGGACTGCAGGCATCTCTTAGGCTCGGGCCACGTCCTTGGCTCCGCCAGGGGGTCGCGGTCCGGGGCAGGGAAATGGCTCGGGCCGCGGTCTCTTAGGGCCAGGGCGGGGCGGACCGGGGCCGACGCCTCCTCCTCCGCCCTCCCACAACGGTCCCTCGGCTGCTTCTCCGCCTGCTGCGCGCCCCGGCGCAGCCTCGTCTTCTCCGCCCCTGGCGACTTGGCGGGGCTCTTTTGTCTGGGCTGCTTTGCGCCCCTTTGTGCCCGTGCGTGGAGTCGCCTCCCCTGGGGAGCCCGCCGGGCCAGTCCCTGACGGGGACCTGTCCCTGGGGATCCGGTTACGGTAACCGGATCGGATCAAAGTCCATTTTTCAAAACCATCCTGCCTCAGACCTTTGCATCCCGGCTGTGCAGAGCGGAAGCTTTGGACCCAGGCAAAGGGAGACGGAATTTCTGTTGAAAACCTCGAGGTTATTGTCTACCTCTTTAAACTTCAGTTCCAGGCGACTCCAGGGTACGAATCTCCAGGCGTGTTTCCCGGTAGGGGGATGGGCCTTTGGCAAAGAAGTGAGCCCCACTCCCCAGGAAACCGAGAAGGGATCGAGTTTGCTGCGATGTTTGTATGGGTCGCAGCTGTGATCGGGGAGCCAAAGAACCGATGCAATAGGCAGAATGGTAGCACACCTCTCGAATCTCGGAGGAGAGAAAGTGATTTATAGGTCACAGCGAGGAGCCTGTTCATTCATTGCACGCAGAAAAAGACTAAAGCACTTCATCCAGAGGCCCAGCTCCTCACCCCCCGCCCCCCTCAAATCCTTTTCTTGTTTCTCCTGCATAAAACAAAAAGTCGAAAGAAAACGTCCATTAATAGAAGGATCTGCTTTATAGAGAAATCGGAAGCTTAGTGGCTTCTAGAAAGCAACAGAAAGGACTAGTTCATCAAGTAATAGGAATGAATATGGTTTGCAAGAGGAGAGGTAGTAGATCCTTACTGCAACCGGTGAATTGTGTGGATTAAATAAAATTTTGTTAGATAGTGGTAAATTTAAGTATGTCCCGTTGGAAGACTAAATTGCTAGATAGTCAGCTGAAAATAACACTTGATTAAAGGCCATTGCAGATATTCCTTTTGAAAAATAGCTTTAGTATTTCAAGTCTGAAATGAGAACAACCAGGACCCCTTTATGTGAATCAGGGATGGTTATTGAGGTTATATAGGTTAAATTCCAACCTTTGCCAGGTAGGCAAATAAAGGCTTTTGTACTTTATTACTTTGATATCATGAAAGTGATGTCCTCTGAGAATCTCAGATTGTGTTAGTAATATTGTATAGGGATAGAGGTCTTTAATGAAATTGTTCAATTCTTAATCCATCAGTGAGTGGGGATTGTTTGTATTTTCCTGGCTATGCTTTGAAGAAGCATCCACAGAATTCTTGTAGTAGTTTTAAAAATAATCTAAGGAACAGCAGTTGCTAATGACTGGCGGCAGTTACTTATTCAAACATGACAGTGCTATTAGTGTTATTTTTTTGAAAACAGCTCATGTACAATACATTATGTAATTTAATTCTCACTACAATTCTGTGAGGTGGTTCTTTCATTTTACGGCTGATAAATGTTAAATTTACAGCCTCTAAAATGTTCAGTGACTTGCCCAAGTTCACAGAATTAACCTAGATAGGAAACACTAAACCATACTCCAAGTCCACTGCTCTTTCCATTACCGCAACACCTATTGCAGTTATACATCATACCACCAAAGCCTTGTGATTTACTGAAATTTAAATATTGGAGAGAAATTACGAAAATATTTTCCAATCAAAGCAAACTGATTTATAAGGAACTGGAATTTCTAAAATTGTAAACAATGTCATTCTGAACCATAAGTAGTGCTGAACGTTGGTTTTGTTACCTTGTATTAATGGTATGCTGTGATTACCTTGTAGCTAGGCAGAATGGCAATTTTATGGATCCCAGAAGTGGAAAGGTGGTGAATTCCTGGGCTGAGGTTTTGACTAATCTTTGCTTAAAGGTTTATTAACAAATATGTTGGAGAACATATATTCAACAGCTTTGGCTGCTGGAACTAACACTGAAAAAGAACTGAAATTCAGATACTTTTCTAGCCAAAGAGTCAAGACTCGAGAAAATGCTTTCTTTAGTTTTTGCTTTTAATAAAACTTTTAATCAGTTTCAAACCTGCAGTTTTACCTCTTGGATTTATGTCAGAACATGCCATGAATGTGACAGCAGAAATAGAAACCCACTTCACATCCCTTACTTAAATTCTTAGGTAAAATGCATAACATACCAATGGAATTGAGTCAATATAATTAGCCTTTCTCACTAGTAGAAGCCTGTTTTAAATCTCTCTGTTATTATGTCATCATAATGGGAAGGAACTTTTTTTCTCTTGTGTTTTTTGCAGTTGGTCTTATTTCCAAATTAATTCATTCAGTCAACAAATATTTATTGACAGCCTATTGTGTTGTAAGGACTGTTGTAGACCAACCCTGAGGACAAAGCAGTGAAAACAAAAGTCTTTTCCCTTTTGAGGCTTACAGACTGATTAGGGGAGGGGTGGAAAGAGGGAGGAGTCAGACTGTAAATAAGCACTAAGTAAGTACAAGTCCTCTCTTATTTACTGTGCAACTTTGAGGGGTAACCTCTTTGGACTTGAGTTTTCTCATCTTTAGCATGGGGATAATGATTCCTGCTCTACCTAGCTTGTGGAATGGTTTCCAGAAGCTGGTAGGATAAGTATTTGGTTGAATTATACCCTTCAAATTCCTGTAGTAAGTTACTGTTACTACTGTTAGAAAAGGGAAAGGAGCGTTGAAAGATTATTTATAAAGAATGAAGCAGAGAAAATGGATGGCTTCTCTGGTCTAAGAGAAGCTGATGTCCCATTGTAAACTGTTCGGTGACTGTTAGTCATGTCTTCAACATGGGCTACCATAACCCCTTATGTAGACCTTTTTTATTTGTTCTGTATTATTTTAGATTATTCTGTATTGTCACAGTTAACTGTCTTGATGGCAGGGACTATGTTCTAGCCTTCATCCTTACTGCTTGGCACACAGCTCCAGGTATTTCACTGGAACTTGATAATTTATGTTGAAAGAGTGAATGAATAACAAAAATAGGCAGGAGCAGTTGTGGACATTAGAACACAAAAGCGATGGTAAAATGGTTCTTTTATTCCGAAAAAAAAAAAATTTCCCCCATCATGTGCTAGGATGTGGGTTATGTTCTGGCGGTACCAAAATGTGAAGGTATATAGATTCTGCCTTGAAAATCTTACAACATGATGACACCTAACAGTATGGTGAGTGTTAAATAGAGGTGTGTTATATGGGTAAGGGACTGAATGATTCTATTTTGGTAGACAGTGAAGGAAGGGATCACAGAGGAAGTGATTTTGGAGCTTGTTCTTGAGGGATGAATAAGAATCCACAGGGTAGACCAGTTATTATTAAGGTTGTTCCAGCCAGAGGGAGTGGCTTGAGAACAGGAATGGAGATGCGAAAGTGTAAGGTCTGGGGAAGTGCATGGTCTGGTATGGCTAGAGGGTAGTGCAGTTGGTTTTTAACACTTTGTGGTTCAGATACCCCCTCTAGAAATTTTGAGAAGAGCAATAGATTTTCAGCCCAGAAAACTGCAAATAAGCAAACATACATGTAATTTTAGAAAGTTATGGAATACTTAGGGGTCACTGGACCTCTGGGGTTGAGTAGCTGAAGAGTTACAATGGCTGGTGGAAGGAAAGGTTGTTGGCTGGGTGCTGAGAAGCATTCAAAATGCTTTGCAGTTCAGGCTTTTTTTTTTTTTTTAGATTTTATTGGGGAATTGGGGGAGGGGAACAGCATTGGGGAATCGGGGAAGGGGAACAGACAAGTTGCTGTCCTTTTGTTCTTCAGTCTAGTTGTGGAGGACGTCGCTTTACTGGCCCATGTTGGTATTATCACTGTGCTCTTCCTGAGTGAGGCAGTTGCTCGCCGGCCATTGGACAGCCGCTCATGGCAGCTCACGCTGGCTCTTGCGAGCCGACGCAGGCTGCTAGCAACATACAGTGGCTTGTGGGAGCCCACTGCAGCTCCACTACAGCCTATGCCAAATCCAGCGAGTCATGGCAGCCCAGCTCCAGGTCGAGCTGTTGTTCACCATCTTAGCTGTAGAGGGCACAGCGTCACTGGCCCTAATGTGGGATCCGAACCGGGGCCCTGCTTCTCAGAGCTGGTGTCCCAAGCCAGCTCTTAACCAACGCGCCACTTGGCCAGCCCAGTTCAGGCTTTTTGATTAGGGAATTGCTAAACCATCAAAGATTTTAAAGCAGGTAATCAACAATCTGATGTGTTTTGAAAGGTAATTGCTTGCTATCTTCAGGGTAGGTTAGAGGGTTTAGGAGAGAAGTTTAGAAAGTAAGCGCTAACTAGGCAGGATTGAGGGCCTTTTTTAAATTTTGGTTTTGATTTTTAAAGGATGGGAAAGATTTGGCTTGTTTGAAGGTAAAGGAAAAGGAGCTAGTAGAGAGGCAGGTATTGAGAGGCACAAGAGAAAAGGGAGGTAATAAAGAAGCCTTGGGAGGAATTAGAATCTAAAGCTACTGGAGAGGTGAACCTTGAAAAGGAAACATGAAGAAAGGATGGGAGAGGCTGTATCTGGAAGTGCTGGAGATGGAAGTTGAAATTGGAGTAGTTACCAACTGCTTAGCCACTGATCTATGTACTTTTATTTATGTTATTTCATTAAGTTTTACAAAAATTCTATAGAGTAGGTGGCATTCCTATTTGACAGTTGAAGAAATTATGGCTCAGAGAGATTAACTAAATGCTCCAAAGTCACCGAATAAATGATGGAAGAGATCTGGAATCCAGATATATTTGGACTGCAAAGCTCAGGATCATAATTTCTGCCTTATAGGGTGTTTTAATATCTGATGACCTCTTTTTTTATCTTCCTTTCTGAAACAATGAGTTAAGTTATCTGCATCATGATAAAAGGATAGAGTGGGGTGGATGACTTCAGGGAATGTTAAAAGTTTGGAATAGCAGTTGAACAGGTAAGGGAGCCAACCAGAGACAAGTAAAAGGGCTGCTGAACAGTAGTTAGCACCCAGCAGAAGTCAGAGACAAATTACCCACGAGTCCACCCATTCTGTCTCCTACATTCTCAGTAAGACAGCGTTTCTTGATTATTGTTGATGTGAGCCTTGGAAGACACACTATACTATAATGGAAGGTGCTGCTGCCACCATCTCTGAGCAAGTCACAAGCCTTGTGCTTCAATTTTTTCATCTGTAAAACGGTCTGCATTACTTGATCTCTCAAATTCTAGGATCTTATGATTTACAACCAAAAATATTCCAGGGGGTTTTAAGAGAGGAAGTGTGTTCAGTGGCTGTTTGACTTTTTTAGGGAAGAGATGGTTGAAATTATACAGCTTTTAGATTCAAGCTTGGTTTTTGGTTTAACTTCTCTATTATGTTTAAAGCACCAGGTATTTGTTTTGACAATCTGAAAGTTCTGACATAGTTACTGTATGTAATAGATTTACTACCCTTGGAGTCTGACGACCTGGGTTCTAGTTCCAGTCTATCCCTTCCTAGCTGTGAATATCCAAGTCAGCTAACCTCTTTTTTTTTTTTTAATTGGGGAATTGGGGGGATGGGAACAGTGCTGGGGAATTGGGGGAAGGGGAACAGACAAGTTGCTGTCCTTTTGTTCTTCAGTCTAGTTGTGGAGGACGTCGCTTTACTGGCCCATGTTGGTATTATCACTGTGCTCTTCCTGGGTGAGGCAGTTGCTCGCCGGCCATTGGACAGCCGCTCATGGCAGCTCACGGCGGCTGCTGGCCGCTCACGCTGGCTGCTGGTTACACATGGTAGCCCATGATAACCCACTGCCACAGGGGCTGCAGCCTACGCCGTCGCCGGCTACTCACAGCAGCCCAGCTCCAGGTTGAGCTGTTGTTCAGCATCTTAGCTGTGGAGGGCAGTGTTACTGGCCCTCATATGTGAGATGCGAACCGGGGCCCTCTGGCGTCCCAAGCCAGTTCTTAACCATCGCACCACTCGGCAGGCCCTCAGCTAACCTCTTTAAATTTTAGTTTCCTCATTTATAGGATAGAGATAGTAAACTTTTCTTTAGAGGTGTCGGATGAGATAATGGATGTTGGAGGTCTTTGTAAACTGTATAGTGTTTAATAATATATGAAAAGTTATTATATCTGGTAAAGGAAGAGGGGGCCGTGGGTGTTTTGTATACATTTAAAATAGAGTCTAATCTTGAATCAAATCTGTGACTTAAAAAAACTTCCATTGTTAAAGATTCTTTACATTTATTCTCTCAAGTAAGAACTTGTTATCCCAGTTTCCAGTAGTTTTTAGATAGATATTGACTGTTTTATTTAAGGATAGATAACAATTTTATGATTGTCTGACGGAACTCTAGTGCATTGCTTGATTTGTTAGTTTCCTTTATGGGTGGCTCATTCTGGTGGAACTCAATATGTTTAATCTCTTACGGAAGACCCCCTTGCCCTGACTTTACCGTGCACATGCCATCTAGTTGATAATCAGTGTACTTGACTCTGCCTACCCAGCTGCTTACTCTCTTCTTTGCACTTTGGTTGGCAACACAGTGTCATAAATTGGTGTAAAGGATTAATGATTCATCTTTACCTTGAGTGATCCCACAGCACTTTGTCCATATCTCTGCAGAGTACTTTTCCCTCTGTAGTTTACCTCTTTATTCCCCCTACTAAACAGTACCTGCACGAGTATATGAAAATACACTGAATTAAAGATTCCTATGTTGTTGGTTTCAACTTGTTTAACCATTACAGATGGTAAACAGTTATTACAAATAATGGTGCCACATAGGTCTTTGTACATGTGATGTTTTTCTTTTAATATGAAATCACTGGGTCAGCAGGTATAAACATTTATATAGTGCTTTATTGGTTTTACCAAGTTGCCAACATCAATACTCTTAATTTTTAGTGCTGTTAACAGTTTACAGTACTTGTTTATTCACAACCAACCTTACTAATAATGGATTTTAATATTTTAAAAATATTTCCAGTTTAATAGTACTGCATAATTATTAACATTTTAATGATTAAGAAAGTCAAACAATTTTTCATGTGACTGTAAATTCTGTTCTTGTGTATTGCCCATTTATTTGTTTGGGCCTTTATGGTTTTAGATACTTTTGTAAGCCTTTTATTATGAATATTAATTTATTTTCAAGCTTATTGGAAGATAGATCCTACTCTGTGGTATTCATTTTTATTTTTGTTTTATTTTGTACAGAAACCTAAATATTTCATGCCTTCACTCTTTTTTGTAATTTCTTACATTTCTTCCATCATTAGAAAATTATTTCTCCATAGGTAGAGTAAATACTTTATTAATTTCTCAACTTTTGTTTCTATTCATCTTTTTTTAACTTGGGAAAATGAATTTTGATTGGTGGGATAAAAATGTTATTTTACGTTAATTTTTTTCCATAATGCTATCCAGTTATTTCCAGTATCAACTGTTTTGAGTTTTGGAAGACACTAAATTAAAGTGGTTTTATTCATCTTGAGATAGTAAGATTCGCCTAGGTCATTAGAAATTAAAAATCTTCACTTTATAAGGGAACAAGGATATTAAAAAATAATAAAGTGGGCCGGCCGAGTGGCTCAGTTGGTTAAGAGCTCACTCAAGAGTGTGAGCACG
>NW_017731488.1:3964029-3965210 GCF_001890085.2 Hipposideros armiger
CTTTTGTTCTTCAGTCTAGTTGTGGAGGACGTTGCTTCACTGGCCCAAGTTGGCACCATCATTGCGCTCTTCCCGGGCGAGGCACATCAGTCCCTGGCTTCTGGACTGCTGCTCACAGCGACTGCTGGCCGCTCACGCTGGCTGCTGGCTACACACGGTAACCCATGGCAACCCACTGCAGCAGGGGCTGCTGACTAAGCCATCTCCCGGGACTCATGGCAGCCCAGCTCCAGGTTGAGCTGTTGTTCAGCATCTTAGCTGTAGAGGGCAGTGTAACTGACCCTCATATGTGGGATCCGAACCGGGACCCTCTGGTGTCCCAAGCCAGCTCTTAACCAATGCGCCACTCGGCCGGCCCAAAGTAAGCTTTTCTTAAGCATAGCTTTTTTTGAACAGACTTTTAAAGACATCTGTAAAACTCCATCTTTACTGAGAGCATGATTGTAAACCTATAATGTTTTCATTTTCTTTGTGATAAGGCAAAAACAAATGAAGTTATAAATTCATTCTATTTGTAGCTACCAAATTTCTGTGCAGAGTATTAACAAAAATGGTTTAGAAATAGCAAAGAAAGTTATTTTAGGGAACTGTAGAAATTTTCTACGACTTTGCAATTTCCAGTCCAAAGGGTAAATTCTCTGGTGACAGATAAAAAAGATACATGTAGGTTATAGTATTTACTCCCTGTATTAAGGTAGTAGCGTGTGTCTGAACAATTAGGTCACTCTGGAAGGGCAGATGATACACTATTTGTTTCTTAACTTTATTTCTCTAATGATGTACTTGTAAGTCAAGTCCAAGGAATAAATGGAAATAATACTTTTTTTTTTTTAAGATTTTATTGGGGAATCAGGGGAAGGGGAACAGACAAGTTGCTGTTGTTTTTGTTCTTCAGTTTCGTTGTAGAGGATGTTGCTTCACTGGCCCAAGCTGGCACCATCATTGCGCTCTTCCCAGGTGAGGCAAATCAGTCGCCAGCTTCTGGATGGCTGCTCATGGCGGCTGCTGGCCGCTCACGCTGGCTGCCGTCTACACAAGGTAGCTTATGGCATCCCACTGCAGCAGGGGACTGCAGCCCATGCCGTCGCCGGCGACCCACGGCAGCCCAGCTCCAGGTTGAGCTGTTGTTCAGCATCTTAGCTGTAGAGGGCAGTGTCACTGGCCCTCATATGTGGGATCCG
>NW_017731488.1:3969005-3971196 GCF_001890085.2 Hipposideros armiger
CCGCTGTTGCTTATGTTGCCTGGTCCAGTATATCCTTGTGTTGATGAATGCCTGGTGTTTAGTGAAAAGCACTGTTTATACAAAACAAGAGTTTTAGCTTCAATTAAGTATTAATAACGTAGCCAATTTGTTGTTTGGCTAGT
This sequence comes from Hipposideros armiger, assembly GCF_001890085.2. Lineage (NCBI taxonomy): Eukaryota > Metazoa > Chordata > Mammalia > Chiroptera > Hipposideridae > Hipposideros > Hipposideros armiger. Next base: position 3,969,149 of record NW_017731488.1, read on the forward strand.
TTCATTTGTAATTAGTGCTTTCATGGAATAAGAAAATTGCCAATATATTTTCTTACCCTTTTCTAAGTTTGCTGTCAGAAGGGAACTTTGAAGGGATTTGTTAGAATTTGGAGGTAGTGTTGTAGGGTATAGAAAACTATTGGGAAGAGGATGAACAGCATACAAGGATTAACAAAAAGAGGGATGATGTCTGAGGGCTTGACTGCCTTTTCTCCCTCCTTGTCCTACCAATTTTTTTTTATGGTGACAGCAACTTTCTAGTTTTTACAAACTGAGATGTACCCATTCACCTATCAGGGGTTGCCAATGTTTCTAGAAATGCCCTGATGTCAGCATCTGTTTATAATCTAGCTGAATATTTACATGGTGTTAAAAAAACGTTTGGCAGTTTAGCTGGTGAAGAATCTTCTAAGAACAAATTAGACTAGTGGCTAAACTTTTTTTTTTCCTTTAACCCTCCGTCGGGTGCAGCTGATCTCACAGATTGTTTTGAATGTCTGTTGATTTTTATACTGAATTTATGTAATACACATATTTTTACTTTGTGGCAAATTAAATTTTCATTCTGAATAAATAATCAGCATGCTTACATGTTATTTTCAATTTAAATAAATAAATGTCATACATGCATCTAGTAAATGGCATTCATTGTGCCCAAACTCGTAACTTTTGCATTGCACCCGATGGAGGGTTAAAGTATTTTAGATCTGCCGTTGGGATTCGCGTATAAAGAGGGCTGACTTAAGTTATATGCTGATTTTCAACTGCACAGGCGGTTGGCGCCTCTAACCCCTTGTATTGTTCAAAGGTCAACTGTATTTGGCCACTTCCACCCTGGAAAGGTGAACAGTTTATTCTTAAAGGAATAAGGACATATTCTGGGTGTGGATTTGCCTTTCTGGCTCTTAGGGCTGTGCAGTGAGCACTACATGAGAGTTTAGNCCGGGTTAAAGTATTTTAGATCCGCAGTTGGGATTCGAGTATAAAGAGGGCTGACTTAAGTTATATGCTGATTTTCAACTGCACAGGCGGTTGGCGCCTCTAACCCCTTGCATTGTTCAAAGGTCAACTGTATTTGGCCACTTCCACCCTGGAAAGGTGAACAGTTTATTCTTAAAGGAATAAGGACATATTCTGGGTGTGGATTTGCCTTTCTGGCTCTTAGGGCTGTGCAGTGAGCACTACATGAGAGTTTAGGAAATGTTTAATCTAGTAAGCATCATCCCACCGAACATCATTTCAGGACTGGGACCCCTTCTGTAATAAGTGCAGGAGAGGGCCCAGGGCCGTGGGATCCATAATGGCATCAGATGCAGCGTCATCCAGAAGATGCTACCCTAAAAGAGGCCTAGAACGGCCTGGTGAAGACACAGCCGAAGCACCAACTCAATGTAATATTTTAAAGAGAGCCATCCTTAAGATGGAATATATGCGTAGTCTACTTGCCACCAAATGGCTGGTTGGTTTCCTTAAAAGTTTGTGCCATAGTGGGAGCTTAGTGTTTGTCCCAGCTGCTGGCCATTGGACTTCTGGTGGCAGCAGAAGCATCCTTGGTAAGTGGGAGTTTACATTGTTGTCCATGCACAGTGTATATGTGTGTCTGTCACCATAACCACCTTCTTTCATGTGCCCGTTTTGTCAGCAATGGGGATGCCATGACAAGAGATGGCTGATGTAAACTGGTTGAGTCATGGTCTGCTTGGTTGTTCAGTGCCTAGCATGTGATACAAAGATCTTCAAATGTGTCTACTCCTCTGTCCTCCTACACACTTCTACCCTAAGACCTCCTTGCTCCAGTTTCCCAATCTTTCTCCTCTTATGCCCCCTGACCAGCATGTCTGGACATTTGCCTGTGAATCCGCATGTGTTCTAACCTCAAACCACTTCTTTGTCCACACAGTGAAGATACTCAGGTATCCTGCCTGAAGCTCTGCTCATTGGGAGGGGTTTCCTTTACCCCTCTCTGTCAGTTCCACCCCCTGAGTAAGGCTGTAGTGCAGCCACTACATTTTTTATTTTTATTTAAAGATTTTATTGGGGAATTGGGG
>NW_017732730.1:0-1001 GCF_001890085.2 Hipposideros armiger
AGCCTAATGGCTTAAATTATACAATTTTCAAATAATATAGAAATATGTCATATGCAAACATTTACTTTAGGAAGTCTAATTTTCCTCATTTTTGAACTCTATTATTTCTCAGAGAATTTGTAAGAAGAGATCATAGCTGCTTTGAAAATCAAATGATAATGTCCTAGAAAAATGAAAATGTACAAGTTAAAAAAAAAGGCATATTTCAAAAGTCACATCCAAAGACTCTAAAACCATTTTTGTGTTGCTACAATAGTTGTGTTCTAATTTTTACATAACTTCCACATTAACAAGACAGGTTTTTTTCAATGATATTTATAGACACTTTGACACTTTAGGCATTTGTAGACCACAAGATCTGATGTTCAAAAGACATTTTGAACAATTCTTTCCATTGATATTTATATTGTATAAATTTCTGTTTACAAAATTTATTATTTTGAGTACATTTTACAATTTTACATGCCAACTATTTTGCATATCACTTTATTTACCTATATTTTTTACTGAATAAAACTGTTGGACACACAGCTTGTACAAATAATCACCACAGAATTTCTGCTTCTGAAGAATAGATTTTCTTTGAACTCTCCCAGCGAGGACAACTAGAAAATCTGTATTTGAAAAAGTATATATAAAAATCATGTGGTTGTAGCTCAGAAGACAGTGAAGATATGAGGTAACAAGATCACAGGAACAATAGAAGCCTGGACATTTCTGCCTTTTCCCTCGAGGTACCTGTCAATTCTAAAATAGGTGCTGAGATGCAAAAAAATGTGTCAGAGCTTTATACAGTCTCATGGTGGGGTTAAAGAAATGGAGTTCCATGCACGATGAAGAGGACAAAAATGACTTTTAAGGCTTTGGAAGAAATAGGTGTTAGTGGTAATGGAAACCAGGGAATAATGTGGTGAAGCACATCCTCCACTCATCTCGGTACCTGACTAAATATAGGTTTTTGGTGCCTAAACTACCTCCAAAAAGCAAGAAGAGTAAATTAT
>NW_017732730.1:3571-5727 GCF_001890085.2 Hipposideros armiger
ATTTAATCATGAGTAAAGCATTATACAAATCACAGTTGAGGGATGTTTTACAAAACGCCTGACAAATACTTCCCCAAATTGTCAAGATTATCAAACGAAAAGAAAAGAACATTTCTTTAAAATCTGCCACTGCCAAGAAGAGCCTTTAAAAAGCCATGACAACTATGTATTATGTGACATCTTGGATGAGATCCTGGAACAGAAAAAGAGCATTTAGTAAAAACAAAGGAAATAAGAATAGAGCATGGTCTTTAGTTAACAGTATTGTATCAACACTGGTTCATTAATTGTAACAAATGTATCATACTTACATAAGATGCTAAAAATATGATAAACTGTGTTTAAGGCATATTGGAATTCCCTGTACTATTTTCACAATTTTTCTGTAAATTAAAAACTGTTCCAAATAGAAAATTTATTAAAAACTGCCAAAACAAAAGCAGAGATTAAGGTAGTGGAGAAAGGGCACAAAGGACTTTAGTATTATCTTTCCTTGATTTGATTGAAGGATACTTGAATGATTCTACTTTGTGAAAATTTATAGAGCTGTACAGTTTTGATATATACCTTTTTTAGTTGCTATATTATACGTCAGTTCAAAGGTTTATCAATAACAAAAACTATAAAGATGATTACCAATTGAATTTACAGAGTAGAGACCTATGAAACTAAATCCCTGCATTGTAAACAAATTGTGGAACCAAGCCTACTTTCACACTGAGTGCCTAAATTGTCAAAACATTAACAATTGTTAGTGCCAAAAGTGAAGATACAGGTCTTCAGAGTATAGATTGAATATCTGCATGAATCCTGTGGGACTTCCAAGGTCCTTCCTTCACTCTGAGTGTTCAGAAGACACCCACTCCACAATCTTTGCAGATGATCTTTAGAGTTCTTGACATAAGAGGACTCTAAATTCAGCTAGAGTCAAAAATTGAAAATAAAATCCCCCATTTCCCTTTGTCCAGTAAGCTATAATACCATAAAGTTATTGAATCTTTTCTAACAAAAAATACCAGAAAACCACTCTGTGGAAATATTGACAAATATGGAAACATGAATCTACAGATACTGATTTTTTTGGATCCACTAATAAACCAAATAAGGACCCTAATATAGAAATAAAGACTCAATTTTGAGCCTGCTCACATTGATATTCACTGTTAGGAAACGGATCAAGTGACTATAGGAGTTAGTGAAAATTTACTTGCAGTAGAAATTCTCCCTACCCTATAATAACGATGTCCTGTGCAGCCTTCTGCGGCAGATGCTTCATTGTCTTTTCCTTCAAGCATAATCACTGAGCATGGTGATAGAGGATCCCAGCAGTGGTAAATTGGGCCCTGTGCTCAGTTTAGTTCATCTCAATTTCAAGCAATACCTAGAGTTTAAACCAAATCATTTACACCTAAACCTCCAAAATATGTGGATCCATTTAGGGAACCTCGTGGCAAATGTGTCTTCTTTAATAATACTGTACTCTCTATGGGCCATAGACACTTAGCAAAATAATCCCCCAACATCCAAGATTAAACTAAAAATATCTATGAGAATTTAGATATTCTTTTAATTATTATAGCTCTATATAAAGAGATGTCAACTAATTTATCAGTGAAAAACACCCTCTAAATTCAGAATCAACCTCAACCAGGGAAGGTGAGAGTTTTGTCCCCATTCCTGATATTAACATGACTCTCAACTTGGCCTGAGGTCACTTAACAAATGTTTAATTGAGAGTATGTTGCATAAGCTAGATTAGACCATAAAGGACTAGTACAGGTACAAGGGTTTTGAAATAAACACTTAGGCACAATTAAGGGTTGTTTTGACTCTAGTTTAAGAACCAAACAGAAAACAAGCAATGCAAAAGATGTTTCCCTGACGAGTATACATGTGAGTAGGTATGCATTCCAAACTCAACAAGGCAAAATCTGCTGTCTCATTAGGGAATGTACTGTGAAGAAGGGCTATAATTATGGCTTATTCCATGAGGTTATAACATTTAATTATGTTACATTATTTTTTTCCCTTTAGTTAAGGAATTAAATCCACTAAAACTGTTCTCTAGTTTTACCATTAATGGGTTAGTTTTAGTTTAAGTATGTTATCATTCTCCTAGCGCACAATAGGGTAGGAAAATAAGGGTGAAAATTTAA
>NW_017732730.1:6129-7412 GCF_001890085.2 Hipposideros armiger
TATGGGAATTTTATTATAAATTATCAACATCATATAACACAGAACCCCAAAGTAGTCACATTTTAAGGATGTCTTATAAATGAGTTTCATTGCATGAACCCAGTGAAATAAAATGCTCTCTAAAACTCGTTTTGTTAAACTATATACTTGCATTTTTTTCTTTCTACATATCATTTTGTATCTGCATTCATACATAGCAAAGCAATCCTATGAGTGTTTTGTTTTCTATTCCAAACCTGTAGCTGAAGACTGTTTCTAAAACTGTTGCATATAAAACATTTCCTCAAACTGATGTTAACAGAAAAGGCATTAAAGGTTGCCTCTACAAATGAGGACTGGTATTGATTTTTATAAATAGGGTTCTACTGTGCTTTTCATGTGTTCAGTCATTAACCAGAGTATTTGGATTATGCAGCTTTTATGATTCTTTCAGCACATATAATCTGATTTAATTTTAGCATTCTCATTGATTTCAAGGGGTGTCACAGAGGGCACAGGGATGTAGTGGGTTGACAGAGTGCACCATATGGCATCCAATTAGAAACACCAGAGAATGTCAGTACTTTCTCATTTATAAAAAACAAAAACACTCCATCGCTATTTATTCCTGAGAGAAGAATACATCTAAGATTTCACTCAAAGGCTTTAATGGAATACCCCTTTTTACCATATTTTATCACAGTAGTCTGTATGAGTCATATAAAAGTAGTTTTAAAATTTTTTAAATAGTAATTAATACTTATAATGACGAGAACGTTGGATTTGGCGTCAGACAATATTTTTTCCCATCAACTTAGTAAACTGGGACAATTTGTTGAAACATCTGAGCCCAATTTCTCATTGGTAAAGTAAAAATGAGAACTATCTCATAGAACTTGAAATAGTTTCCTAGGGCCACCGTGACAAAGTACTACAGAAGTAGATGGCTTTATGCAGCAAGTTGTCTCACAGTTCTGGGGGCTGGGGGTACAAAATAAAGGTTTCAGCAGTGTCACTCTCTCTGAAACATGTGGGGAGATCCTTCCTTGCCTTTGTCCTAGCTTCTGGTGGTTTGCCAGCAATACTTGGTGTCCTATGGCTGTGGCGGCATCACTCCACTCTCTGCCTCTGTTCACATGCTGTTCTCCCTGTGTGTCTCTATCTCTGTGTCTCTTTTCTCTTTCAATAAGGACACCAGTCATATTGAATTAAGGAACCATTCTACTCAATATGAACTCATTTTAACTAATTACATGAAACAATTCTATTTCCAAATAAGTTCACATTCTAAGATACCAGGACCT
>NW_017732730.1:14792-18552 GCF_001890085.2 Hipposideros armiger
GATGATTATGCAGAGTTGCTTCCCACCTCTCCACCATGGCATGTGCTGTTTCCCTGCCTCACAGGATTTTGTGAAGCTCTGAGGTTTCCACAGGGTAATGTATAGGCACATAACATAGTAAATGTCATCAGAAGACACTCATTAAATATTCTTTTTGTACCTTTCCATTATATCAATGTGGTATAGTCAAGGCCTTCTTGGTAATAATTTGGAAACTAAATGAACAATTGGCAATGAGACAGGAAAAATTGATAGATGACAATTGGTAGAGAATGACGAACAAGGGTAAGGTGTGTAAATACAGTTCTTGCTTTGGGAAATTGAATATACTTTGGTTGGACCCATATTCTCTTTTTTACCCAATATTGTCTTAAAATTTTTTACTCAACCTCATTTTTTTCAAAGGCTACAATAATAGCATTATTCTAAATATACTACATGAGGACACCACTCTTTTTTTTAATTATGAACTAAATATGTAAAACATGTCTAATAGTTAAAAATTACCAAAAATATATATTCTAGTCATATTCTTTCCTTAAACTTTCTTTTTATCTTTTTACAATGTGTTTAGATATAAGGATCTTATTGCTTTTCAAAACTGATTCCTAGAAAAATCTTTAAGCTTCTTGTTCACGCAAAGTTATCTAGAGTCTAAAGCCATTAACACCATATCAAACTTTGTTTCAGATTTTGTTGATTGTTAAGGAATATTACAGGGTTGTCTTGCTATAAGAAAATGATGTGCTAGACACAATTTTCTCTGAGGAGCTACATGGTATTTGAGAATCAGTTAAAACAGAAATAATGACCCTTATTAAGCTAAGTGTTTGAACGAGAACTGTGTCATGTACAGATGTATTTTTAACAAGAATCAAGTTGAAATTAAAAAAAAAAGTCCGATGCTATAAAATAATCTGTAACAAAATCAGGCATTTGGCATAGCATGATATTTAAAAAATAATATCCACTAATGTTTTTTTAGCTTTAACAAAAATGTCTTGAGCATAAATTTAAAGCTTATAAAGCTTCTGTGTTATAAGCTATGTGTTCCTTTCTCTTTTAGGAAGATTATCTTGTTGCAACACTACTACTGAATCACTCAGGAGGCTTAAGTACAATTAAGGTCTTTTCCTAAGGTTAGTGGGAACTGTAACAGAGAGAACTAGTTATAATTCTTTATACAAAATCCTCACCTCAGCAGTTAGAGTGGTGTCTTCAAAAGCTCCCAGCATGCATTGAAAGATGTCTGCAGTTTACCATGCACTGTAGACAGGATATTAAAATAGATGCTCACAATTCTATATATCGGGATGAAGGGACATTTGATGAATGGGGAGTTCACCATTCATCCTATGATAAGTTCTGTTTCCAACAAGCAAAAGGGTTGACCACCTGGACCTTTTAACTTGAGCCCATTTGTGACAGCTCTACTACCAGATTAACTCTTGTGGTTATAACACGGATAAGGCTTTGGAGCATTGCATTGTTTTATAACAGCATAAAATGACAATCTCTCAAGTATCTGGCAATGTTACATAAAGTGTGTATTAAAAATAAGTTTTTTTAACTCATTATTATGTTTTAGTAATTTTCATGGGCTTATTTATTTTTGTATCAGAAAGAATTTAAATAGTATTCTTCTTTATGGCTTTCTAGTCATTATTATTAACAATTATAATATTTTTCCAAGGGAAAATCATTTAAACTAAGTAATTGGTGGTGACTCTAAATTAAAATGAACATAGATTTTAATTTACTATCACAGTCATTTTCATTAGTTATTTGCAACGTGCAATGATTAAAAAAGCTAGTTGTTCTGAAAATTATGCTAAAAGTTTAGGCATGGCATGCATTATTCAAAGCTGATAAATGAATAAATTAATGAGAATGTTGTATATCTGTGTGCCAGTGTTTTCCCATTAATAAGTTCCATGATTTAATAGTAATATGTACTTAAATATCTTTTTCTTTAATACTTAACCTGTTATTACTTTGCTATTATAAAAGACAGAATTAAGATTATTTGTTTTCACTGAACTTTATCTTAATAATTCTAGTGCATATTAGATTTATATTCATAAATTAAAATGTATTTCTTTGTTACAGTAAATCTCTATAAACATGATTACCATTTTAAATGTATCTGAGGTACATGAATTTGTGCCTTTTATATTTTCAAATATATGTTAAATGACTAAATGAATTTCTAAATTCATCCCAGAAAACTCATTTAAGAGTGGACATAATCCAATTGAATGTAATCTAAACATTGGTAAGCATTGNCCAAAGAAAGAAAATAAAACCAACAAAATGAAAGAAATCTGAAATATATATATATATATATATATATGCAATTTTATATCAGATTATATATTACATAATTATATACAAACATCATATGCACATATTTTGTCAGGCCAAAGTGAAATAAGTCAATACAAAATGTTCTTAAGTTTAAAAATAAATTAAATACCAAGCATAAGAATCATTAATTAAGGGGGTTTTAGAGAAATCGTTGAAGGCATGCATAAACAATACAAATGACTGGCATTTGCTGCCTGATGTCCATCTGCAGCTCTAAAAACAATGCTCAACTACTAAGCCTGATTTTCTCTTCTACATTCAATAGTGAAGCTGTTCACCAAAGCCTCCCTGGCATTTTACTTCCATTATGCATTTCTATCCACAGCACAATAATGTGCTTTACTCAGTTCCACAGGCTAATCTATTCTTCTTTTTTTTTTTTTGAGATGTCTGCTTACTGTACAGTTCTATAAGAAAAGACCTTATTTTTATGAAAGAATCGAAGAAACAGCTGTTGGACAAACATTACTTGAGTATTAAAAAGTGTTTAAATTCAGGACACAAAACAAAAATAACATATTATTAGTAATAGTAAACAGTAATAGTAAACTACTTTTACAATACAACTTTTTGAATAAAGTAAACATACTCCTTTAGTATATGTACATTTCCTCTACAGATTTTACTTTTGCCATAAGTAAAAAATGTGTGCTAATAAACATCAGAAAGCAAATTATGAAGCAAGGGTTTATTTCCTCTAATCATGTAGAGCATTTTACTATTCAGAGATTCCACATGAAAATTCTCAATTCTTTCTCTCTCTCATATGTATATGCTTGTAGATCTCTGTACATTTTGAGACTTTAAACAATCTAGTAAATAGCAAATTAACCATTTTAGAAGGCATAGTACAATATCAGGAAATGATCCATTTAAATCAAAGCGAGAAGAAATAACATTCCTCCACAGGCGATGGTAGTTAGAACCGACCACGTTCCTAGTGTTGTCATTAGAGCATGGATGGCTTTGTGTGATTTTATGTGCCACATAATAATACATGTCCACCTCAACTTGTTCATACAATGAAAGACATTGATGCTTTTGTCAGATTTGATACCAATGGGATATCAACTTTGCCCAGATCCACTGCCAACACTTAGAACTACTGTCATATTGTTCCTTTTTTCTATGCATTTGCTATATTCTGCTGCACCAGTGGGAGATTGAAATCGTGCCATTGTTGTAGCCTATGCACAGAACAAAAAGCCTGATGAGGGATAGAAAAAGTGTGACTTGGTCATAATGGATCTGGGGGATTTTCTGTTGCTATGCAATAGAATTGAAAAGACTGCATTTTTGTAAGATGCAGTTTCTATTTGGGATGGATTCTCTGTTAAAAGTAGTAAACAAATGGCTAGGGTTCTGGAACAGATTTCCATGATTTCTGGGACAC
>NW_017732730.1:22020-32428 GCF_001890085.2 Hipposideros armiger
AAGAAAGGATAAAATTCCAGAAAAAAATCATACAAAGCAGTGTTTTGATCGTTTCAAAGCAAGTTGGGGCTATGTGGAAAGGGTGACCATCAGACATTGGCTGAGAAATTGGCTCAGTACAAAATCACAAAATTGCGTGAAACATTGTGTCCTGCAAGCCTTTTCTGAAGCTCTAAACATGGTTTACAAATTGAGTGTGTCTCTGTCCAGTAACTTAGGTCTTTTAGGCAATAGTTAGGTATTATATTCTTACACATGGAATTTTAAACAGCCAAGTTTCTACCCATCTATAATTTTAAAAATCATGGTTTTCAGCGTTATGTGTTTTTTGTTAATAAGAGCAGTTTTTGTATGTTAGCTATATTTTAATAAAAATCTTAAAATATAAAACAAAAACAAACAAACAAAAAAAGCAGTTTTTACAGGTTCACACAGAACATGAAATTGAAAGAGGTTACTTGAGAATTAGGTAAGGACTTAACTTGAATTCAAGAAATATGTATTTTACTGCCAACCTAATTTATAATGACTTCAGAAAGGAATGAGTGTTATCAATACTTAAATATTTTATATAGCTTAAAAAGATAAGAAAATTTAATTGATTGACTTAAATAAAACAAGAGTTTAGTTCAATGTAACTAAATTTCTGAATAGAATAGTATCATTTGCTTATATTGGGTTGTCAGAAAAGTCATGACGCATTTTTGTGACAAAAAACATAGAGAAAATGAGTCATGACTTTTCCGACAACCCAATAAGATAGACTTGAAAATTTATGGAGAGCTATCTTAGATTATGTTTATTTGTAACTTTAATAAATTGAATAATAATCCCATAGCACAAGTGGCCATGTGTACTTTTATTTTTTTAAATCAAGGGCCGCCCTAAAGGACAACCCAAGCTCATATTAATAGAAATTCAGGAAACTAAAGTTTCTTAGATATTATCCATAAATTCTTATTTTCTGTGGAAGTTTCAAATTTATCGTATTAGATTAGAAGTTGCTTTGGTTCTTTTTACTTCACATCTTTTGCCTGAGTTCTTTAAGTTTCTTATCCCAGTGCATGATACTGATACCTCATGTGTTTTATGTATTATAATCAGATATAAGATACTAGATTTTGAACAGGAGATGCTGGCTTCGTTCTTCTGTAGCAATATCACAAACATGAAAGAAAAAGGAACAAGAAAATGTGGCATTGAGATATGCTCAAAATATTTATTTGGGGGAGTTAAACAATTACTTAGACACTGTTGCTGAGACACGTAATTCAAGGGCTAGATAAAACATGTATTCTTGAAGCTGATTCCTCTGGCTGATACTAGCAGAAAGTAGCTTAGCTAGGAGATATTAAACACCTGTCCTCCACTCCGGAGCCAGCAGATGATGGGGATGCTGCTTTGTTCTTTGTCCTGTGATTCGGAGGCATGCAAAAACAGAATTGCTTTTCATCATTTGGCAGGAGCTACCTGGCCAATTTAGAGACTCGGACAAGGGACTGAATGAGTTTACATTTTGAAGAACCAATTCCATTCTATCTGATTGTGGTAAATTGCATATTTTAATATTTTAATATAATTAAATGAGCTTAAGTACACTAAAGAAAATAAAGTAATATATTCCGCTCTACCACATGAGCTAATAAAGTAGAAATGATTATGGTTTGGTAGTTAGCATTCTTATTCAAAATGATCAACAATACAATACTTTGATCAACACATTTTTAAGGATTGCCTTCAACTCTCTTCCAGGATTCCTAAATTCTAGCGTGGAACTATTAATATTAGCATAAACCAGGGGTCAGTAAATGTTTTCTGTAAAGGTTAGATAGTAAATATTTTAGGTTTTATGTGCCATAAATGTGTGTCACAAGTATTCAACTCTGCTTTGTAGTATAAAAGAACCACAGACAGTATGTGTTGCCTTATAGCTGCTGAACTGTCTGCCCCCGACGCCCCAGCCAACCTCATGACCTCATAAGGTCCTGAGGAGGTGTCTTGGAAGGCTGAGACCTGATGGAATGATATCGGTCATCTCCCTTATCTGGATGGTTTCGGTACAGTGACTCCATCCCCTGTGGTTGTGCATGTGTGTATGAAGGCACAGCACATGTTGGAATACAATGGGGCCTTTCAGGAAAAACAGCAGTCAGGTACGTAACTCATACAGACCGTGGAAAAAACAAGTTTCACTTCCTTGTATGATTACTAATAAAAGCTATGCGTTGGCCCGATTCAGGGCTCAGTCCTCAAAAACTTGAGTCCCTTGGCCCTGCTTTAACTCTTTATTTGACTCGTGTTTTCTTAACCCTGCGCCACCCCTCTTGCACGGGAGAGCCCTTGCCGGGTGGGACGCAACAAGTATGTAAGCAGATGCTCCAATAAAGCTATTACAAAAATAGGCAAAGGGCCTGCATTGGTATGCAGGCCATAGTTTGCTGACCTTGATCTAAAAAACTGATCAGGAAGTCGTCATAGAAAATATAGTCCCCAAGTTCTCAGAACTTCAAAATAGGATGTGTGTAGTTTTTATATTAGGAAGAGAGCTTAAATGAATATAAAACACTTGACCCATTCTTTTAATAAGCATCTTGGAAATAGGTCTCCACTTTCTGCAGACGTTAAACATTGTGATAAGTATGCCAACTTGATGTGCTTTGTCTTGACTCTTGAGATTAAGAGTCACTAATGGTATGAGAGATACTCCTCCTGATACTGATATTCCTCTCTAAATCAGGCTGCTTTGTCATATGCATTTAAACATGGTGGACAGTGATAATAGTAAATCTTAAGCATTCATTTTCTTACTATCTGGCTCTCCAGTTTCTTCTACCTAAAGCTTTATTTGTACTTTGCATTCTTTTCCTTTTAAAGGCCCTGAATTATGATGGTTTCAGCTCTTATAACATCTCCATCGATCGTTGTTCTCAAAAGAATCATTGATTTCCATCATGTGCTCCTTTACTTATGTTATACTTTAATATATGCCTCCCAGAGAGAGTAAAAAGTCCGCCTTTTGTAACCACCATTCTATCCTAAGGGCCTGAAACAGTATCAGGCCTAACAGGGATGTGGAGTAAATATTTTCTGGATGAATGAGTATCACTTTAGATAATGATCTTTCTTTTCTTCCATACACAATTTTCTATTTAGTCAAAAGTATCACAGGCACAGATAAGTAGGCTCTTTCAAATATATTTTCTGTAGAACTGAAGGTAAAGAAGCTTATGACTATTCAGCATAACATTGCATTAGAGATAACATTTGTTGTAGAGGCAGGATTACTCTGAGATACCTGTGCTTTAAACCCTTTACAGCAAGTAAGATGTATTCCTTCAGAGATTCTTTCCTTAATAGGATTTCAGGCAGCTTTTGGAAGCCGCTAAAATAAATTGCTTTTAAACATGGATGTCATATCACATTAAATGAGGTTATGAGTCAATATCCACTGTGCGCTATAATATATACCTCACCCTATTACAGATTTAATCCTGGATTAAAAAGAGAAATCCTTTCCTGATCTTCCCTCCAGCCTACTTTCCCTTCTCTTCTTGAAAATGTGAGCTTTTCAAATGACTAGAAGAATCCATTATAAGCATCTACTGTTTTGCCTGCTCTAAAGTAATTTGGTTCTGCATTAATAACTCTTACTTCACAATCTCTCATAAACTCAGTTTAAATGCCTATGTGTTATACAGGGTTGCTTATGTCATGAAGGAATGTTTGGTGGTCCAAATTCTGTTTCCTCATTTGGTATAAAGAGTTGGTACTGGACAAAGTTGTAGAAATGGCCTGTCAAGTTGGTCCTCAACATCCCTTCCCTCTTCCTCCAACTTACTACCATAAGTAGTAAGAATATTTGATTTTGGAACCATTATTTCAAAAGCAGACATCTATTAGTCATAAGTAAACTCAGAATTGAGAGGAGAGGGCAGTCATATTCATAGATAATTATAATTCAGTGTAATTGATTCTATATGAGAAACTATATATGAAATTATGGAGGAAGAAAAGAAGGGGGATTTAACTAAATTTGGATATTCAGGAAATACTTGACAGAGAAGAAAAGATATTTAAAATGTTTTAAAAGATGAGGATCTACCTGTTGGAGAAATAGGCGAGGGAACATTTCAACTGGATAAGCAGGGCCATTTTAAGAATGAGAAGTTTCAAAGTCACTGAAGAAAATTCAAAAACTGGAAATGAAGGCGTTACCAGATTTTAAAGGGTCTTTTAAGTCCTGCTAAGGAGTTTAGATATTATCTGTAGACAGCAGGGAGACTGATGAATTAAGCAGAAAAAGATATGAAAAAATGTTTTATTTTCTCATGAATTAATTTAGTTTTTATGAAGGAGAAAGGAGCATATGACAGTTATGTAAAGAATACAGTTAAATGATGAGTTCTAAATTGCAATGTTCCAGTGAAGACATGAGGAGGCCTGAAGGAATCTTGAGCTACAAGGATGCAAAGGAGGGGCATAGTGCAAAGATATTTATAGTGATGTGCTTGTAAAGGTTTAATGGGCTCACAAAAAACACCTGATTTGTACCGTTTGAAAACTTCTGTGGTATATAAATGCCTCCACCATGGCAACTGAAAACTACCTTATCACCTTCAAACTGCATTATCTTGGAATGCGGGCTGGGGAGGAGAGGCACAGAGTTCATGCCCTAGGCTCCGGCACCACACGACATGTTTCTGAGGTACAATCCATGAAAGGTGGAAGTCAATGGAATGCAGTATATGATAGAAAAACATTTTTATATAAATCCCAGATTTTAAGCTTGGGGAAAAAAACGTATCAATAGTTTATGGCTTGTGTTTTATTCTCAGATGGCTTTGCATCATAATAAAAATAATGCTTGCTAAAAGAAACCTTTCAAATGTTTGCATTTAAACTGATATCCTCAAGAGACATGTTTGCACTTAAACTGATAGTCTCAAGACACATAATACCTTTACATAGAGGTATATAAACAATAATACAAGGAATTTCAAAAAGGACATTTGTTGAAAGTTTATCTAAACTACTCCATAATGTTGCTGACTCTGCTTCCATTTTGTGTGGCCAAATAGCCTGCAGGGGCCTTGAACTCACACTAGCCCTCCTTCCCTCGAGAGCATAAACTAGATAATAGCCACAGGGTCACAAGTAAATGTAAGTTTCTGATACTGACTCCCCCAGCAATGCCTCTGTGATAAGCATCCTTCCTGTCCCCCTGCGCCTTCCCTTGGGTGCCTCTTAGAAAAGACTCCCGCAAGGCTTACAAAAATGCTGCTCTTTTAGGTTTGAATTGACAAATAAAGCCTTAGCTGGGAACCCCATAGCACTTTACACATGGACATTAGTTCAGGCATGTGCCCCAGGCCCGATCCGACTCTGTCTGCACCTGGCTTGATCTTCTCTTGTGATCCCTCCAGGTGTGCTGTGTACCTCCTCCAGGACCTGTGAGTAAGACACTTCTGTATTTCACTTTCCCTTTGCTATCTTTTTTTTTTTTATTATGAAATACACATTTTTTAGACTTAGGTTAATCTGTTCAACACAGTGCAATAGTTATACTTTTTACCCCTCGGAGTGACAACCCCCTCCCTTTGCTATCTTTTGTTGAACCATGTCTCACCATCCGGCACCCTGACGTCCCTGGGCTCTATTTATCAAATATTAGTTTAACAAAATCACAACATCAGTTGAGGAATGTTTTGTGTTGAGAATAAGAAACTTTATGCACACCTCAATGATTCAACCCAGATCAACCATCCCTAATCCAGCCATCTCTAACTGTTACGGACATTACTAAATGTAAAAAGATGCTTTCTTTATTTCAGATATCTTCAAAGATTTTAATATGCTAATTTACTTTCTGAAACTAAAGCAGGAATAGACTCTATAATATTTTCCAAAAGTAATTGGAGAAAGATTCTATATTTACTGAGAGTCTTGAATGGCCAGTATTCTAGGTGAGAATTGATGTAAGTTCTTCTTCCTATTATTTGAATCAGCATTCTCTGTATTACTAATTCTTAAATTAAGTATCTTGATTATCTTTAAATTATGAATAAATATGATTTTATCAACCTAGTACAACAAATTATAAAAGTTTGGATACTGCTGGTCTACATGAAAATCAATTGATGGACTTGTAATTTGAACTATGGAAACTACATATAAAATACTATTACATATGCTAATGCACATATTACCACTACAAAGACATATCATCCAAGGGGGGTTGACAGAGGTAAATTGGGAAGACATTTTCTCCCTAGACATTATAAATGAATGAATAGGTTGAGTTTGAAAGTAAAAATGTTCAAAAACAGGTGATCAGGTGAGATCCATAAAAAATTGACTGGTTGCATCTAAAAGTATACCCATGACAACTGGATAGTACCTTGTCTGAGGGAGTAATAATATATTCATAGAAGGGGATGTGCAGCATGGAGTGTAAAAAAAAAAGAGCCCATGTGCCATTTTTTTTTTCTGGATGAAAACTAATAGGTGCAAAGAAATAAATAGTTATTAAGCACAAGCTAAGTAATTTATTAATATTTTCTCCTCTAATTCTACAATACTCCTATGAGTTGTAAGTATTATTATCTTTGTCTTATGAAGAAATTCTATTTGGGGAATTTAAATACTTGGTATATGAATTAATTTCTGTCAGGATCATAAATTTTAACACTTTTAATCACTGTATTCCACTCATGTTCTTATTAAAAGCAAGAAAAATATTACTCTGCTTTTTAAAAAAAATATAATAATCCATGTATCCAAACAAGGATATAAATTTTAAGTGGACAAGCTGATAAATTTTCTTAGTGAATGAATATCCCAATGTTTTTCAACCCAAACACTTTCTTTTTGCCTGTTCAGTCCTTCCCCTTGACACATTCCTTTGAATTCTGTTGTTCCTACTACATATAGTAGGAGCATATATATATATATATGTTCTGCTCTGATTGTTACTTCTTTTTGTTGACTATTGTAAATTTTCTATTATCTTTTCTTGTTTTTCTGTTCTTGACCCTTATTTAATTCACTCTTTGAGTCTGCTAAATGTATGTTTGTTTTCATTTTCAAAATTATTTTGGGGGAAGATACTCTGCAAGTATTCAAAATAATAAAACACCATATACACTAATGTGGGCAAATGTGTGAGCCTAAAAGAAATGTGTCTGCCTTAAGTAAAACGAAATGATGTCAAACATGAACCTATTCCTGAAAAACCAGTTAGCAATGTTGAAAAAAGACAAATGTCTCCTAGCTATATTCATCAGAAATGACATTATAAGATTGTTGTTTGACCATTGGTGTCCACTGATTGTTCAAAAAATGAAATATAGAAAGACTTTCCACCTAATACTAATGCTTTAAAGCCAACTTAAATTTGAGGAATTATTTGCCTGGTCTATAAAACAGCACATTGTACATATTCTAGCATTTATAAACCCTGGTCTCCAAGTAAATTATCCAGATAATTAAAGGTAAATCCAGCTATGGAATTTAAAACACATTTGCTGGACACTAAATTTTCAAGATATTAAATAAATTCAGTCAAAATTTCTTTATTTACTAAAATAATCTGAGTTTTTAGACTCAAATGATTATGTTTTTTTACCCAGATTTTTATGCACAATTTAAATGAGCACACATAGAGTTAATATGTTACTTTATATTTCCTCAAAGACATAGATTGCCATAATTCCTACTAGAACCTCCAGCACATAGTAGTTTTTCTATAAATTATTGCTTGCTGAAATAGCTACTGTGTAGTCAAAATGAATATTTGTGATATTTGTGATCCAGTTTAATAATAATTTTTCCCCAAAAAATATATAAAAGGTACAGATCGTGAAGTGTGAGAGAATACAACAGTTTATACTATGAATTCCAGGAGACATTTTAAATGACATCAACAGACACCAGTAATTTGGCATTTTTAAATCTATATTAATTGACTTCATCAGTGGCAGTTCCAATAGGAGTGAGAAAGTCATAGAATGGAATTTAGAGTAGGACTTGGAGAACCATGATACAATTTTGGAAACTCTCCATTCTAAATAGATAATTTGTCAGCAAAGCAGCCTTTAAATTGCTCTTTTATGCTATTTTGTTATTTTCTTTTAAAAACAATTCACTTAAAACTGGGGTAATATTTTTTCAGGAAGAATCTGTACTTTCTTGACCAGACCATTATCCAGGACATCTACTATTAAGGCTACAAGAAAAACAAGACAGTGAAAATAAAAACATGGGAGTCATGGACTAAATGTTATGCTAACAGTTCTGAATTTTGTAATACAGTTAACAAATTATTTTAGTCATATGCAAAATCTCTATTTGCTTATAGAATAGGTACAACAAACTACAACCTGAATAGGGGACTGCAAATAGAGTTAATGATAGGATTAACCTGAAAAATATTCTTGGAATAAAAATCTATTCATTTTATTAAAAAAAATGAAATTTCAATGTACTAGTTTAGCTCCATCTTTGCAATGTAAACAAAGTTATCTGCTGTTTTCATGCCTAAAATCACACCCATAATTTTTATTTTTGTCGGTGTTTGGTGCATATTGCTACTCACTAGGCGCATAGGCTATCCTGCCTCATTTGTTACCATATTCATCGTACAGGTCATCATGCAGGAGCTTTTGAAAATTGTCCAAGTGTCCAACCCACACAGCAAGTGTGCTACTGCACAAACCATTAAAGTCTGTCATTATTCAATATTCAATATTGCGCTATTCCATGTCCAATAACTATCTCTAGGAAGATTCATGCTCTTGCACCAATGAAGTATTCATAACTCTGTGTAAACACTGCAGGAAAAAAATCCAGATTATCCCTCATCTGTTTTAGGCAGGTGTCTGCAGCTCTTGACACTGCCATTTTGCCTAAAGACATTACTGCAGGGGACAATAGAGATACACAAATCTATCTACTTTCTCCGAGTAAACAGAAAAAGCCTTCGTGGAGGCAGAGGTTTTAGTTCAGCACATTCATTACCTTTTAATTGCTTCTAAATTGCATTGTGACCTGTCGCATCAATAGCCAAATCTATCTAACTGGAACTAGCACAGTTTGGGCATGCATGCTGTGGAAAGGTTTTTCCTTCACTGGTATATGTGTGTGCGTGTGTGTGTGTCTGTTTGGATGTGCCTGTGCAGCTGCACCTGTTATTATAAAACCAGATAAAGACACAGTAAAAGAAAAACACAAATGCATTGCTAGGAAAACAGCTAAATAATAAACACAGACAAATTTCATCCAAACATTTGTCATGTATACGTTAAATGAGGACCACGTCAAAAATGAAAATTTCTAATTGTTGAATAAAATGATTTTCAATGTCAGATGTTTCATATGTCTAAAAAACATGGAAAGTCATTGCAGAATTAAGCATTGCTTTTCAAATGTTTAAGCTGTGTAGAAAAATTACACTAACGGAAAAGATAAGTTTGAATGTTTTCGGCTGGGCCGCAGTGAGCACAATGCCATAAAAAAAATGAACTACCCTATCAACCAGTGTGAGCGCTGAGGTATACAGATGATTATTCCTCTAGGAGACTTACTGAAAGCTACTTAACAATCACTTGTAGAATGTACTTCAAAAAAGTGCAACCCGAAGGCTCATGTTTCAAAGCCTACAAAGAAAAATGCCATAATTCAGAGCCTTAAGTAGTGCTTTCAATTCACCTTACCACTTTACATTTCCTCCATATATCCATTTTTATAGTTCAGTAAAGGAAAATAAAAATGCAGACAATAAAGGAATTAACTCATTTTCTCCTTTCAGGTCTTTAGTCAACTCTGCATCTGAATTAAACTCTTTTTCAGGAAAAGTAGGGAATGTAACTGCTTCCAAAATTAGAAAAGTAGCATGTTAGTCTAGTCTGTCCAAGGCCTTGCACAGTAGGCAGGAATATAGTGGAGTTGTGCTGAGCTGGCCTTCATGGGTAGCAAGTTCAGTATTGTCATTGACATACCATGAAGGCATTTAAATGAAATATCTCTGCTCTTTAAATCTTGATGTAAGTGGTCATGTAGGAAGGAGTGTAGAAAATAAGAATTATTATAGTAATCCCAGGGCATTAAGTTAGAAATAAAGAACTATCAAAAGGAACTACAATCATCAGCCAGAAAAGAGAGAGGATAATGAAGAGACAGTGAGATTCTGGAGACCAAGTAAACATAGACTTCAAGAAGTTGGAACTAATGCCTCAGGTCAAATAACACAGAGACTCAGAATTAATTCTTGAACTTTGCAAAAATCTACGTTATTGCTGAGCTTGGCAGTTTTAGAAATATTCTTTTTTTTTAAGGATTTTTTTTATTGGGGAATTGGGGGGATGGGACAGTGCTGGGGAATTGGGGGAAGGGGAACAGACAAGTTGCTGTC
>NW_017732730.1:32719-139820 GCF_001890085.2 Hipposideros armiger
ATGTGGGATCCGAACCGGGGCCCTCTGGCGTCCCAAGCCAGTTCTTAACCATCGCGCCACTCGGCCGGCCCAGGAATATTCTTGAGCAGATAAGAAGTGACGGAACCCAATGCACAGATAGAGGGATTCTCCATATTTTGGATCAATTATGGAAAAATTTATCAATGGGACTCACAGGAGGGTAGATCACATGAGTACAAATCCAAGTTGAGATTGCTGGTAGAATATCAGGAAAGTGCTCTGACTTCTACTACTTTTCCCAATGAAATAGGAAGCAAGACAATAAACTAAATGTGAGGAGGAAGGAAGACATGCTTGATACATGAGGGGGTAAGCAAGGTAAGAAATAGCTCATTCAGAGAGTGAGAGAGTGATATTGCACAGCGAAGTGTGAGAACATTGCTGGGAAAGCTTAAGGTTCCATGTACATTTAATTGTCAAGAATTTTAAATTTGATCAAACATTATGTATGGGTCTGTGTTTCCTGTAGCCTGACCTAGCTTATATGGTATAGATGAAAAATAGTAAAGCTGGATTTAATGGGGGATGAGATTTTTTTCCTGTTGAGTATGATATTGAGATGGTGTAAGGAGATACCAATCCATGAAATCTAAGTGGGGTAAGGAGGAAAAGAAGAGAAGTTGAGAAAGATAGAAAGAGAGAGAGAGAGAGAGAGAGAGAGAGACAGACAGACAGACAGACAGACAGAGACACAGAGACAGAGAGAGAGGAAGAGAGAAATATAAAGAACAATAAAGAGCAAGTCCCAGTGATGTCAAAGAATTGAGTGGAATGTAAGCTGGAAAGACAGAAGGAAGCTGTTAGTTACAAGAGAACTTGAAAATAAGATTGTGGGGTGAACAGTGATTTTGAAAATCAGTCTAAATTATGACCATGGGAGTAAGTGACAAAAATAATGTTCAGGAAAATATCATTGTAGAATATGAATACAAGGATATAAAAGGCTATAGATAGAATATTTAGGTGACCTGGGATTACACCGAGAATTATGACCAGATTAAATGTCTGCAAGAGTGACAGTGAGCCCAATGTGGGCAGCGTACTTAAAATGGTGGATTCTGGAGGCAGGCTGAACTCTTGAAGTTCAAAGGCAATTTCAAAGCTTGAAGAATTTGAATACATTACTGAAGCTTCCTCTTTTTATGTATAAAATTGGAGTAATAATAATAGTAATATCTACTTTAAAGGGTTTTATAAAAGTTGAATGAGTAAATGTTGTATCTTTTAGTGGCTCCATAAGAATATTGTATCAGCATTTTCCTCCTGTCTTACACGGTCATTTTCTTATTCTACCATTAGCTGACATGCATGTTTTCATTTTCCTATTAAAACAAAATAAACTCAATCTGAAACTAAATCATATTCTGTATGATTCAAATTATATGACCTCTGGAAAAGGTAAAACTGTGGAGACAATATAAAGATCAGTGGTTACCAGGGGTTAGAGGGGAGGGAGGAATATATGCAGAGCATAGAAGATATTTAAGGCACTGAAACCACTCTGTATGATACCAAAATGGTAGATACAGTCATTATACATCTGTGCAAGCCCATAGAATATACAACACCAAGAATGAATCTTAACATAAGCTATGGAATTTGGAGGATGATATGTCAATGTAGGTTTATCAATTGTAATTAATATACCACTTTAGTGGGGGATATTGATAATGCAGGAGGCTATGCATGTGTGGGGACAGAGATTGTATGGAAAATCTCTGTATTTTTTGCTCAATTTTGCTGTGAACCTAAAACTGTTTATATATATGGGTGCCAAAAAATGTATACATATGTAAGAAAAGAGAAAATTGTATTCCAATTGTAATACTCAATACATACTGATAAAAAAAGATGAATACAAGTCACATTTGACTTCTGCAATTACAAGAGGTGCTCAAAGTGGTTACCATCAACACCCAGACTCTCCTGATTATGGCGAACTACTACTTGAGCAACGTTGACCAAAGTGTCCAATCGTATTGCTGCACATGCCATTTCAATTTCTTTCCGAAGTACCGCCAGTGTAGCCGGTTTTCTGCGGTACATTACATCCTTTAAGGTCCCCCATAGGTAGAAGTCAAGGGGTGGTAAGTCAGGAGAATGTTCTCAAATTTCAAATACCACTTCAAAATGGTCTTGTGCTCCTCGAATGACAACGGTGCTTCCGCCATTTCCTTTGACTGTCCTGCCTGTTCCATGGTGATGCTAGCATTCATTTGATTAACACCATCTTTTGAGCAAACATCATACTACACATTGCTAGTGTAATTCAATTCAACTTTGAAAAATAACACATAGATAACATCTCTTAAAATGTGTATACATGTTTTTAGCACCCCTGGTGTGTGTGTGTGTATCTGTTAAAGAAAACTATCTTGACTACTTTCCATTTTGCCTGACATACAACTTGACTAACATTTTTATTTCCAGTCCATGTTTAATTCTTTTCTAACTCTTTAGTGAGATACTTTTTTGTTTCTCTTTTGAGCAAAATTCCTAGCATAGCTGTTTATACTCATTGCATCCAAATGCTCCCCTCATTTTTTTAAACCAACTCAAACTAGAGGTTATTATTCTCCTTGAAACTGCTTTTAAAAAAAATAATAATTATCAATAATCTGTATGTTTCTCTAAAAATGGAAGTAGAAAACATAAGAACTAGACAGAAATGTAGAATACAGTAACTGAAATAAAGAATACATTAGATGTAATCAACAGCAGATAAGATGAAGCAGAGGATAAAATCAGTGATTTGGAAGATAAAGTAACAGAAAACACCCAATTAGAACAGGAAAAAAATAATAAAAAATAAGGATAGTGTAAGGGATCTCTGGGACAACATCAAGCATGACAATATTCACATCATAGGGCACCAGAAAGAAAAGAAAGAGAGCAAGAAATTGAAAACATATTTGAAGAAATAATGAGAGAAAACTTCCCTATCCTGACAAAGGAAATAGACATACAAGGGAAGCATAAAATCCCAAACAAGAGGAACCCAAAGAGGCCCACTCCGAGACACATCATAATTAAAATGCTAACTGTTAAAGACAAAGAGAGAATCTTCAAAGCAACAAGAGAAAAACAGTTACCTACAAGGAAGCCCCTATAAGACTATTGGCTGATTTCTGAATGGAAACTTTGCAGGCCAGGATGTTTGGCATAAAATATTCAAAGTGACGGAAAGCAAGAACATACAACCAAGATTACTCTATTTAGCAAAGCTATCATTTAGACTCAAAGGACAGAGAAAGAGATTCCCAGATAAGAAAAAGCTAAAGGAGTTCATACTACCAAACCAGTCTTACAAGAATGCTGAGTGGAGTAAATCTTTGTCTTCTACTTCTCATTCTGGTTGTATATCCTCAGGCTCTTTACTGAGTCCTCCTTTTCTCCTTAACTTTTGAACCTCCTTCTCTGTTTTCACTTACATCTTTGTTCATCTTTTCTAGATACATGCTGTAAATTCTCTCCAGAGGCTAATGACACCTATATTCATACTCTTAACCAGTTACATTATTGAGCTTCAATTA
Organism: Hipposideros armiger; assembly: GCF_001890085.2. NCBI lineage: Eukaryota > Metazoa > Chordata > Mammalia > Chiroptera > Hipposideridae > Hipposideros > Hipposideros armiger. Next base: position 36,274 of record NW_017732730.1, read on the forward strand.
TTATAACTCTCTTCTCAAAACTTACAGCACTTGAACTTTCCCACAACTACTTTAATGACAAATTTATTCTTTAAATGGCTCAAGTCCCAACATTTTGAGATCATCTTTGATTTAATTTTTTTTTCTCACACTTTGCATTCAAGCCAGTATGAATCTTTATTGGATTTACCTTTGACATATGCTCCAAACTGAGTTTTTCCATCTATGAAGAGGTAGCCTATAACAAAAAACTACCCTCCCTATAGGAACAACTAAAAACTGAACAAAATGCAACACACACACACACACACACACACACACACACACACACACACACACATCACTGTTGTAGGCATCAGAGAGCAGAGTTAGCTAGAATCTGAGAGAGGAGAAAAATAAAGTGTACCTAGAGAAAAAAGAAATGTTACCTTGCTGAGCATCTTTTGACATGTCTATTGGCCATCTGTATGTCTTCTTTGGAGAAATGTCTATTAAGGTCCTCTGCCCATTTTTAAATTGGATTGTTTGTTTTCTTGTTGTTAAGTTGTATGAATTCCTTATATATTTTGGATATTAGCCCCTTATTGGAGATGTTTGCAAATTTCTTCTTCCATTCTGTTGGTTGCCTCTTTATTTTGTCGACGGTTTCTTTTGCTGTGCAGAAGCTTTTTAATTTGATGTAGTCCCCTTCATTTATTTTAGTTTCTTCTTCCCTTGCCTTTAAGGTCAAATTCATAAAATCCTCTTTGAACCCAAGGTCCATAAGTTTTGTATCTATGTTTTTTTCTATCCAGCTTATTGTTTCAGGTCTTATGTTTAGGTCTTTGATCCATTTTTGAGTTAATTTTGGTACATGGTGACAGATAGCAGTCTAGTTTCATTCTTTTGTATGTAGCTTTTCTATTCTTCCAGAACCATTTATTGAAGAGGCTTTCTTTTCTCCATTGTATGTTTTTGGCTCCTTTGTCAAAATTATCTGTCCATATTTATGTGGGCTTATTTCTGGGTTTTTAATTCTATTCCATTGATCTTTGTGTCTGTTTTTCTACCAGCACCATGCTGCTTTGATTATTAATGCCCTATAGTACAAGCTGATGTCAGGAAGTGTGATACCTCCAGCATTATTCTTTTTTGTTAGGATTGCTTTGGCTATTTGGGGTCTTCTGTGGTTCCATACAAATCTGATGATTTTTTTTTAAATGCCATTGGGATTTTGAAAATATGCTCAACATCACTAATCATCAGAGAAGTGCAAATAAAAACCACAATGAGATATCACCTCATACCAGTTAGAATGGCTATCATCAACAAGACAAATAATAACAAGTGTTGGAGAGGCTGTGGAGAAAAAGGAACCCTCATACACTGTTGGTGGGAATGCAGATTGGTGTAGCTGCTGTGGAAGGCAGTGTGGAGATTCCTCAAAAAATTAAGACTAAGATTACGATATGACCCAGCAATCCTTTTCCTAGGTATATACCCCCAAAATCTGATAACATTTGTCCATAAGATATATGTGCTCCAATGTTCATTGCAGCTTTATTTACATGGTGGCCAAGAAATGGAAACCACCAAAGTGTCCTTTGATAGATGATTGGATAAAGAAGATGTGGTATGTATACACAGTGGAATACTACTCTGCCATAAGAAAAGATGAAATAGTGCCATTTGCGACAACATGGATAGATCTTGAGATTATTATGCTAAGTGAAATAAATCAGACAGAAAAAGTTGAGAACCATATGACTTCACTGATATGTGTGATATAAAACTGAAAGCAGGACAGGAGCAAGGCAAACAAATAAAGGAGCAAAAACTCATAGACACAGACCATAGTCAGTGATTTCCAGAGGGTAAGGGGGGCGGGTGGTAGAAGAGGGAAAATGGGGTCAAATATATGGTGATGGAAGGAGAACTGACTCTGGGTGGTAAACACACAACGTGATGTATAGATGAAGCATACAGAATTGTACACTTGAAACCTATGTAATTTTACTACCATTGTCACCCCAATAAATTTTAATTAAAGAAAAAAAGAAATGTTACCTTGCATTTTTTTCCCTTAAGGAATTTTCCAATTTGTAATCAGCAAGAGGCTAAAGGAGAAACCAGAAAACGTGTTTCAGAGCCATTGTCTACTTCATGAGTCTAGGGAGGAAAAGCAAAAACTTGCTTAGGGCTCACCAATTAGGAGATACTTTGGAAACACTGATTGTTACTTGAAAGACCTGAAGGAATGCTGTAGAACAGAAAGAGCTGGTCATCTAGCAGGGCCAAAAGCTAAACACTAAGAATTGCAGTGTAGAATTATTGACTATTTTATTGATGAATGGTGCCAAGAGAATGAGAAGCTAATGCTCAAAAGCCTGAATTCCCCTGATAGCATGTAGGTTACAGATTCTATAGGGCAAAATCACAAGACACTATGGGTTGGGGTTTGGGGTTGTGCTAGGAGCTGATTGGTCAGAAGGGTAAGGGTAATGAATTATTTATTCAAGTATTGAGGACAGTTCTGAGGTCTTTTTCAGAGTCTCTCTGTCTGGTCTCATGGGAAAGTAGCCTGGGGGTCATTTCACCCCAGGGCTCAGGAGCTAAAACATAACTTAAGTCAAGATGTTATTTTTAGCCTGCCAGGGGTCCGGGCCACATGGTCATTAGTCAGGTCTGGGCTACTGTCTCTGCTGCCTCGGGGGTTGCTGATTATCTACGGGAAAAGGCTAGGTGTCTGATGGGTGTATATAGAGAGAGGGATATGATGTCTAGAGCTAGGATTTAAAAAGTGTACATTTAATGAAATTCATAAGGACGCTTGGTTTTAGGAACTCTAGGAGTAAAGTCAAATCGGAAGCAGATAAGCCCTTCATGATGACTGAAATTCAAACTCAAGTCATATCAGACCTTATTGGATTAAGGTTACCTACTCTTAGCTGCCTGACAGAAATTCTTCAAAATACACATCTTCCTTTAAAGAAGATAATATCATCCTGAATATCTGCAATTTTTCAAATGAAATGTCCAGAATTTAGTTGAAACTGAAGAAGTATGAAAAAAAAAAAAGAAGCAAATAAAAATTAGAAACAAATGGTCAAATCTGAGAAAAAAAATAGACACTGAAAATAAGTTCCCAGATGATTCCAATGTTGGAGTTATCATAAACAGACTTTGAAATTATTGTGATTACTATGTTAAATAAAATAGATGATGAAATGAAGATTTCACCATAAAATAGAATCTGTATCTAAATATAAAATGCATATTCTGAAACTCAAAATTACAATATTTATGACAAATAAGAGATTTAACCACGTACTTGACACAGTATAAAATTAGTAAGCTGGACTTCAGGTGAGTAGAAATATCTACTGTAAAACACAGACAAGAAAAGTAAGATATGTGAGTAAAAGTTGTAGCATATGTGTAACTGCAGTCTTTGAATGGGATGAGTGAGAAACAATAAATTAAACTTCAAATTAAGGAAGCTCTGCAAAAGCAAGGAGATATAAAAAGATGTTCACACCTACTTACATCATAATAAAACTGCTGAAAACCAGCAACAAACAAAAAAATCTAAAAGCAGCCACAGAAAAATAAAGACATAACACTGTTAAATAGAAAGAGTAAAACTGAAGGCTAAATTTTCAATAGGAACAATAAATAAAAAAAAAACCACAAAATGAATTCTATAAAGACCTGAAGGAAAATACTTGCCAACTTTGATTCTAAGTCTTTTGAAAATTTTCTTCAAAATGATAGTGTAAAGATGTTTATAGAGAAACAAAACTGAAAGGCTGTTTTGCCTACAGACTTAAACAAAAGAAATATCAGAGGTAATTCTGAAAACGAAAGCAACATTATCCTAGATGAAAATATGGCAATGCAGGAAGAAAGACTGCTGAAAAGAGACTTATGGGTAAATAAGAAATAGCACTGATTAAAGCAGCCTCAGTCTTTTGGGAAGTTTAAAATGTGTGCTGAACTAAAATACTTGAATACAATAAGATAAAGCATGGAAGGGAATATATGGACTTAAGGAGTTCTAAATCCTTGTTCTAAGTCTGGGCAGTGGTAAAAGTATTAATTTGTAGTAGACTTTAATAAATTACATATTAGGCATTTACCAATGCCTAGTAAAACCAATAAAAATAATTAAAGTTGGTATAACAAACAAGTTAATTAAGGAGTAAAATGAAATGATACATGCAAAATATGCTCAGGATCTAATCACAACTCATTTCTTCCCCTGATTTGACCCACCAAAACTCTCACCTGGATTACTGAAGTAAAATTTTATATCCTGTTGTCACCTTTTTCCATCTCACAGTATTCACAATATAGCAATCATTGAGTTCCTTTAAAATATGTCAGATCATGGCACTGCTCTACTTGACTCTCCCAAAGGTGTCCTGTTGCTCACAGGGTAAAAGCCAAAGTCATTGCAATGGCCTAAAAGTCCTATGCATCTTTACTCATTTCCTCAGTAGTCTTACCTACTATTCTCACTGCTTTATTTTCTCACAAGCCTGACTGGCCCATGTACATGTGAGGCACACTTGAGCTTTAGGCACTTGGCACTTGTTTTTACTCTGCTTGGAATATCCATCTTCCATGTATATGAATTGCTTAGTTCCATACCTCCATCAAATCTTTGTTCAAATACTTCTCAGTGAGGTTCCCTGGATCCTTGTATTTAAAATTGCATCTGCTTTTTTGCATTTCTGGTCTCCTTTGCCCTGTTCTACTTTTGTTTTGTTTGCTTAGCTCTTAATATCTTCCTAAGTCAAAATAAATTACTCTTGCTTTATGGTACTTCAGGTAAGAAAATAATTACATTGCATCCTGCTAATTATCTGCATATCTATATTTCCTACCAGATTGCAGGATCCTTGAAGAAGGATATGTTTGTTATTCCATCTGGTATTGTAGTCAATATATGATTTCTAAAACAATGGAAAATACAAAGTGTTCAGAACATAGTTCTGACTTTAACATTATTAAAAGATTTGTGAAGAACTCATGATCTGAAAATATGAGTGTTGATAAATAAGTATAGTTATTCCCACAATAGCATCCATATAGCAATGTAAATGAATGAATTATAGATATACAACAGCAATATAGATGTATCTTAAAAATGATAAGCAAAAATTAAGTCATAAATATTCAGTGTTTACATACAATATAATAATTTTTTAAAAAAGAAAAAAATACAAGTAAAACAATGTATCACTTGGGGATATATGTGTATATATATAGCAAAAGAACATTGGCACTAGATTCAGGGAAGTGGCTGTCCCCAATTTTAGGCAAGGGACAGGATAGGGATGGAGTACAGTTTCGGATATTGTATATTGTCAGTGTTTTCATTCCAAGTCTGGTTGGTGGATTCACAGGAGTTCATTTTATTATTACATTTCATAACTCACCTTATACCTTGTTTTTAATATTTGAGATGTAACAAATATTATATAATTACACATGATTTAAAATTTTAAACATTCTGGAGACTTAATCCAATTTCATAAATTGACTTCTGCACATTCAGTTAGGATTAGACCTTCAAAATTAATCTTGAGTTTATTTCTCCCAAGTATTTTCCTTGGAACACTTGCATAAAGAGATATACTGTGGTAAAAACAAAAAGTCACAGGACCAAAACATTTTTTGATAGATCGCCCAACATGTCTCCCTATTAAATATTCTCAGTTCACATCTGCATGCGCTTAGGGAAACCCTTCAGTAAATAAGTTAGTTTGATTTGTTTAATTCAGTGTTTCTTATAGCTATTGACCACAACATTTCTTCCATCATTTATTACTATTGAAAAGAGTGTTCAATAGAATATGCTTTAGGAAATATTGCTGCTAAATTTACCAGGGTTGCTGTGAATCTATAGCCTCCAGTGGCATCCATGGGAGGAAAAAATTAAATTTCTGAGAAATTATGAAACATGTTGTTAGGGACAATGCTTCAGACCCATTCTGTAGGCCTGACTTTGTGTAGGGAGGTTTAACATCTATTCTGTGCCCCTTCAGCATAGGTATATTTTTGTGTGCTATTAATAATGACCTAACCATACATTGCTATCTAAGCTTTCTTAATTTTTTACCCATGAGTATTCATAACGTATATTAGATCTGTATTAGATTGCTGGATCCTATATATCAAGGTCATTTCTTTTGCGTTCCACAAAGAAATTGGAAAAACAAACAAACAAACAAAAAACTTTTCCAAAAACAAGGTGAGGTGCAGTCTTATATATATTGTAGGCCAGGTTTTTATCTAGATTTATTCTCCTTTTCACCTAACTCATTTTGTGATTATATGGTTCTTCAGAGTATGACTATACTATTACAAAGATTCTTTTTCAAAATCAGAGTACGTTACTTCCACACTCCCTCAAAGTAATAATGGTAAAATGTAGAGATTACAATTTGCTCAGCAAAGTAATAATTCTATTATTTTGATTACCATTTACTCTAAGAAGAAAAATGAACATTTTTAGTTTTCAGTTAACCCTTGAGAAACAAATTGGTTTATTTCAATAAGCTTCTGAATGCTATTTATATAATTTATTTAAAAGGGGAAATTTTATAGTTTTTATATTTTGAAGGCTATTGGCAATAAAAAATACTTCCTTATAGAGACTAAAACCATTTACCTAATTAAAAACATTGATAATACAACAGTATGAAAATTAATTATGGGCTTTTCAGTACTTAGTTTTATTCAATTAAGGATAACTACTAATGTTACCCTAACATTTTGTGTTTTTGGTACATTCAATGAGCAATCTTAATCTCTGTCCTGAGAAACATACCAGTTCAGCAAAATCTACTTTTCTTTGAATGGTTCTTTGATTTGTTTCTCCTTAAACCCATGGGGAAAAGCTCAAAGGTCTTTTCTGGCATTAATATATATTAGTCATTGGATAGACCATTTCCCAACTGAGTGACACCACATTTCCAGTGACTACCAAATGAGTGACTGTCTAATTGACTCATCTGTAAATCTTAACAAAGCAATACTTTTACTAAGTAAATTGAACCCACCATTACAAAAACTCTGCAGGGTTGAGGGCATAATTAACTATACTGATGCATGCTTGATCTTGGGAGCCCTAGGGATAATCAATAATTAGTTTCATTCTGAAATGGTTTTGTTGCTATAACCATGACACAATGTTTCTGAATTACTGAAGTTTTGATGACTGTTGCTTATTTGGATGAAAGCAGAAAAGCTGTAGCTAACTCAAACATTATAGCATAATAAATTTTCCAAAGTATCTTGAGATTAAAAACAATCAAAGTAAATGAGGCATCAAGTACAATTTATCTTACAAAATATTAGTGCTTACAAAAACAAAGGAGGCCAAACTAACAACCATTCTCTATCCATCATATTCAATGCTATCTAACAGCCACATTTCATTTCACAAAACATGAGAGAAAATTAAGAGATCTGATTGGCTGATAAACATTCTAACTGTGGCTTCCTGGACAATTCATGGTCTAAAATTTATGAGCATCACTACTTAATTAAGAGTTAAAATTCTGAGCACAGAGAATATAATCAGTACAATTCATGGGGTTCAATATTTATGGGACCCATCAGCTAGCAAAGCAGGCAGAAGGAAATGAATACTCTGATATTCTAACAAGAACTCCAAAAATAGGAATTCTAAATGAAGTAAATTCAGAAAACTCAAAATATATGCTTAGTATATGCTATGTAAATAGGCTTTTAAATACAATTTTCTGGCACCATGACCCCATTTTGCTTTAAAGTTAGAAAAAAACGTTAAATTATTGAATCTTTTCTGTTCTAATTTAAGAGATATTAAAGCAACTTTATCTTTCTGCTTCCTAGTTATAAAGGAGTGTGTTTTGCCCTTTGTGCATTAGCTATCATTAAGTACTCTTCCAGGAACATATTAAGATTCTATCCTGGATTTAAGTAGATGTAATAATAAAAGAAGTGCACACTTATAATTTTCTTAGTCATGATCACTTCCCCTTAGTCATGATTACAGACAACCTGAGCTATGAAAAGAGTAAGCACACCATATTATAATTTTACCAATAATAATACTGGTATTAGTATATATTATTAGTACTATTATTAGTATATTATTAATATATATTATATATTAATATTCAGACCTAAAAAATCAAGACTGAATGATGCTATTCTAGAAGCTTTCAGGTTGTGCATCATACCATTTTTTACTTGAATTTTATATAGTACAGCATAAGGAATATAGTCAATAATATTGTAATAAATTTGTACAGTGTTAGATGGGTAATAGACTTATCAGGGTTATCACTTTGTGAGCTTTATAAATGTCTAATCACTATGTTGTTTTGTACACTTGAGACTAATATAAATAAATAAGTAAATGTATTATTTATAATTCTGCAGTGTGACTAACAAACAGGGAATTAAGCAAATAGGGAGTATGGGAACATGTGGTGTATACCTTTCTATGTCCAAGGGAACAAATGTATAACTTGAAAACAAAACTGTGTCATAATAGTCGGGGACATTTTCTCATAAGCTAATTAAAGAATTGAGTTTCCCAGTAGTGGAGACCCTAGTTGATGTGTTCCTGCATTAACCTGACTTTTCCACCTGGTTGCCTAACATTCATATGATCACAAAGTAATCCAATCTAACTCAGATTGCTTAACATACTTGTTTCTTCACAAATTTAGGAATAATCAAGAGCATCCCAGACATATCTCATATACAACAGCAAACTAGACTTTTCTCTCAATTAATGCATAAGGAAACAAACACTTTAAACAATTGATGTGATAAAATAATCTCAGTATGCATCTGACAGTCAAGAGGAGAAGAAAACCTGATGTGAAATATATAAGGAGTCATCTATTATAACTGAAGCATCATGAATCTGGAGTCAGACTCCATGGGTTTATAATATGAACTCCAACATTTACAAGTTGTGTGACCCTGAACAATTTTAATGAACTTGTCTGATCTCAGTTCTCCCATTTTTAAAATGAGGTTAGAATTAGTACTTACTAATATGGTTGTTATGAGGACTGCATAAAAAATTTTCATATAAATATATGAAACAAAAATAACAATTACTATTCTGATTGTTCTTAAAGATGATCATGTTTATAAATGGAATACTAATAAGAATAAGAATAACAGCTACTCATTTACTGAGTGAGACCTTACTATCAATGGGTTCTAAAAGCCTCACATATACTAAGTCATTTAATTTTTACAACTCTCTGTGAGGTAAGTATGATTTTACAGATGAAGAAAGGGATGCACAGAAAAATAATTAGCCCAAAGTCACATATTAGCATTGTTGAGATGAAGCAATCCAGGCTAGAATATCCTATGACTGAGTGAGCGATATGACTTGGCAGCATAGGAGATTGGAAGGGCTGTTGTGTCTTGTTCTTGGAAGCGGAAATCTTCATGCTACAGAGACTGGAGGGACCAGCTATTGCCAAGGTAATAAAAATGATGGAGTTTCCATGGAATAACACACTTCATACCCAGGGAGAAAAAAAAGAAGCATCACCATATTACCACATCTAGAAAATTGTTTTATTTTAGCATCTTGTAAAACGAAGTTCTTGCGTGCACAAAACAAAATAGAAAAAGTATTTCTGCTTCTATCAATGGAGACTTAAACAAGTCAGTTAATATATTTTTATAAGTTTTCTTATGTTTTAAGTGGTAAAAAACAAAACAAACAAACAAAAAACTGCCCAGTTTTTATAAGAAGTTCCATTAGATTAAAATGAGATCATGAGAATAAAAAATAACATATTGACAAAATGGGAGACAGTGATATTAATCAGTTGGGAAATCATTGATGTAGGTATATAATACAAAGCTTGACCTGGGAGAATTTCTATACAATAAATCTCCAGGGAGAATACATTCAAAACCTGCTATTTTCCAAAGAAAATTTCAAATCTATCCTCTAACCGGCTGCTCCATTTTCAATTTCATTAAACTTCCTCTTGTCCAGGTGTCACTTGCCCTTTGCAAAACAGAAGTTTAGAGTGTGGCACATAACCTTAGCGTTCGCTTGGAGATGACCAACAGTCCTCTCAATAGCACGGATTTCCCATTTGAAATTCACATCCTTGTAACCTAGTTTCAATAATTTGTGAATAAACACCACCTTAAAGACCTTGGTGAGTGATGAACTTTGAAGAACTGGCTGTTCCTTTAAATCACAAATTTGAACTCTTGCAGAAATAAAAGCACTGTTGGCTACAATTTTCAAAGTTAACTTTAACTTTCTGAAGCTATTTATATTCTCTGGGAAACGGAAGAAACACATTTTTAAATCAAATAAGGCAAAGGCAATATGAAGACAACACTATGTTGTGCTTAGAATATACTATTTCTTGAGGATTAGGTTGTGCAGTTCAGCACCGTCTGTATTTTTCCTTTAAACAATTTATTTCTGCCACCACTCTGTTTTGTGCTGGAGACTTTGAAAGCTAATTAAAGCTATATTGAATGGTTTGGACCAAAACTAAACAATGATGAATTTTCAGAATGTTTTTGTGTTCAAGGTTTAAAAGTTTCCAAGGAGAAAATGCATCACCTCATAAACCCACCCTGTCTGGCCTTCAGGAAAACTAATGAAACACTAAAGTAAACTCTGGGGTTTCAAAAATCAGAAACTTAAACATAAAAAAATAAAATTTATAATTTTTATGACATCTTTTCTAAACTAAAGAAACTTGGATTTTTGCTAAATCCAAGACATTTGGTGATTTTATCTGCCTTTAACTAATTTAAGAAGTTGAAATTGTATCGATTTTATTAGGAAAAATAGAGTAAGTTTTATACACTTCAGTTGTAGCACGGTTGTTCTTTATTACTTCATCTAAATTAAGTAAAGTGATCAAATAGTTTGTTAATGTCTAGGGGTATAATATAGTAAAAATAAGAGTATCGCATCATTAATTATTAGTCTCCTAAATTGAATCATACTAACCCAGTGTTCTGGTTCCAGGGAGTAAGTAGATGAACTACCTCACATGTTGATGCAGAATGTCATGACTATTCTTTTCCACCTTATATCAGCCATTTATTCTGTAAGTCTCCAAACTTCGTTAATTATTACCCAGAAGTCATTTGCCACTTAACACTGGAGTAGCTGAAGCTGTGTTTCAATTCACCTCCCACAACCGTTTAGCTGGAGTGGCGGGCAGAGAAGGCTGAGAAGAACAGGCACATGCTCCACCTAAGCTAGCATCAAAATCGGCAGCTGCCTTGGGCTCTGAGCTTCTTGCAGTGCATCTTGGGGAGTTACTTATTGTTCTTTCCATTGACTTTTTCCTTAATATAAGCTCCTTCTGCAGCTAAGCTGTAAAACAAGTCTTGGGTAACTCCTCCCACCACCAAACCATTACCTCCGGAATTAGCTTAAGTATTTTGACTTTTTCTTACTTCTGGATTAGTGCTTTCCTATTTTGTATACTTGGCAGTTACTCCTTCCTTACTCCATCGCCTCTTGTTCTAACCATGGAGTTGTGTAATGTCTCATATTTTTCCATCAAATTTCTTAAAGGAGCAGTACCTTAAAGAGACAAAGGCTCCAGCTCTCTTCTTACATCTTGTTTAAGAAAACAGAGTATCTACCATAAGCGTATAACAAATCACTCTATGCTTTTTGTTAGTCTACTTTCCTCTCTCTGGCAACTGCTCTTCAGTTTGTCACGTCCCAGTTCCAAGCACACAGTAATAGAAAGAAAAGAAAGTGAGACTTTCAAATTCCTTCTCTTTCCCAAATCTTTCTGCTTATTAGGTCACTGTTTTAGTCATCTTTGCATCCCAAACACATAAAACAGATGATATTCATTGCAGACAAACATGTTTAAGAATTTTATATTTAAATATGAACCTACATTTGATGCTTATTATAACCTGTATGAAAGTGCCGGGTAAGAAAGAAGAATGCACAGTACAGTAGATTTCATCCCTGTTTATGAGCAGTTAGCCTAGTGTATTATAGACACTTAATGTAAAGCTTCAAAAATCTGTAAGAAACTTTTCACATGCAAATTACTGTTTTGGTGTCCAAAACCTCATAGATTGGCACCAAATTTGCAAAAATAAAGTAAATAATCATGAAGCTAGAAATGCATCCTTAAAGATAATGTTCATGTGTTTTTAAAAAACATTTTTAAAATGTTCTAAGATTAATATTAAAAACGCCATATTTTCTCAATTCTGCCAGCAAAAAGCAAGAACACTTTGAAACTAGTTTAGCGATGTTAAAGCAAAATCATAGTATTTTATATTTTTAATCATTGTCTGCCTAAATTTTCCATGTTATAAAACAAATTTTCTAACCAATGCAAATTTTAAAATAGAAATTTAAAACTTGTAATAAAATGTATTGAATTATCATCTTTTAATACAAATAGCTTCAATTTCATGTGCTTAAATGAGTCTCTCTTTGCTAATTTAAGTCATTATCATCTTTCAATTTAGAAGTGATAGAATATCAGTAAGTCTTCCCTAACATTGTATTTTAATAATCCTCAGTGTGCTTACTGTCATCATACTATAATTTGTACCAACAAAAGACATAGTCAGTTTTAAGAGAGCTAGAATTGGTGCATTATTTGGAATATTCCCTTAATATGATAGGAGGAAAAACATGTTTTGAACATTTGAATATCAATTTGTAAGTCAGAACTCCCAACCATTATTTTTTTTCTATTTTTGTCTGTGTCTTCTTGAAAGTCTGAAATAAAAATGCTAATGTATTTTTAAAGGTTAATAGTTGCCTAAGTGGTCTATAAAATAGAAACTTAAGCATAGCAGCTTGCAAAATTTAATGAGAGGGCAAACACAAGTTCACCTTGTCTTTTTATCTTCCTTAGCTGTGTTGTCTAGAGACCTGTAAGTGTCTGAAGATGATTATATCAACTGCTGGATTAGGCGACATAGGCCCAGAGCAGATTAAATGGTTCAACCTCTATGCACTTGGGGGTTTATGTGGCAGAGTGTGTAGGCTTCACTCAGAGGGCAAACACATATTCCTGATGTCTGTGGTACCATGAGAATAACCATTCTGATTTCCATCCATCATTTTTATATCTGAAGAAAGCCTGCCTCCAGCCTAATGAATGCTGCAGAGAACTGAAGCCAGTGAGGCCACTTGTCCTTATAGCTGGCAAAGTGCTACCGAGATCCCCTAATTAAACTAAATGGTACATTTCATTTTATTTTCCACTATTTGAGATGTTTGGACATACCAAAAGTAATTATATTAATATAAACAAAACTCATTGAGTTAAAGGCTTTAACACATGGTAATGTCAATATTATGTCTACAATACTTTATTTTAATTTTTAATATAATCCTAGGTTAGCGGTTCTCAATTGGAAGTAAGTGTACCCCTCACCTGCCAACCCCCTCAACTCAAGTAGAGCTGCCACTGCCAGATTTAAAATAAAAATGTAGGATACTTAGTTAAATTTGAATTTCAGATGAGCAATCTTTTTTTATCTTTTCTTTCCTTTTCTTTTTCTTTCTTTCTTTTTTTTTGGTATAACTGATCTATGCAATATTGGGGATATATTTAAATATGTTTTTTTAAAAAAACATATTTTTTGGTTATCTATCTGAAATTCTATTTAAGTGGGTATCCTGCATTTTTATCTGGCAACCCTATGGGCCTGAGAGAACATTTGACAAAGTCATGAAACTTTTTTTAAAATTAGTTTCAGATGTACAAAACAATGTAATAGTTATACATTTCACCCCTCACAAAGTGATAACCCCTCCTCCCCCAATCTATTGCCCCTCTGACAGCATATATATCTATTATTCTATTGACTCTATTCCCTATACTCTATTCCATATCCCATGACTATATAAATATTAAATTGTAATTGTCATACAATACTATTCAGCTTCAGCTTCAGGTGTATAGTGCAGTGGCCAGGCATCTACACCATCCATGAAGTGGTCTCCCTAACAAGACATGCCTATCTGACACCCTACAAAATCTTTACAACATTATTCCCCAAACTGTCTTTCATATCCCTGTGCTAATATTGTAGTTACTAATTTATGCTGTCTAATCCCTTAACATTTCCCTCCCAGTTGTACCAATCAAAACTGTTTCATGATTTAAAGAACTGAATAAATCATGAAACATTTTTGATTGGCACAACTGGGAGGGAGGTGTTACTGCCATCTTGTGGGTAGAAGCCAGGGATACTTCTGAACATCTTACAATGCATATGACAGTCTCCCACAAACAGGATTACCCAGCCTCAAATGTCAATAGTACTAATTTTAGAAACCCTGCTCTAGATTATAATGGGGAATTTACTGCATAACCATTAAGACTAATTTTTGCTCTATTTTGGGTTTTAGGCTGCTCTGCTCTTATAGTAGATTCTAGCTACTTCTAGAAAGCAACTGATTATAAAGATAGCAATAAATAGGTGAGTAATGGTACAGGAGATAAATAAATAAATCACGAATGGAAATTTAAGATGTTCAGTCAGAGAGTTGGTGATCTTGAAAAGATGAATAAAATAATATTGTATCTCCTGAAAGCATTTAACAGCACTGCAGAGAGGTCTGGCTGCAGGAGGGCTTTCTGACCCACTAAAAAATTAACACAAATGGAATTTATGGGATTATCAGGAGATTAATTATTTGTGTTATTACTCAAACTTCTTTCTAGAAACTGAATTAAAATTTGAGAGAGGGAGAGAGAGAGAAGAAACAATTGGTGTTATGGACTGTTTATATTCTGAGCTCAATTGAGTAAGCAGAATGCCAGTGAAAGTAAATGCTTAAAACAGAGAATTAGAGTCCCATGGCAGTATGCAGAGTGAAAAAAATTCAAAGGATCTAATTGAACTGTAAAGATTAAAAGAAGTTTAACTATTTCCGTTAGATGTCTAATTTAGTTAAAAGTTCAAGCTCATCAAGGTCAAATGACTCATTTAAGTGTATCCAAGATAAGGTTCCAGATGTCTGTTGGAAACCAAGTCTCCAGACATACTATTTGAAATAAACCAAAGGAATACAAGTAGCACTGTTCAGTATCAGTAATGTTATCTATGAAAAAATTAACCCTCACTCATCTTTTATAAAGTGTTAAATATCAAGATCTTTCTGAAATCTCTACTGATGTCTCTCACACACATTTAGTGATTTATTCCTCTGTAATCTCTTTTCATATACAGTACAGACAGCTTTACAGAGTCATGTCTGCAGAAAATATATCTCATTCAATTTGAAATGCTTGTCACAATGTCTAGTAAATAATGAGCCCTCATTCATTTTATACATCTCTATTTTATACTTATGTCTATTGGTGGACTTCATTCATTCTAGTCAATTTGTTTTAAAATAATTGCATATCTCTCTAGGAAACACATTTCTTCAGAATAAAGACAATAAAATTAATTGTTCTAAACATGGTCAGTCAAATTTTCAGCACAAAATAAGCACTCAATAAATATATACATACACAAAATAATTACCCCCAAGATTTTCCATTTCACAATAAAGACCTATGCTAATGAGAGTGTGAATTATAATAGTAAAGACCTTTCTATAATTTCAGGGGGTAAAGTGATTTATGTAACTTTTTCTGATTTTGCAAGGAAATGCATATATCTCTTTTTGTTATATTTATCTCAATTATATGGAAATTCTTTGTATTTTGAGAATATTTACAGCTGAAGCCCTAGCCTACATGGTTGAATGTGAATATAGTGATTAGTGTAACATGAAATCAGTGGACAGCCCACAGCAATTTAATGATTTTAATAATAGAATTTATTTGAGTTCTTCCTACTGGCTTTCTTATTATATCAGAAATTAATTTTCAATTGTCTGAGAAAGTAATGAATACCATAGTTGACCTTCAGCTCATAATATAAGATAAACAAGAGAATCTGAGATTTTTCCAGTGCAGAGATATTTAAACTTTAGCAAAAGAAATTACTGTTCAATTATTAAAAGGCTTAATAACACAATAAATAAATTAAAAAGAATTGAAAATGAAATCCCAAACCACAAAAATGGGGATCCTGACAGTGAAATTCAGAGAGGAAGCTTGAGAGATAAAGATTACAGTGATAGAGATAGATTAGATAGATAGATAGACAGACAGACAGACAGACAGATAGATGTTAGATAGATAGATAGATAGATAGATAGATAGATAGATAGATAGATAGATAGATTCATTGGAGACGCAAAGAGTTGTTTTAGGGAAGTAAACATTCACTGACAGATTTAGATTTTAGAAGCAGCCTTGTCTATCAAGAAAGTCTTTAACATCTATAACCTGAAATATTTTCTGTACTTAAGCTCTGCATATTACCATTTTTTCCCAATGAGTAGAAGCATTACTTAACCATAATGATTTGATTATCACTTAGTATGATTTGCTAAGATGTGAGAATTGTAAAAGCTACTAAATTTTCACTACATAATTTTATTACTCTCTGAACTATTCAGGACAGTCAAGAAGATATACGATATTCAGAGTTGCACCACTTATTTTGAGAAAGAGGTGCTCTCTATGGGTGCTTTTATTTCCTTTGGCTTTATCTTCTCTGCCAACTCCACAGTCATTAAATAAATCACTTCTTACTGATAAATGGTTTCATCACCGATTTCTTCCTATTTCTACTCACCATCTACACCACCCTTATGGAGTCTGTTTTTACCTCAAAATTCTCCATAGTTCTGGCCAAAATACTCAGCTTCTTCTTTGAAGCACAAATGTTAACCCTTTATGTGCAATGTTCAATCATAGCTTCCTAACATCTTCCTTAATCTCTATTATGAATATCTATATTGTGATCTCCCCTTAGAAGTCAATCTCCTTTAATAAACAGTATAGTCTTTCAAGGCAAAGATCATGTATTTTTCTGCTGTATATCATGACAGGTTCTCAAAATATTTTGAATACATGATTTAATGAATAAATTTTGAAAAATATCTAACTTATATATGTGGAATGTAGGCAGACAAATAAACTTTAGCTGATAAGTTAGGGTTATAAGGGTTCTTTACTTCTTGAATGTATATTCAGTTAACCAGGGATCTTAAAAGTACTAACAAATAACTATGTACTATCACTGAAAATCACTAAATAAGAACTAAAAATAGCAAGAAATTAGAAATATGACAAAATATAAGCCCAAAGTAAATAGAAGGAATACATATACATTACTGACTGAAATATAGAAGGTAATGGAGAGCAAGAGAGATAATAATAATTTATTATAGGAATTCGCTTACAGAATTATCAAGACAGAAGTTCCAATGGTTGCTGTCTGCAAGCTGGAGACCCAGGAAAGCCAATGGTATAAATTCCAGTCTGAGTTCAAAGGCCTGAGAACCAGGAGCATTGATGGTATAGGGCCCAGTCTTAGGGCAAAAGAAAACTAATGTCTCAGCTCATGCAGCCAGGTGAAAGAAAGAGCAAATTCTCCCTTCCTCCAACTTTTTCATTCCATTCAGCCCCTCAGTGGATTGGATCATACCTACCCACATTGGACAAGACAATCTGCTTTACTCATCTACTGATTCAAATGCTGATCACAGCCTGAAACACTCTTACAGACATACCCAGAAATAATGTTTAGCCAAATATCTGGGCACCCTGTGGTCTAGCCAAGTTCACACATAAAATTAACCATCATACTATCTACATATTGATGTCTCCACAATTTATATCTCAAGACATACATTCAGCAAACTCTTGAGTGGCATATCTAGTTTCCTCCTCCATATATCATTACTTAGAAGACTTAGGGATATCTATAAACCTAGCATGTTCAAAATTCTCTCTCCATAATTAACTCTCACACTGAAATATTCCTTCTTCACTTTTCCCAACTCAGTTGATAGATGTTTAATTCTTTCACTTCTTCAAGAAAAATGTTACAGTCATCTGGTACTTCTCTTTTTCTTTCACATTCTAAATTTCTTTTACCTGTGATTTTAAAACATTTTCAGGCTTTGGCAATTTCTTATTACCTCTACTTCTATCACTATGGCCCAAACTACAATCATGACCAGGTTATCGTGAATTTCTAAAAATTAATTTATTTGCTTTCATCATTTGCCGGTTCTGTTCCCAACATAACATCCCTAAAGACTTTGTAACATAAGTTAGATCATATCACTGTTCTGCTCAATATCTTCTGATGGTATCCCATCTCATTCAAAGGCTAAAGTCCTTTTAATTAACCCACAAAGCTCCAAATGATCCATTAACTCCAACATCTCAGAGATTCTCTTTTCCTAATACTTTATACTTTGTTCACTTGGCTGAGTCATACTGGCTTCCTTGAGCATATACCAACTTGGAGGGCATATTCTCACAACAGGAACCTTAAACGGCTGCCCCCTCAACCTAAAGCTTTCCCTTTCTCTCCCAGCTCAGAAAGCTTTCAACTTATTCCTTTACCTACTGTGGATTTTTCCTCTAATATTTTCTGAGGCAGCCTGACAATATCACATAAAACTGTAACCTGTGTTACACTCCTAATCTCCCTAGCATACTTTTAGCTATTACAGTCATCACCATAAAAAATGCATACATATATATGTACACACACACACACACACACACACACACACACACACACACAGAGTCTCCTGGATAAATGAACTAACTGGAATCACCATCTTATCCCCCATATAGCCTCCTCTTGCTTTGTTTCTTAGATTGGCAAATGGTGATTTCGTATGGCAACCATCTAAGTCAGAATCTTGGTTCTGCTACCTGATTTTACGCCTTCAATCAATTACAAAGCTTTTTCAAACTTATTGTCTGAATACCCCATTATTTCCATGATTATAGATCTTATCTTTGTCTATGAAAATTTATTAGCTGTAAAGCTAGAGATCTTTTTGCTTCTAGTATCACCTGCCTCAGATACATCCACCAATCATGTGCCAGAGTAATCTTTCTACTGATCTTGTCACTCCTTGGTTAAAATTAGTATCCCATTTGTCTTTCTAATCTCCTCAGAATGACATTCAAAACATTTTACTTTATGGTCTCAGGCTATCTCTGTGTCTTAGTTCTGTTGCTATTGTTCCAGACATGCTAAATGATTTGCATACAGTTTCCAAAGCATAAATTGCATTCTCTTGACTCTAGCGCATGCTGTTCCTGTGTATCCGATGCCAATATTCTCTTTTCATCTGCCAAAGCTATATGTTTTCCATAATCATCCCACTTACTCACTTACATTCTTAGAGGAAAAAAAAAACTCAATAAAAATTTCTTGAGTATGACTTTAATCTTCCAAGCCGTGTCATGTGAATGTACTCCATAGCACTTGGTGCATAAGTTTATATTAACACATAGTATGCTATCTGACGCATATCTGTTTGTCTCTCTGCTCTTCACTGCCCTCAAAATGTGAGGTTTGTGAATGAAGAGACCATGTTTTGCATCGATGTGTTCCTAATACACAGCTCAGTGCCTTATGGTAGGTGCTCAGAAAATATTTGCTGATAGAGTAAATGCAACCTGCAAAAATGATATTATCACGAGGAGACAAAAAGAAAAAAATGTTCTTTCCATCTGGATGATGACCATGATCACCATGCTTACAGTTATGTGGACCATGAAGAGAATTATCTGGCCTCAAGTTGTTCAAACATAATGTAAACCTACTTTGATGACAGAACTGGCTTAGAGATGCAGGTAATCGATGGGGCTGGTCCTGCAGAGGATGTTTCATGATTTATAGCATATCTTTCAGGCTAAATTTTCCAGAGGCTGTTTTATCTCTTTGTAGAAGTAAGTGAGATTGAGATAATTAAATAAACAAAAAATATAATAAATAAACTCTCATATGTATGTCCCCTCCATCAGTGTCTCACCTAGTTTTAATCCACTGTAAATATATGTTGTCTAAGTTATGTTTTTTCAAAGAACTTACACAATAAATAATTGAAGCACTGAGTTATGTTTTCTCATCTTATTCTTTCTTCTGAACTCATAACAAAAAGAGAAAACATTGCTTCTTAGATTAAAAGCAAACTACCAGGCAAAGCAATTCTTTTTTTCCTACTCCTTTATTTTTCTTTAAGTTTACTGTTACATAAATTGAATCATTTCTGTGGATATGAACATGAATTTGATTTAAAATCCTTCTTTGTAAGCTTCTAGGCTACAAGCAGTAAGAAAAAGTAGAAACTGTTCATATAACAATTAAAAAACAGCAATTTTCTTGAAACTTTAAGATAAAGTTAATGATTTGAATAAAAACAGAAAACTTGTGTAGAGTAGTAATGTGTCAGTTCCTCCTCTAGCAGTGTATAAATAGCAAAACTGAAATATCACATATAATTATCCCCACTATATACATAGAAAAACTGAGAAGACAAATTATAATAACTGTCTTTACAAACATTAAATTTACAAATTTAAATTCACTCAGTGAAAACGGAACCTGCCTAATAAAATAATGAGACAGTATTGAATAGAAATTATGAATATATAAGCATACATGTGTGTATGTACATATGTACATGTATATATATTATATGCATATATATGAGAGAATGAGAGCCATTCTGAAGAAATATAAGAGCAAATGTTAAAATGCTATCTTTTGGTATATTTAATGCAAAGAATTCACCCACTTGGATCCATTGTCTCATTTATCTGCTTAAATAAACATTAAAAAGTTTTTTAAATCCTCCAGATTGCAGGCCTATGTGCATCTCTTAAATCATTTGTGAACTTTCCTCTTTAAGCTCTTTAAATAGCAATTTCTATAAGTATTTTTTCTTAATATAACTGGAAAAATACAAGAAAAAAGCTAAAGATAATGCAGCAAGACAACAGATGTAAACTAAATTTATGTTTGCTTACATTTACAACATGGCATTTCTTGGATTCATATAACTATCATTTTTGAATTGCAAGGTCTTTGATGTGTGAACTTTATTTGTAGACTATCACATTCATTATTTATGCTTTATAAATAATAAATGAAAGCAATAATAATGAAATAAAAATGTATGAGACTACTTCTAAGCTGATGAAAAACAACTTTAAAGATTATTTGACCCAAAAGAAATATTAGTAAGAAAAAAAAAAAGCTTTAAAGATAACTTCAGGGAGTAAAACAAAATTGCAAGATTTATTTATTTATTTATTTGTTTAGGCAAAATTCATATATGATAAAATAGTAGATCTTAACTTTATAATTCAATGAGTCTTTTTTTTTCAACGAGTCTTAGTAAATACATACACCTATGCAACTACGGCAGAGGAAAAATAATTTCATTCTGCCCTTATAATTCTTCTGGCTGGACTAATAATCAAATTAACATAAGACAGATTAACAGGAGAAAATGACCAAATTTAATACATATGTACATACTGAGATGCCGTAAGAATATGGGACCTGACATTGGCATTTATGGCTTATGTGCCATCTTGAGCTAAGGACCGAGGTATTACGGCTTGGAACTTCAGTTAATGAGCATATAATAATCCACTCACAAATAACAACATCTGTGCTTTTTTCCTTTTAAGACTGAGGCACCTCTCTCAGTGTCAAGTCTCTACTCCCAGCTTTGCCTGTGTTGCTCAATACTGGTTGCAGGGAGTTTTCATTAAACAGAGACACTAAGTGCAACATGCGTTTCCTTCTGTCTTATTAGAGTTGGTCTTTATTTTTTCCTTATTTATGTAAAATTTCTACATGGTTGATACTTGTTTACTGATATTATCAATTAACTTACATGCTGCAGTGAACGTACAATATTTTCTCTTGATGGCATCCACGATATGCTGTACACACAGGAAGGGTTTTGTAAACTTGTGCTTCCCATAATGAAAGTAGCCAAAAGTATCTCTGTATGGACATAGAGCTGTAAATTAATTAAATTGTTTAAAACAAATGATTGCATTCTCACTATTCTGATTACTTTATTTGAGTCCTCCTCCATTGTGTGGCCATACACAAACACAAATTGAATTCTGCCCATTTTTTTATTAGAATACTGATGCACAATATAAAAAAGGGACATCTTACCTTTTATTTTAATTTATATATACATATTTTGTCTTTTGTCTTTATATGAGATGATGGATGTTAACCAAACTTATTCTGGTAATCATTTTGCAAATATATAAGCCAAGTCATAATGTTGTACACCTTAAACTTTTACTGTGCTCTATGTCAATTAAATCTTAATAAGACTGAAACAATTACATATTCTATAATTATGTATTAAATTATAAAGTTATAATTTAATTTACAGAATTTACTCAGACTGAACAAATGCTGAACTTAATGATAAAGTAAGTATGCTGGATAAACCACATTGATCCAACTTTGTACAAAGCAAAAGACATAAATCACTTCTGAGAAGAAAAAGACAGAGTCAATTGTTTAGAACATTTTGATTACTTAATGTAATCTTGCTAAATCAAAACCAATATTCTACTGTCATGTGGAATTTAACAAGTGAATCTGAATGACAAGGAGACTAAATTTAGATTCTGTGAATCTAATTTTTAGATTTTTATAATTTGAGATTTTGAATTTTTCTGATTATCATCATAACATCTGAGTCTTACAGCTGTTACTTGTGAAAAGTCACTCAACCAATGAGATAAAAATGAATTCCTTTTTTCCTTAATGCTAGATCATATAAATGACTGTCCTTACTCATTTTTTATATGAAGTAACCAAATCTAGCTCTGGTTCAGGAAAAACACATATATAAGTCTCCTCCAGAAACTATTATAGTTTTCTTACCAGTTAAATGAATTGTGTGAATTCAATTATTCTACCAGTCACATTTCATGAATGTTGTATCAATATCCCTCACTCTGCAACATCTCTACATGGGAGAAAAGTTTTAGGAATTTGGATAAAAAGGGAAAAAATAAAAAGAAGAGTGTAATAGTCAAAATTGATATCTTTCGTATACATTCATGCCATATATGATAGATGATATGTATCTAAAAGATTTTTTGTACTACATGGGTGTATGAATATATCCATCAAATTATATACATTGAACATCTGGGGGTTTTGTATATAAATTATACCTTAACAAAGCTGTTTTAAAAAGATAAATAGATACAAAACACCATGTAAATTTCAGTAGTGCACTGAGTAATAACAATATAGTAATAGTAGTAGTAATAATAATGAGTAGTAATTATAGTATAATTGATAAAAGTTTAGAATTCAGAGTTTATAATTTCAACTCTGTTATCTTACTAATACCTGTAAGAGTAAGAAATACATTTCTTGTTTAGTAAGAACGTCCAAACCATAGGCCTAAACAGTAACATCCTCAAACCTGAGCAAAAACCTAAGGAACCCACTCCAGTCTTCCTCTAGAAGTTTAACTTTTCATGGAGTAAAGAGTCTCAAGAGTCAAGGGATATTTCCATCTAGATTCTTGACCTCCACCTTTAGACAATGGCCTGGGTATATGAGACCCCTAAATTCCTTGTGCAAATGACTCCATGCCTATTCCCAGGGCCTGCCCACTTTCAATGCTCAAATCACTAACTATGAGGCCAGACAAGGTGTATTTGCTTGCTTGAGTATTGACAAATCTTGGATTGCAGAAACAAGGGAGCCATAGCCATGTACATGTGTATGGATGTGCACATTGGGGTCAAAATGGAGTGAAGGATTGGAAGAGAAGAGGGACAAATTTAGACCAAGAAATTGGCTCCCCCTGTGCTAGCCCATCCTGATGAGGAAAACTCGGGAGTTTGAAATTCTACATTTTAACTTCGCCTTCTTCTAGATGTTATGAAGATATATTTGCCAAGGTCAGAAGATTAGAACTTTTCAGTATTTGTAAATATGGGATGTAGGTCTTTGTTGGCACACTTGCTCTAGGCCCTACAAACACAGGTCTGAATTTTGATTATCTGTAATTGGAGGGTCACAATCCAGGCTGTAAACACTGAAGTGATGATACTGTCTGCACATTGGGAAACTAATGAAAAGAGAAACTGGAGTACAGTGAGATAAAAGCGCAAAATCCATCAAAAGTGTTTTCCAGTCAGCAGCAGAAGCTGAGGCATCATACTGATTGTAAAGGCTACAAGAATGTCACAAATGTTCTCTGATCTGCATTTTGCTTCTGAGGAAAATCTCTGTGTTTTTTTAAGTAAAAACATCATATTTTATGATTTTAATAATTTCCATAGTATTATCTATGATCTTTTCACAAGTCAAAATACTAATAATTTATTAGGAAATTAAAATATATTCAAAAATTTCAAAATGTGGAAACATTCATGGGAGAGGGATGAGTGAGTATAGTGAATGGAAATTATTTCTGATGGTGACTAAGATTCTGCTCCCTAATCACTGTGTGTGGAGATACAATTTTGTTAGAAAGATTTGGTTTTGAAATTTTTTTCTTGTGTTTAAAATATTTATTCAAAAAGTGTTTATCTTCATTAAAATGTTATGACTTCATTACAGGTTATGACTGTAAATACAGGCTAGATACAGCTATAATGTTAGAAAAATACTTTGGGGATTCTGCCAATGTTTCCTAAATTCAGGTGTTCATAAACTGACTTCTGGCAAATAGGAGTTAGTTTAATAAATCCAGACATAAGAGACACAAAGATCCCAAGTCATCTTGAGTATAATATAAATTGAGTGGGCTCGTATTTATTTTGCATAGTTGGCACTTCTTCATCTGTTGACTCCAGAACACTCTTGCACCAGGCGGCCATATTTCCCAGGCATCTCTTTATACGCTATACTATGGGCCATCTTTCTTTCTCCAAATATCCCTCTAAATATTTGTGTTAATTGCTAAGTATAGCTCTTAGAATCATCAAACTCTTGATGTTCTCCTGAACATCTCAAGTTTTGAAATTCAGAAACAGAGTCAGCAGTCTGTGTGAGTATGCCCTCATGTTCAAAATCAGAAATCCCACCATATTTCCCCAGCACTTCTCAATGACTTAATTTGGCCCTGCTATTACTCCTGTAGTCTGCTAGAGTTGCTACCTTCCTTCTTCACTATATTGAATACTAGGAACATTTATGTAACAAGTGAGAAATAAATGCTTCCATTTAATCTATTTGTATCAAGTTGTAGTTCATTTGTTGATCACCAGGAATAGTGTCTGAAATATGTTGCCACCATGAGATCCCCAAAATTTTGCTAAACAATTAAACAGTGTTACTCTTAGAATTGTTTAGGTATATTTAAAAAGTGTAACTATCTTCATTGCTTTATTTCTTAAATCAATCCCATGTGAATTAGATATACACAACATGGATTTCTCAAGTGCTATATACTTGCAAAATGTGAGATACAAATTTAGCTCTAAGTTTTCTATTAATGAACTGAAGGGAGAAAAGGTCATTGTGAATCAAAGATAAACGTGTTTCCTAAAAAATACCGAACAACCCCTCTCCACTGTCTGCAATCACATTTAAAAAAATATCCAAAATAAAGTAATAATATCCAGTATTCCACATGTAGTACTATCTCCAGTATTTAAGATAACTTCCAAGGCAAAGGTGCAATGTTAAACTGTTCTGTTATTGGCTTCTCAAGACTCAATTCTCAGTTTCTTTAAGCCAGTTTAACAACACAGCTGTATTTTTCTTTCCTACTCCCAAACCTTTGGGTTGTCATGGCCTTCTACTTCATTCCCCAAGTAGGGAAAGAAAAGTAGTCTTAATGCATAGCTAAACAAGTGATTTTTTCACAGATTAAGAGTGCTTCATTTTTTTTCCAGCCATGCTCATCTACTAATTTATTTATTCAATGAATATCAAGTGAGTATCTGCAGGCACTGTTCTAGACACACGAAAACAAAATAAAAATCTCTGCCCTCATGGAGTTTACATTCTATGATAAATGGATGGTAGATGACAGAGATGAGGATGAAATGCATAAGAAAGCTATAAGCAAAATATACAGTTCATCAGATGACAATAATATTGCTCAAAGTATGGTAGAGAAGGATAGAATATGATGGTGGGTAAGGCTGAAACTTGAAATGCTGTGGTCTAGGAAGTCCTCACAGAAATGGTAACATTTGAGCAAGCATATTAAACAGTAGGAAGCCAGTTATTCCCTACAGTGTCTTTCTTCCCTGTGGGTCTCCTCTACTACTCACATAAAACATTTCACTTCTGATCATCAAATGTGTGGAGGTTTTTCCCCACACCAAGCAATTTTCTGCAATGCCAGCTGGGTACCTTATACTTTAATTAAATTCTGATGCTATCTACCTGGAGATAACATTAGATCACACTAGATAAAAGCTCAGTCCACAAGAGTGCAAAAACACACACACTTAAGACCCCAATCACAAATCCAGGTTGTTACCTGTATTTCTGACTAACTGGCTATAAAATCAGAGGTTCCCTCACTTTTCTTCTCAGGTTTGATTAATTTGCTAGAGCAGCTCATAAAACTCAGGAAAACATTTACTTACATTTGCCAGCTTATTAAAGAATATGATGGAAAATGGAGATGAACAACCAGATGAAAAGTGATTCATAGGACAAGGTATGTGAGAAAGGGCATGCACAGAGCTTTCATACCTTCTTTGAGGACCTCACTCTCCCAGCACCTCCATGTGTTCACCAGCCTGGAAGCTCACTGAACTCTATTCTTTTTGTTTTTTTATGGAGGTGTCATTACATAGTCATGATTGGCCATTGGTAATTGAACAAAATCTCCAGCCCTTCTCCACTCCCTTAGGTTAGGAGATGGGACTAGATGTTCCAATCATCTAATTATAAGGTTGCTGTGCTGTCAAATAGCCCCTATCCTTAGGTGCCTTCCTAAAGTCATGTCATTAACACAACGAAAGGCATCTTTATTGCTCTCATCATTTGGGAAATTCCAAGGGTTTTAGGAGCTCTGTGCCAGACCACATATATAGGAGAAATATATTTTGGTCATCTGAATAACCAAATATATATAGTTCTTATACATCACCATATTACAGTAAGTAAAGATCAAAAGGCTAGGAATAGAGTGAGTGAAACTCAGAGGCATGGAAGGTAAGATCACAGAAGTCAGCAGGAGCCAGGTGGTATACATTACTGTAAAAAGTTTGATAGTCACCTGGATAGGAAATCACTGGATGATTTTGAGCAAAGGAATGGCTTGGCTTTATGTATATTTCAAGTGGATCACATGGGTTGCTGCATTAAAAACAGATTGAGGTGGGAAGCAAGGCAGAAGCAGGAAGACCAAATAAGATGTTACCACAATAATTAGTGTGAGGCATGATTATGCTTTGGACCAGATGGTATCAGTGGAAGAGTGAGAAATAGTCCTGCTGACATAATTTATGGATGAATTGTATATGGGGTGGGGTAAGAAGATAAATTGGGTGACTAGGATTTTGAACTAAAGAAATGGGAGAAAAATGGAGTTTCCATACACCAAGTTGAGGAAAATTGCAGGAGGAGCAGTGGGTACTGGGAGGAAAGTATCAGTAATGAATAGTAAGGTTATGTTGAGTTTGAAATGTCTGCTGAATATGTGAGTAGTCATGTCAAACAGGCCGCAAAACCACAGGAGTGGAGTTCAGTAGTAAAGATAATATATAGATGTTGACAAAACTAAGTAGATAAGATGATGGGTGTTTGTGAAGGCCTTTTTAAAAACACTTCTACTGGGTCATAAGGCAGTTTCATTTTCAGTAGAAACTGTGATACAGTCATACAATGGAGTATTACTCAGCCATAAGAAAGAATGAAATCTTACCATTTGCAACAACATGGATGGACCTAAGTGAAATAAGTCAGACAAAGAAAGGCAAATACCATATGGTCTCACTTATATGCGGAATCTAAAGAATAGAATAAGTGAACAAACTAATCAGAAAAAACCCCAAACACGTCTACTGTAGTTCTGAAATAGCATCTAGTTGATCAGCTGAAAGTAACAATGCAGGAGGAAGCACTAGAGGACTGAGCAGGGGTGTGAAACTATGAAATAGTCATTCAGGAAAATGGAAGAGTGAATGGACTAAGGTCCATTTGAATTTAATGGTCTTAATATGCATGTAAAGAAAAATAGTTGGAATGGCTCTGTGTGTGTGTGTGTGTGTGTGTGTGTGTGTGTTTTCTCAATTATATTCATCTATGATGGTGCAGGCTCAAAGTGGGCAAATATTGATTTACCCCCACTAAGACTGGGCTTTGCCAGAGGATTTATAGTAATGCAGAGAATGGCAGTGGGCTTGAGAGTATAGTAATTTAAGCTGGCAAAGGATGGTAAGTAAAGACTTGACCAGGATAAAGGGTGATGAAAGGATAAGTTACTTACCCTGGTGGGGTCAAACAATTGTTTGAGTCAAAATGTGACAGAAAGCCACCTGGTAAGATAGTAGATGGGAATCGGTGTGCTAGAAATTGAGACTATGAAAGAGTACAATTATTTCTAATGACAAATCTGGGATATCATTATAGGTAGGATTGAGTAAATCAATGAAGGTATATAACTAGGACAAACCAGAAAAAAAATAACATATCTGGATGTTGAAATCAAGAATTATAGCAGGAGAGATATTGAAATCAACATGAAGGCAGCTACTAAATATTCAAGGAACTGAAAGGAAGACTTGGACAAGTAGTCAGTAGATAAATGCTACTGGAGAGCTAGTAGGTGACACAGCCTGATGATATAAGATTCAAAGCGAGATGACCTCCTTTCCCACCCTGGGAGACAGGTTCACAGAACAGAATTGGAGAGCTGTATGGAGATTTAGAAAACTGAGATTTTTTTTTGGTAATAACTGAGGTAAATGGGAAACATACTGCAATAGCTGAGGTAAAGATGAAACCTGGAGTTAGATCAATAAAAGTGAAGATGAAAGAAAGATAAAAAGTATTTAAAAGTTCACTTTACAAAATTAAGTGATAGAATGAATATGGTTGAATAGAGGGGTAATGAATAATCTGTTCAAATGAGACATGTTGAGTTTGAGACGCCCGTAGTGCATCCACATGGTAATTAGTGCACAGCCTGAAATGTGTCTGGAGCTCAAGCAGGTGATACATATAGGGAATCAGTGGTGGTAACTGAAACCATAGAAACCCATGGAAAATTCTTAAGGGATGCGTGTGCTTTGAGGCCTTAGCAGAGAAGAGTGGTCCAATAAAAACTTTGTGAAAGTAAGTCTGATTATTAAAAAGTATCAGTAGCAGTAGTGATGGTAGTGATATACAGGTAGGTAGTGGTAGTAGTAAAAATAAAAATAAAATATAAATTTTAAGGAACAGTTAAATAGAGAGCTATTGTATCATAGGTTTACTAAAAATCATGCCTTATTTTTTATCAATTGTGTTAACCTTAATATCAAGCACATTGCCTGATTCCAAATTGGCATGCAATAATTGTTAAGTGACGAATAAATCTGATTATTTTCCCTGAAAGAGCTGACCAAAGCTGTATGTGCATAAGTAAAACAGCTTAAATAAGGTCCAAGTATCTT
The DNA here is from genome assembly GCF_001890085.2 of Hipposideros armiger. Classification (NCBI taxonomy): domain Eukaryota; kingdom Metazoa; phylum Chordata; class Mammalia; order Chiroptera; family Hipposideridae; genus Hipposideros; species Hipposideros armiger. Next base: position 65,757 of record NW_017732730.1, read on the forward strand.
CTACTTTGCCTTTGGTCCCAAAGTTTTGCCAAATTATGCTTGGAGTAGTTTAGTGATCTGTGTGTGACTCAGCTTTTTTCTACTTTTTTAAGCCAATCACTAGGATGGTCAGAATCATATCATGGAAGCTGAAAATGAAGACCAGCATAAGAACAATGATGTCAAACCCACTGTGTTCTGATTGTAGCCACTGTGACCATACAAGCCCCTATATCTCATGTTCTAGGATGTGTCCTATTCCTTTTCTTCATGCCAATCTCCATACCTACGTAAACCCCAGGGGTGAATACATTGGGTCATCGAGAAAGTCATGACGCATGTTTGCATTGAAAAACATAGAAAAATACGTCATGACTTTCCCAACGGCCCGATAGTTTAGATTCAATCTCAAACCATGAATACATGAATTTGGCAAATGGAGAAAATGAAAATCAGAAGAGCTGTTACTTGTAAAGAGCCAGATCTGATTTTAAGTTATTCTTAATGATGCCAAAGGCCAAGTGCTGGACATAGAATATATGTCATTTGGAACTAAATGGTATTCTTAAAATATACCCAAATTATAGTGATTTAAGCTTCTATTGATGTCTTCTTAAACCACATGCCTAACAACTTCATTGGCAAAAGTAGCGTTGTATTAAATAATGTAAACTAAAAACAAATTACCTATGTTCCATGATACCAAGTTATTTTAGGAAGCTTGCATTATGCAATGGGATTTGTCATATAATTTATTCACACAATAGAATGTAATAAGCTGACATCAATAATTAAGAAAACATAGTTTTGAGTCATTGGTTCATGTTTCCATTGTTTGTATAATGTTACTGCCACAATTAAAAGTAACATGTAAATTATGTTAAAGTTCTATTTAAATTGTACTATAAATTTTCAGTCTTCTAACATATACTAGTATGTGTGTGTGTGTGTGTGTGTGTGTGTGGTGATAACTTTTCTTATTATCTATAACATGCAGTATTTATCAGAATTTAATTTCTTTTTAAGAAACTATTAAGATCATAGTTAACTGGGACATGTTTTAAATTGTTTTTAACTTAGAGATATTTGACAAATTAAAGGCAGAAAAATGCTATTCATTACAACAATATTAAAATCAGCATGAATAAAAACATTTTTAAGATCTGAAATGAAGTTTGTTACCCATTTGCCAGTTGTTTTATAATTATTCTTATAATTCATGAGAATCTCTAAGCCTTTCCATGTATTAAAATTTTGCTCCAAAACATGCTCCTTTGATTTTGATAAATTATTTTACAGACTCCTAAAACTTGGAGGAAATTTTCCAAAGAAATTTACCAGTCAGTAAATTATTACCTATGTCTAATATCTAGAGAAATAGTAGATGAGTTTCATTTTCTTCATTCACTATAGTTAGGTTAATTTTCTGTTATTTTAAAATGGTGACATTTCTTCTGTGGTTTATATCAAGCCATTCTAGATAGTCTAATCTATCATAAAGGTGTTTTAAGGCTAATGGGTGACAACTGGATAGGTTATGAGATAGAATGGGAAAAAAAGGATTTGAAAGGAGATCAAATTTGATAGATGTTGGAATAAAAAACTTTAAAACCTGAAATGTGCAGAGACTTGGTGGTTAAATGGGGCAGATTTTATAAATGAGTGTAGTGAGATGATTGAACACAGTGGGGGAAGCATTGTATTCTGTTTAGTACGGTCCTTATTAAAAGGAAAATAGCAAAGGTTGTTCCCTGATAAAATATATCAAACACATGTGCCTCTGTAAGTTTTGAAACTTAAAATGGGGGAAAGAAAAGAATATGTCAGTAATGAAATGAATCTTGAACTTTGGCAATGAAGGTAAATTTGATGCTTTGAATGAACAGACATCTTGTTTGACTAGAAATGATCATGGTTCCAATTTCTTGTCAAACATGTTAGTTTCTTGCTGTTAGAGAATGCTATTCCATTTCTGATATTTCAACATCAGTCTTTTCCTATTACAAAACCAATGCTGTTGGCTGTCAGGACTTTACAGTTTCAATTGGCAGACTTATCTGTCTTTGGCAGAATTAGACAGAGCTATTTCTTATTCAGAGGCTGCTCCTGTGGAAAACTGCAGCAGCCCCAGGAAATTTGAGTACATTAGCTTCAAAGGACCTGTCTGCCACCCTTCTGACAGTAGGCTCTGCAAAGTACCTTCCAATCTCCTGCTCCTTGGGCGGTTTTTTCTGCATCCGAAACATGTATTCATGGCATTACATGTAACCTTTAGCAATTTTTAAGTTTTAATATTATTTATATAAATACAAGAACAAGTCATAAATTTTCTTTCGATTGGCACTCGTCATTTCTGGTAAATTGCATAAAAACCATGGGGAACGATGATAGACAATGTGTCTCAGATAAAATTACTATTTTGTGGAAAATCAAAACAGGATGGATGAGAACTTAATACCAATGGCCTAAAAGTTTAAAGCAGTGCTCTCCTTTAAAAAAATGTTAACTATATAGTAGTTTCTGTTACTATTTAATATTTACAATACAGAGGAGTTGTCAGAGGAAGTCATGGTGCTTTAGTTATTTGGGGGGAAAAGTGGCAATTACTTCTGATCTTCAGAAATGAAACTGCTTCCAAGGATCCCCTGTGTATTTTTCTGTCTGATTTTGTCCTTTCTTTCTCCTCACTCTACTTCCCCCAGACCTTCCCCCCCAAAAAAAAACAACAACAAAGCTGTTAGAGGTGGAAGGTGTATGTGTGCGCTCAGATGTATTTCCTTTTACCAACACACTATATCTCTTGGTATTTATATGCCTCTAAATTTGTATCAAGTGCTTTATAATCTATTCACTGAATATTTTAGTACTCCATAAAGTCTGCAAACATCTCAACTCAGAAAACCCCAACCCTTTCTGTAGCACGGGACAATAGCCTTTAACATTGAAAAATGTCAGTGACCACAATTGGGTTTGACTTTATTTCTGTGAAGACAAATAAAATTTATAGAGAATGTTCATTTAATTCACATTTTTAATGTGTAGTGTTGGTATATCATAGGATCTGTTTGGCTCATTTATCATTTTTGCTATCATTTTTGTTTTGGCTACCACACTTTCAGAGGGTACTAATTGATGAGTTAGTAGCATATTTCACTCTCTTAGTCAATGTCTTTGCAAGAAACAATTCAAGGTCTTCTTTCCTTATTTGGACAAAATTTAAATAGCCTTTTAAGGCATCACAATAAAAAGCAGTCATGAAACAATGATAATCAGAAGCCCCTATAGTGAAAAGAAAAAAAAAGATCATTTTATATCTTATATCTTATATGCTTTGCTTCAAAGAGAGATAAACGACACTTATTTTTAATTAACACACAATTTTAAAAGCATAAGATATACCACAATCTATGGCTTTATACTCACAGTAAATGGAAACCTAAAAACAACTGCTTAATCTGATTAAAGGAAATAACTATACAGGCTAATTGTTATTTAATACTGATTTATTTCTCACAAGAGCCCAAGAAAATATACAATGCAAACATGTGGCTCTGTCTCTAAGGGGTTTACTTCACATTCATGTATTTGATTATTATTAAGTACCTTGCCCTCATGCACATTTGCAGTTATCCCCTGTAAAATACACGTATTAATTACATTAGGCTTTTCTCATAGGAATTTTGTTCCCGGGTTTTATAATCATCTTTAGTGCTTTTCTCTGGCAAAGTCTTCCATGTCTCAGTCAAACTGTAGAATCTAAATTAAAAACATCCAGTGATGTCATGAGCTTAGTGTCCACTATGAAGTTTTTATATCTCTACATTACATAGCATGAATCCGGGTAATTTATTTAGAAAACATTTATTGAATGGTTAATTTCTGCCAAGTACTAAAAATTCTGTCCATTTCTGTAAGGGTCTCAATTTGTGAATGAAGAAGGACATATTTTAATAAGGTTTATGTCAAACTACTATTGGAATTAACCATTATGAGAGCACACAGAGAGACCAGTTCATTCTAAAGAGGTTTACAAAGTACTACCATAAAGGGAAAATATCAAAGAATTTAAAAATTACAAAAGCATTTCATCTTTGAGTGCAATATTTAAAAAAAACACCTCTTTTTCTCTCTGTGTGTGTGTGTGTGTGTGTGTGTGTGTGTGTGTGTGTGTGTGTAAACAGAAAACAACATTGGACAAGAGATTAAGGAAAATTGTTATTTTTTTCTTTATGAACCATAAACTACACCATATACCCATATAACCATATACTCAGTAGTATAAAAAGAATGATTTTAAACTGAGGCTTTGGCATACCCTTTGTACTCCTAGATAAGCAAGTAAGAATCAGTTGCCAATTCAGTAAATAGAGAAGTGGGGCTTAATAATTCACCAAACATTCTGGAAATTTGACATGGCTAACTATTCATTTGCCCCTGAACCTACAACAAATATGTTTACTCATACTCATCATCAAGAAAAAGAACACAGGGCCAGTCTAATGGCTCAGTTGGTTAAGAGTTAGCTTAAGAGCGTGAGCTCTGAGCAACAGGGCTGCGGTTCATGGGCCAGTGCAGCAGCGCTTGAGCTGAGCTGTCGCTAAGCTGCTAACAGGTGGCAGGATGGCTCAGCTGATGAGAGCACGTGTTCCTAACAACAAGACTGCATGTTTGACTCCTGCATCTAAGACTGAACTCAGCACCTTGAGCTGAGCTGCTGCCCGGATGGCTCAGTGGATAGGGTGTGCTCTCTTAACAAGGCTGCTGGTTCAACTCCCGCATGAGATGGTGGCTACGCCCACCCACAACTAAGATAGTAACACAGTGCCTTGAGCTTAGAGACCATGAGCTGCCAACGGGCAGCCAGATGGCGACTGGCGCCCTCCACAACTAAGATTGAATAACTACAATTTGGCTGGTCCTCCTCCCCAATTCCCCAAACTGTTTCCCTCCTCCAATTCCCCAATTAAAAAAAAAAAAAAACCACAAATGAATTAGCGGTGTTTCCCTCTCATGCTTATCTAAATGGTCTATGCTTGAATATACAGAAGCTCTGATTCAAAAAAATATTTGAATATTTATCAGTCTGAAAATAATAATATGCACATTGCTAAGCTTGTTATGTTTGTAACTATTGATGCCTATTGCCTTTGATTTATATAATCCTAATTTGTATATTTTAGAAATCAAAATTGCCATGAAATGAAATCTTTGGGCTGGAGAAAATAAAAGCTGAAAGGAGGCACAGTTCTAACATTATCACTGAAAATGATCTATTTTCCTTTGCGATACGATGATCCGATCCTTTTTTTCCTTAAGTGTCACTCTCTGAAGAGTGAAGCAGCTTATTTTCTAATATTTAACGTCTCTCTGAGTAGTTTCTTATTATAAACTACATTGCTTCAAACTGACATTTTCCTAATAGCAGTATGGTTTTTCCTACATTTTATGTCATTAAAAATTATGCATGCCTCAACAACAGCATATCCCAGTTGAGTCATATCAATGTAAATAAAAATGCAAAGAGGCAAAGTCGATAATATTACCAAAAAATTGGTGTTTAGGGTGTAATATGGAGATTCATACTACACAGATGTTCAGCAGAAATGAGATCTGCACCTCAATTGAGTCAGAGTATTACCTGTTTTATTGCTCTGCCTATGTACAGCAGGCAAGGGTAGGAAGACTGTGACCTTGAATGTATCACAGAAGAACAGACTGCTTCAGAAAAAAAAAAAATCGCTACTCTAAGGTAAGCACATTCAAACAGTAAGGAAAAAGAAAAAAACTACTAATAAAAAATAAAAAGTTAAAAAATTTAAACTAACAAACATAACATCTACTGTTTAAATCTAGCTGTGAAAGCATACATTTAGTCAAGATAAATGAAGTGAAAGACAAGATTTTTTATTTCTTCAGTGAGACAGAGAATTCAAAAAATATACCAGTCCCTACAATTTTTGCTATTTTCCAATGTGATTATTGTCCATATTATCTGGGGGGGGGGTCACTCAAACTTACTTGATTTCATGGAATTTATGGCCAATCTACTTTCTTCCTGAACATTTGGTTTCTATCTATCTATCATTTATCTATGACCTGTCTATATTTATTTAAAGTTTATACCTCCCAATTCCTGATGCTTTGAAAATAATAGTCAGAATAATAGTTACCAATTTACTTAAAAAGGGAAAAAGCTAATTTCTAATACAATTTCAGCAACATCAACACACACCCCAACAAAGCCTCTGGTATTTCTCTAATTCAACCTTCCTAACCCCCCTCCTTTATTTCAGCTTGACCTTTCTTCCAGCAGCCAGATATCTAAGGCAATTATAGCATTAATTAGGTATTAAAGAGAAACATTTCCAACTTGGCATTTTCTTCAATTATGGGTATAGGCCCCGTCATCCGTAAACATAACCAATATTTTTGTATAGATTTATACAGATACATCTTACCAGGATGAAGACTGGGACCAACATTTCCTCAGAAATCAGACTTTTCCTTCCTGTCAAAAAAATTTATCTTATATGATCATAGTTGTTTAGCAGAATTTCACTTGACATCTTATACATGCCTTACACTGGTGAATATAAATAAGGAGGGAACTTATAATGTCATCAGAGTGTGCAGAGTTTAGTTGACCACAACACACCTCAATGTGACCAGCTTCACAACCTTTCCTTGCTCCATTCACTCTCATTCAAATGTAAAATGTGAAAGAAGGCCACTATTCTGGGGGGTGGGAGGGTCCTCTTTTCTTTTTTCCTTTCTACCGCGAAGTGTTGGCAAATGAGATCCTTATTTTCTGGAACAAATCAATTTTCTTTTAATTTCAGGAAAAACAACTTCAGCATTTTCATAGAAATGTAGACATCAGTTTATTTATCCCATGATGCTAAAGGTTCAGTTCCATGTGACGATAAGCTTGTCAAGGCAACTTTTAAAAAAGACATATGTCTACTTCCTGTAAGTCTATTTACTGCCTGATAAGAAATATTTCTTCTTTGTCTTTAGCTAGATAAAATTTTATATAGTTTTATTTATAAAACAAGTATCCTCAAGGTGTTAAGGGGATCACAGAAAAATTATTAAAGGAGGGTTTCATTGAGTAGGCTGCACTTAGGTTAAGGGTTTAAAAATAAGTATGATTTCAATAACTAGAGAAACAGTAGCCCAAAATCTCCAGTCTATCTGGCGGGTAATTTGCAAAGATGGATCTTAGGAAATATGACTGAATAAAATGCCAGATTTTAAAGACAAATTTGAAATGTAAGCCAATAGAGACAGACCTACAGGACAATAATCAGAGAAAATATGTAACCAGTATATCTCTATAAAAAGTAATTACATGTTGTTTGTGTGAAAAATTTATTAATTGGAAAAATACAAAATTACCAAATAAAAAGCATTCCGCAAGGTCTTTTTTTTTGGATGTTTTTATTGGGGGATCGGGGAAAGGGAACAGACAAGTTGCTGTCCTTTTGTTCTTCAGTCTAGTTGTGGAGGACCTCACTTCACTGGCCCATGTTGGTATTGTGATCATTGCGCTCTTCCTGGCTGAGGTAGATCAGTTGCCAGGCATTGGGAAGGCCGCTCACGGCGGCTCATGGCAGCTCATGCCGCCTGCCGATTACTCACACTGGATGCCAGCCACTTACGGTAGCCCACTGCAGCCCCACTGCAACTTAGCCATCGCCGGCCACTCATGGCAGCCCAGCCCCAGGGCGAGCTGTTGTTCACCATCTTAGCTGTAGAGGGCGCAGCGTCACTGGCCATGTGGGATCTGAACCAGCAGCCCTGCTGCTCAGAGCTGGTGCTCTCCAGCCAGCTCTTAACCAACGCACCACTCTGCCGGCCCCCACAAGGTCTTTATTTGACAGCTGTAGGACTCTAGACAAGGAGAATGTTGAACCCCTTCTCCACCCACCTGATGATTTCCCTTTGAACACTCTTAGCACCAATGCTGCAATAGTTCTATGTATTAGAAATAGTAAATATATGAGGACTCTAATTTGAGGTAGATTTCCTCCATTCTCCCATTCCTTCCATTTGTTCCACAAGAACAAATATCTTCAATATCTACATTTTTACATCTTTACTTTTAGGATGTGTAAGGCTAGAAATGTATGTGATGAATATGTGTATGTATATGAATATGTATATATGTGTGCATGTATATTATTTATATATTTTTTACATATATATGAAAGCACACACACACACACACACACGCACACACACACACACACACAAGAGAGAAACAGAGGAGAGAGGGAGGGTGATTTCTGTTTCTTCAACTTCCGCTTTGGGCCAAGCTGGAAAAAAAGAGACTGGATTTATTCTCCCACCTAAAACAAGAGAAAAATATATAAAACACTGATTTTCAGCATCAATCATCACAGCAGTGATCTCTGAGAGAAACAATCTAGGTGAAGCTTGTTATTGCCCCAGCTCAATACCTTGAGAGAGTTTCTAGGCCACAGCACAAGGAGGAGAAATCTATTCATCGGCTCAGTGAACTCTTTGAGTTAAGAAGATGGAGCTGAGTGTCTGGTAAAGTAAACCAAAGTTAGCAGGCCTTAGTAACGGAGAGAAGAGGACTCCAGAGAACTACCAAGAGCCTCCCACCCACTAAAGTATTTAGCAGAGTCCTGATCAGCTCAGACAGGTAAGGATAATACTCAAGTCTGGGGAAAGAACCATCACTGCCCAGCAAACAAAAATTTGATAAATTAGATTTTATTAAAATCAAGGCACAATTTGGAGAGGGTGTTGGCAATACTTAGACCTAACAAAGTATTTGTATTCAGAATATACATAAAAAGCCTATGAATCAATAGGAACATTTCAGACAACTCAATTTAAAAATAGGTGAAATAATTGCATAGGCGCTTTACAAAAGGAATAATCAAATAGTCAACAAACATGCAGATAACTTCTCAAAATAATTTATTATCAGAGTAAGGCAAATTAGAACCATAATGGAAAAAAAAATTAAAAACCCAACAGAATGTCTAAAATCAGAATGAATGACATTATCAAGTGTTGACCAGAATGTGAAGCTAGCAGAAGTCATATTTTACTAGTTGGAGTGTAAGTTGGTACAATAACTTAAAAAAATATATTTAAATATTTGGCAGTATCAACTAAAGCTCAACATATGTTTTCCTTATGGCCCAGCAGTTTGGCTCCTAAGTATATTCCTAACACTGTTGAGTACTAATTCCAGTTTTTCTAGATGATTAGCATTTTTAACAACACTTTAACTCTGGGGATTTTTTTTTTCTATAAGAAAAAGAAACTAATATTTACTTAGCACCTACTGTGTGTATTCACACTGATGTTTTAAATGCACTATCTTGTTGAGGTGATCAATTTAAGAAAAGTAAGAGATTAGGTTTTACTCACAGTAGGATGTCTTTTATTCGTAATTTGTGTTAGCCAACAGTTCTTTTTTATATCTCTTACTACTGTGGAATTTATTTACATGTAATGCAATAGTTTAAAATCACTTTATTATACAGGTAAGCAGTTCCAGCATTCTCCATAATTCTTCACAGATATGTTTTCACTTTTAGACACATTTTATGTATATTTGCAATATCAGCTAACACAATTTAAAATTATTTTTATAGTTACACTGGGTTTTATCACCAATTGTATTTATGTACCTCCATATTATAATTCAAATTATGCATGTCCTTCAGTGTAAGGAAACCAGAAGTCAAAACTGATCACAAGGTGAAGATTCTATCAAGGGCACTATATTTGTACCTGTTATGAATTGTTATATAATGCTTTCTTTTTTTAGCATTTGCCATTTCACTTTTTCCATCACTGAAAACCACATTTTCTGCTATATCACTTGCATCTACAGTAATCTCTGTCTTATATTTGCATAGTTTGTTCTCTTGATATGCCTTTGCATAAAAAATACAATTTTCCAAATCAGGCAGAAATTAAATTAAGGCTTTGGAAATAACACCTGTGACTGCACATTTAAAAAGCTTTATTAGACATTTAAAAACATGCTTCCTTTGGAAGCAAAAAACTCAATCTGTACAATTCAGTCAGTTTTGCAAGTATCGCTACATTATTTTAAACTAATCGAAGACCTTGTTTTTAGGTAACAGTGGAAATTTATAAAAAGAGTGTAAACTGAATTTATTTCTCAAGATGCTTTATAAAACCTATGTTAGATGGTAATAATCATGCTTTATTAATTTAAGAGTAACAGTATGACTTAAACAAGTTCAAATACAACATGATTTTGAAGTTTGCATTTTCTTTTGTTTTTTAAATCAATATGTATAAGACTAAAACTAATCCCTAAATTAAATCCAGATCTGCTTAACCTGTACATATTTTATGACTTATTTCACATATAATTTGTATGCACATAAATCAATTGGTGAAAAACCCCACATCCTTTTATATGTGGTGTGTGTGGGTGTGTTTATAGGCACATTTGTACTTGTTTGGTAGGCAAGAACAAAGAGAAAGGATAAGAATATAACTGCAAGTAGAAAAATGACTCCATTCCCTCCCCATTATCAGAAACTGCAGATCAGTTTGGTCCTTGAGTAATTATTGAATTTGTACAAGCAGTAATGTAAAGAAGCTAGGATCTTTATAACCTAGAAAACAGTTATTAGAAATTAATTTGACTCAATAATGGGTTTGTATTTTCTTCTTTCTGTAACATATTTAAGGGCAAAATTTGAAAGCAAAAGTGGAGGTTCAAAAAAGGTAATTAAGTAAAAGAAGACTTTTGGTCTTCCCAGCTATAATTCCTTTTGAAAGCTATCTTATCTCACAGACATCCTAATACTACCATTTAGTGGAGCTGGCCTCACTCCCCCTGCCTGAGGTCTGGGAATTAAAAAAAAAAAAAATAGAACTGTCTAATCTAAGAAAGCAAGACCTCAGAGACAGCAATTGGTTCAGAAATGACATGCAATCCAAGTAGGAAAAATAAGGAATATTCTTAAGAATATTTCTGGGCTGTAAGAAAACACAATACCAGCCTCCCTTCTCTCCTTATTCCTGAAGTTTTGCTGTTGTTGTTGCTATTGTATTTTCTTTAAGATTATGAGCTTTAAAGATGATATGATCTTGGATTCCCAATGACCTTATAGCCATTATAAAAGAAGAAGCTTAAGAATGAAACTGAACAGAGAGAGAGAGAGAGACAAATTCAATGGCAACTTATCTAGAATTGCATCTTGTCATACTTAGTCATATCCATCATTTGAATTTCTCAACTCTATGTAGATATATGAAATCATGAAATTAAAGTGGATGATAAGTAGATGATAGATAGATAGATAGATAGATAGATAGATAGATAGATAGATAGATAATAGATAGCCTATATGTTTCCTTTAGGTATCTACCATTTACAAAGTATTAATTAATGGGAAATTTAAAAATTAAGTGAACTACATAAAGAAATGCTCAGTACTTCTCCCACTGTGAAAAAGTGGGTTTATAAACATTGGGGAGATTTCCTATTTCTTGAGAATTTAGATTAAATTGTCTCTGAGTTAATATTTGTCCTTGTGAAACATATGATGTGGTTATATCTTTAATTTTTTTACATAGTGGAAAACTAGAGAAATAACAAAGCATTCCTACAACTGACATGGATAGGGAAGTCTAGGAGGGCAATTAATTCAGGATACCTACAGCTGTCTTGATGTGTGTTGCAAGACGTGGAGCCGAGTGTGCTCTGGAGAACTGGAGGTGCTACAAACAGTCATGCACTATCCTACTTAGATGATTATTCTACATTGAATATCACCCGCTATTGGGGGAGATAATTAAGAGGGCATTACCACTGTTTGACCCTCCAGAAGAACCCTGGCAATTGGAGGCTCCTCACCCCTCCTTGTCCTTGGATTGTACATACCTACCATTCTCACAGTGGGAGCCATTTTCAAGGATGCAGCCTTGAAAGAGCAATGTGTTGTTGAGACTATTTGTATGGTATATATGACTGAATCCCATAAGGGCCTCTATATAAACTTTTAGGATTCTGGTAGGGAGTTCAGAGATCTACACTTTTGCAGCTGCCTATGACAAGCCTCATAAGTAAGTTCCCTTGCTTATTAAAATTACCACCTAGCAATCTTGAGTGTTTTTCCTCTTTCTTTGGTCTCTCCTTGCCTTTGTGTACAGGGGCCAGTTTCAGATTTCACCTGGGAATCTCCTGAGTTTGTGAACCAATGGTTGATGAGCCAGTCAGGAAACTGAAAAAATGGATCATGGGACAAAGGCATTTGAGGGGCAAATCCTAAATTGGCCACTGACCTCTATGGAGGAAGGCCATATGTTAGATGCTTGTGGATTGCCCTGCGACTACTGGGACATCCCCAAAACACTGACTAGTGTAATTCACTTGTTTTCGTAACTGCCCATAGTGCACTCTGACAAAGAAGGAAAACAAATGTCTGCCACAGTGGGCTGGCCTGTACAGTGAGCAGTTCAGCTGGTCGCTAATGGACAACTAGAGGCTGACTTAGAAAACTGGAAGAATTGAGGTTAGAGAAGGTTGTTTGGTTGTCCACTACTCTTCTAGCTTTGGGGCTGGCAGACAAGGTGGAAGAGCAGCATAGTGTGCCATTTTGCAGAGCTCAGAACGTGCAACCTGCCGTGGATTAAAATCCTGTGCTTATGACAAAGCCTGATTGGAACTCTAATAGGTAGAATCCCTGGGAAAGTGCAGCGTGAAAAGGAGGATGCTGTGGTGATTGACAATGAAACAGATGAAATACCCAGTGCTGTCCAACCACTAATATAAATAAAAACAAAAGCGTAACAATAACAACCCCAGCCAGCAGGGCAGCCTCCAATTCAGGAAACGTTGATGATAGGAGAATATTATTCCCCAGAGCATAGTGATATAGCTGGCAGTTTCCAGCAAAAGGCCAGGGAAAATATTCTGGAGTGGTTAGTGTGGCTACGGTATATGGGGGCAATGGCATCTTTCTGACTAGGCAGGAGGCATCATCACAAATCCTACCTGCCAAAGTGCTTGCCTGGTGCTCAGGGATTCAAGATACTCGCTCCATTATGGACTGAATTGTTCTAGACTGCAGGGAGGCTGGGCCAAATGCAGAGGCTCTCCCTGGGCATGGAGGACGCTGAAAATCTATAGAGGAAGAACAACAAATTCTTAAGAAGTTGTGAATGAGACAGGCCATGTATTCCCCTGCCTTTGAAGGCCCCAGTGGGACCACATTCACTGCAGGAAGGAAAGCCAAAATACTCCAGTCCTCCCTCAGAACCTGGTATGGACCACTAATGTCAATGCTGAGTCCAGTTGTGAGATAAGACATGTATGATATTGGACAACCCATTGCCAATCTAAGGGAAACAGATAAATCCCTGGAATGGGAACAGCCTGTGGGAAAAACTCAAGACAGAGGGGAACTCAAGAAACCATTAGACTATTAAAATTGGTTATAAAGGTTTTGATAAAAATAAGCTGGCAGCAAATGTGCTTTGACCACATTGCTGCCGGGACTCCATCTGAAAAGATAGATCGGCAACGCAATGCTGTGTTGGTTGGTCTGTGGAAAGCCTTAAACCCTGAACTACAGTTCAGACCTGCCCTACCTGCCCCTCCCACCCCTGATGTCCTGCCTGCTCCAGCAGACGCCTCAGGGATCCAGTCCTATTTGGGGTGGGTGCCTCCCAAGCTCCTGACATAGATGCAGGGTCCAATTGCCTCCAGGTAAGGCCACTGGAGATGACTGGAGGTCTCATATTGAGTGCACTATTCACCAATCCCCCAGAAACAAAAGGTGATTGCTCTGGTTGATGCTGGAACTGAATATACTCTAATACATGGTAACCCTCAGAAGTTTCCTGGTCCCCTCAGTACCATTGATGGTTATGGAGGGCAAATGGTTATGGTCAGGAAAACCCCTTTCACACTGCAAATTGGGAATTCTTCCCCTACAGGAAAAATACAAGGTTTTATCTGTCCAACACCAGAGACCATATTGGGCATAGATATCCTACAAAGTCATACTTTGCAAACCTCTATCCATGAATTCCGCCCCGAGGTTAGAGTAATTGAACCAGTGCTGAGGAGAAATGCCAACTGGGAACAAATAAGTGTACTGACCCTGTGAAGAGTGGCAACTGTCGAACAATATAAATTGCTTAGGGGCATAAGGAAATCAAAGAAACTATTCAAGAATTACACTGGTGGGTATTGTACCCCTTGCCCATAGTGTTTCAACAGCCCAGTATGGCCTGTAAAAAAGACAGATGGCTCATGGTGGATGACCGTGGACTACTGAGAGTTGAATAGGCTAGTGTACTCCATCCATGCAGCTGTGCCTAACATTGCCACCATTTTAGATACCTTGTCTTTGGTCCAGTAAACCTATATCATAAAGGTGAGAAGTTGCAGGAAACAGCCATTGCCCTGACTCTCACTGTGGATGAATGTGCTAAGCTGCTGAGAACACCAAGCCCCATTATACCTGGGAAAGGTCTGGTCTACTGGAATTTGAAAGGGGAAGTGCCACTGGAACAGATGAATTACTTTGCACACTTGGGTGAGGGGGGACCACTCATTCTCCGCTGGCATCCCATTGCCCTGCTGCAAGCCAGGCCTGTTGAAACCTACTATATCTGGAATGGATACTCACCACTGAAAGAGGGAAGAAGGTGGGAGTCCTGGCCAGGCACATCCCACCCCCAGTTCACCTCCTCATACCTGACAGTGCTGCCTCCCTTGGCCAATGTATATGGTATACACAACTAGGTCAAGTTCCTAAAGCTGCCACCCTCCCTCTCCTCAAGGCCAGATGTGCACATTCTGTTTTCCACTGGTGCGATCATTTGGCCTCCATCTTTGTCCCCTTCATTGTGCTGGAGGACATTACAGCTCATAAAAGCCCTTATTAAATTCATCCAGCAAATCTTAAATGATAGCTAGCAAAGCTTGTTCTTACTGAATACTGAAATATCTCTAAGGAGAAAAGCTGTGCTCTAGAGTAAGATGGTATTGTACATTATTACTGCCTTACAAAGAAGCACCTATGCCATTATTCTAACAGAATGTTATGTGTCCGTACCTGATGAGTTTGCTAGTTATCATATTTATTAAGTCACATGAGGGCACAGTGCACTCCCTTAGTGATCTGATTCCCAGCCCAGGGAACTTAATAAATCAATGATTTGGATCAAGCGGCTCTTGGTTGAAAAAATTGCTACTTATTTAGGAATCATTATTTTAACCTATGTTTTCTCTTGCATATACCTTTATTGTTCCTGTGGTGTTTGCCTCCAAGGCAGTCAGATAACCATCAATCAAGCCACCTCCATGCTAGTAAAACCCCTTGCCGACTGCTCAGGGTACATTGTGGCAGGCGGGGACGTAAGATTGTAAGAGCCAGTTATGAGAGGTGGAGTGTTGGAGGAGCTCATTGAGAGCATGTGACCTCTGGTTGACCTTGAGTCTCAGCCAGGGCAATTGGAGGCTTTTTACTCCTCCTCTGTCCTTGGAATGCGCATTCTGCCCACTGTTCGCACCATGAGAGCCATTTTAAAGGACACAATTTTGAGAGAGTAAGGTGTTGTTGAGACCATCTGGACAGTGTATGTGACTGAACTCCATTAAACCTCTATATAATCTTTGAAGATTCTGGCAGGGGGGTGAGGAGATCTACTCATATTGTGGCTGCCCAAGACAAACCTCATATGCAAGTTCCCTACCTTTTTTTGTTTGTTATTTAATACTTTTAAACAAATGTATTGGGTGACATTGCTTAATAAAGTTACATAGATTTCAAGTGTACACTTCTATAATACATCATCTATATATTTTGTGTGCTCACCAACCAAAGTCAATTTTCCTTCCATCACTGTATATTTAACCCCTTTACCCTCTTTTGCCTCCCTCTTCCCCTTAACCCTCTGTTAACCACTAAACTGTTGTCTGTGTCTATAAATTTTTATTTGCCTTGTTTATTTGTTGCTTTCAGTTTTATATCCCACAAATGAGTAGAATCATATGGTTCTCGACTTTTTCTGTCTGAGTTATTTCGCTTAGCATGATAATCTCAAGATCCATTCATGTTGTTGCAAATGGCAGTATTTCATCTTTTTATGGCTGAGTAATATTCCATTGTATACATGTATCACATCTTCTTCATTAAATCATCTATCAACAGATATATGAAAAGATGCTCAATTTCATTAGCTATTAGAGAAATGCAAATCAAAACTACAATGAGACACCACCTCACACCCATTAAAATGGCTATTATCAACAAGACAAATAATAGAAAGGTTGTGGAGAAAGTTTAGAGAGGTTGTGGAGAAAAGGTTGGAGAGACTGTGGAGGAAAAGGAACCCTCTTACACTGCTAGTGAGAATGTAAGTTGGTACAGCCACTATGGAAAACAGTATGGAGGTTCTTCGAAACATTAAGAATAACCATATAACTCAGCAATCCCTCTTCTGGATATCTACCCCCAAAACCTGAAAACATTTATCTGTAAAGATATATGTACCCCTATGTTCGTTGCAGCATTATTCACGGTGGCCAAGACTTGGAATCCCTTGCTTTTTAAAACTAGAAGCTACAAATCTGGAGTGGTCTTTTCCCATATTCTCTCTCTCCTTGTCATTCGTGTATGGGGTCAGTTTGCAAATCAACACTTACTTGGAAAAACATACTTATTGTGGCAAGAAAAACAGAATTATGTCTAGAATAAATTTGCAGCTATTAAATAGGGTTTTCCAAAATTGGGTGCAACAGTGAAAATAAAAGCAAGCCTTTTTTGGAAGACTTGAGGACTTGAAACAACATATCAAGGTTAGGATCAAAAGTGTACACTTTAGGTATATTCTTTTTTATTTTAAGGGGGAAAACTTTTATATAAGGAGTAAATTTTTATGATACACATTGAAATTCTCTTTAATTATTTAAACAATTCATTGAATTCTGATATATTGATCTAACACCTGTGATGTTATTATGTTCAACTGCGTAACCCTTCTAATGGATTGCAGTATTTTACCTAAAGAATATGCTGCAATTAGAGTCAGGAATCAGGAATCTATGCCATAAACATGTGAAAAGGTGCTCTACCTCACTCATAAAAAGAGAAAAGCAACAAGCACCGAGTGATTCCAGTAAATATGTATAATGTATGGATTTATAATGTATAATGTATAGTTTTAGCTATAACCTTTAGAATTAAAAAATATATACATATCCTTTAACCCAACAATTTCTGAAGGAAAATATTTTCAAGATATTTTTATATTATCTATCTAGCTATCATCTAGCTATCTATAGATATAGATATAGATATAGATATAGATATAGATATAGATATAGATATAGATATAGATATAGATATGTTTATACTACACATATGCATATATTTTGGATGTATTCAATATTGGATATGTTGGATATATCTTGTGACACGTCAGTTTTTAAAATTATATACCTTTTCCATTTATTGTCTTGTGTAATTATTATTTATTCAAAATGAATTAAATTTAAAGGAAAGAAAAACACATAGAAATAGGACTGATGTTGCCTTGAAAAATCTACTGATCACGAACCCCTTCTCATGTTTTTTTAAAAATATTCACTACTATCATTTGTGTAGGTATTTTTTCAGGCTATTTACAAGCATTTGGAAACTCTTGCCACTTGTTTTTTTTTACATTTTTTTATGATGTCTTTCTGTGGCACAAAAGTTCATTTGATGGAGTATAATTAAACACTATCTTTCTGTGTCTTGTTTAAAAATAATGAGTCAAAATTTATTCACTGCTTATTACATTCCAGGAATCCCACTGTAACTTTACATGCACTAACTCCTTTATTCCTTGATACACTATATATTAAAGGATTAATTTATAATCTCATTTTACAGATGAAAAAACTGAGGCACACAAGGGTGAAATAAATAGCTTACCAGATGTTAGCTGGCAGGGCAGAGATTTAAACTCACAAAATATTTTTCTATTTTTCCACCAAATACCTTTTTAAAAAAATCTTTTTAGTTAAACAACTGGGCATTTTTTTTGTGAATGATATGAAGAAAAAATTAGATATATTCTGAGACTGAGTACATTTTCGTCAAGTATTTTTTATCATGAAGTCCATTTGAATTATTTCTTTTGAAAATTAAGTTTAGAGAGGAGATTTGCACCAAATATAAATTGCTATGTTCCCTTTCTGTTAATGATTTTTTTTTAATTCAAGACCTTTAAAATGGTCAAATAATTTAAACTTCGGTTGATCTTGACTATCTGTTATATTTGCAGGTATATTAATTAACATAATCAGCCATTTATTTCAGTGAAATTAAGTTAACACTATGATTTGGTGAAGAAAAGCATAAGACTTAACTAGATTGAAGCTAGGTTTATCTCAGTTCCACCTGAATTACCTATCTAACCTGGTATATTATATCATTTTGGGCTCTCCTAGAAGAAGGTTTCAAGAAAATATTAGACTTGCATGGTTATTGGAGAAATCATCTTAAAGGATGAAAGGCAAAGGCAGCAAGAGTAAGCAGAGAGACAGGCTGTAATGCAAGCCTAATGCAAATGAAAGAAGCATCTGCTGATTTTGTGTAGTTTGCCAAATAATCAGTTTGTTATTTCTTCCTGATTGTGAAATCAATGCAAACATATTGTGGAAATATAGAAATGCAGGGAAAAATATAAATAAGAAAATTAAAATATTATGCTAACACTATATAGCAACAGGTAATGGTGGTATGTTTTACTGTTTTTTACAAATTTATCAAAATCCTAAATGCATATTTCTAACACATTTGTATTGCTTTCCTTTATAATATTATAACATTTATATAGTATATATAATATATTTATAATGAGGTAAACTCAAGTTTCTCAGGATTTAGTCACATATTCAGAATATGTTGCCAGTAAAGACAGGGGCCACTTATTATAAGTATTATATGAAACACATGAATTGAGGACAAGAGTATGAACTATTCTCCTAATTCATGGTTTTCTCCTTTCAAATCTTTCATAAAATTTAAATGGAGAAAAATTATTTTTGTATGTTTAAAAATAAAGAACTTCTTTGAAAACCTTGTGTCTTTAATGAAAGAATTAGTATGGTTTTAAATATTTACAAATGAATGTTTAAAATGTTTTGACTATGTACTCAAATGTCACAGGTTATTTTCCAAGTACTAGTGAATGATATTGGAATTGTTTGATTCTAATTAATTAACGCTGAAATAAAAATTGTTTACAGAAACACAAATGCCAGATGTTTTAAGAGGCTGATAATCCCTTAAAAACAAACATTAAGTTATGAAAAGTCATTAAAGTTGTTTTCTCGGGAGTGAGTTTAGATTTTCTCCTTTTATGCTACATTGATGATTGTTTTTGAATAAACATTTGTTATTCAAAGTAAACATTAGTGCTCGAATTTACTTTGTAAAATATGCCTTTTACAACAGTATAAATATCTGAGAAGATCACTGATGTCTTCCCCGAGAAGTTAAAGTTCTTTCTATATCTTCTGGCCATTAGCCTCTGGTATGCTGAGTATGTCACCAAATATCAAAGTAAGCAGGATCTCCAGTGTCCACTGGTTTGAACAACACTGGATTGAAATTACTCTTAAGTGTATTATATGGAACCCTATGAAGTAGGGGGAAGGGGAATGTAGATGGTAATTTTCAAACATTTAAAACATATTCATGTGGTACATGGTGATGGTATCATTAGTGGTCTTCCTGTATCCTTTTGCAAGGTGAGCTCCTCTCCTCAGCAAGTGAAGTCTTCTTTACTAAGCCCTGAATCTGAGGTGCCCTTGTGACTTCCTTTGGCCAATAGAACACAGCAGACATATTGGTGTGGCATTTTTGAACTTGAGCCTCAAGAGGTTTTGTAGGATTTCACTCTCTCTTGGAACTCAGCCTCTGCCATGAGAACAAACCTAAGCTAACCTTTTGAAAAATCAGAGACTTTGTACGGCAGGGCCAGTTTGCCCCAGTTATCCCATTCATGGTCCCAGATATATAAAATAGCCTATCCAAGGCCAGCAAAATGGCCTACCTAACCTGTGGCTGACCAGATACAAATGTCTGCCTCCTGCCCATCTCTTTCTGATTAGCTGAACTACCCAACCAAGTTGTAGACTTAGGAGCTAAAAGATGGTTTATTGCTTCAGGTATTTAAATAAATACATATGGCTTTATTGGAGTGGTTTGTTATATAACAGTGTTTGATTGCAAGTATTTTATATAAAATGTTTTATGTTAAAAATTATTAAACAGAACTCAATTTTTAATTATTTTTATAACTGTAATTTCTCCTCGGAAGCATATTTTCAATGTTCAAAAATATTTTTATCACGATAAAAAAGGTCCAGTAATAATTTTAATTGTATATTATTAGTTTCTGTAGTATACGAAAGACAACACAATTTGTCCATTACATGATAGATATGTTTAGATCTCTCCTCCAATAGAAAATGTGTTCTTAACCAATCACCCAAGACCTTGTTGTGAAAGATAGCAGCCAGCCAGTAACAAGTTATATAAAATAACTGGAAATTAAAATGAATTCAAGAACATGGTGACTAGACACTAATGTCTAGGTTCCCTTCAATCAGTGATTCTCAATGGAGGGGAGGGTGATTTTGGCCCCCAGGGTGGCTTGTCAAAATTTCTCAGATCTTTTAAGAGGCAATTCCAATTGGTGGGTCAGAGATGACAGTGGTTTGGACCAGTGAGGAATCAGCAGAATTAGAAAGAAATGATCCATTATATTTTGAATGTAGAGCCATCAGGATTTCCTGACATATCAGATGTAAGGCTAGAGAAAGACAATAATTAAGAATGACTCCTAGGCCACAAAATAACAGAAAATACAAAGTAACTGCTTGAAACATGATAAACTGAATTTATATGCAACATACAGACATGCATTTATTTATTTTTATTTTCAAGGACATATTTATGTGACAGCCATAGGTAGTAATCTGTGTGAAAGCAGAATAAATGCAAATAGAAGCTGAGCAGCACTTGTAAAATTTACCTCATTCTTAAATGAGGGGATTTTTTTTTCTGTACTCCCCTAGGCAGGCTGGAATTGTAATGATGGTAACTGTAATAACAGAGTTAGAGAAATTAATGAATACAATAAACCCTAAAATGTAATTTTTATTGGGAATCTGGAAGCAGAGTAGGAATTGATTTTCATTACCTATATATTTTTATCTGCATCATTTTTTTTTAACCTGTTTGGATCCCTGAGGAGAGCAGCACACTCCTGGTCATGATTATCCTGCACATCTAATGAATACGTTTATTAAATGATGCCTCACATTCTCCATCTTTGCACTGGAAACATATGCAAATGCACTCCAATAATCTCAGATTATATTCTTTCTATTGATAACATAATTGCTATACCTATAAGACAGTGAGTGCTCTTCCCTTCTTTTTTTGTGTGTCTGTTAAATACCCAAACCCATCTCAATGTTCACAGTGTGACAACTGAGGCTCTGTGTTCTGGGCCCACGTAGTCCTTTTGTTTAAATTGCACGGGCATAGCACAAGCTGCTTGCCTGAAGAGAGCATAGCTTTCATTTACCAAGTGCTAGTTTAATGACATGTGTGTATGTGTTAAATGTTATAATTAATCAAGAAAAGGTCAGAAGTAGAGGAAAATAGGCCTTTTATAAAAGTTTATTGTTGTTGAACAAGAGAAAAAATAGTATAGATGTTATGAGAAATGCATAACACTGAGGCATAAAGATTCAAATTTCACTTTGAATTTTTCTTAGGATTTGTGTGTAGAATTTAAGTTCATTGCACCCACATCCATGTTGTACATTTAAATACACTAGCTATTAGACTCTTTGATTTTAAAATTCAAGGTGAATAAGAGTATCAAAGTGACTTTGAACTCAATTATATTTTGGTGGACTACTTACCCTTGGTCAGAGGTAGAACATTCCACTCTATTATCATAACGACCACAGAAGTGCAGAGCAGCTGCTCAAGGCTGACTCCTCCACGCCACTTGCTGTCTCTCACAGAGCTAATTCTGATGTTGCAAGTATGTGCACCAACAACAAATCACATAGACACTACATACTTTAAACACACATAAGTACTGTATCCATCAAAAATAAAAAAAAACTGACATTACATAAAACCTAAGCAAAATTAAAAAGTAAAAAAAAATTATTTGAAAAACACTATTATTTCATAGCAGTTTTAGTACTTCTCTGAATAATGATACTATTTTTTTCCAAATTTGTAACTCCTGATCACCCTGGGTGATAAGCCAATGAAAAGAAGTCAATACTGTGGTAATGTTTCTGTACCAGAACGCAAATGTGATGCAAAATTAATCATAGTTTCACTAATTGTAATAAGGACAGCTAATTTTAAGATAAAATATGAGCTAATTTTTGCATTATTTCAAATAATGTTTTGATGTGTCCCTTATTTTGTGCTTTTATATTTCAAAATTTTCTGTAGGTATACAACTATCAAGTTGTATATAACTGAGATAAATTTTATAGTTCTCAACATACTGAAAAATTATTCTCATTATACTAAGTTCATCTAGAAACTTAGAAATGTTGATGTCATTAGTATATGACTGTATTTCATTTGACTAATATTCTGCTATGATATGCTAAGATAATATCAATATAACTATCACTTATTGAGCACCTTGATACAGTAGACTGTTTACAAGGTAAACATATTATCTCAACTAATTAATTTGGAAAATCAAAAATTTTACATGATAAAATGACACAAAATAATCACATTAATAAAATTGAATTGACATAGCTTTGAATGTACTGTATATTATCAAAATCTTGTGTCCTATCAAGATCCAACAAAGTATATTCCTAAAGTTACTTATTAACTACTTTTTATAGCAGCTATTTCACCTCAGCATGAATGAATACCAACAATGTACCTCTTGATGGGTAGGTGTATCAATCACATAGAGTTCACTAACAATTACATAACTACAGAAAGGACATAATTTAAAGCACACTATGTGGAGATAGATGCAAATTAGAGTACTCTGTAGCAACTATAAAAATATTTTTAGGCATGTAGATACTGAGAAGGTCAGTAAGATTATGAAAGACAGTTTTCCCTCCTTCTAACAAGTTGCACACATATATAATGGTATGTTACACTCTCAGAATTTGCAAAGTGGGAGTTATGTGTGTGCATCTCATTTTTATATATTCATGAAGAATATTAAGCTTTCATTGTCCAAGGTCTTTTGAAAAAAAAGAGATAAATTTTTTATTTTTCCAATCTTCCCATGCAAAATTATGCTATTATTTTTAGTCCTCTTTTCAGTAGTTGAGTAGGAATTTGCTCTGTATTAAATTTTCAGTTTAGCTATAACCCTATAAAGGACCGAAATTTCTGTCATGAAGCTTGGATCTTGCTTGTCACAATATGACAGACCTGCTTCTGGCCACATATTAAATGTCTTTGTCACAGTCACTTTCTCAGGACTCCCCTACTTGACATCAGAACCGTCACTGCTTCCATTCCACTTCCCATCCATAGTTTTCTCCTTAGCACTTATCATCATCTGACATAGTATATTTTTACATAATATATTTACTTTCTTTCCCTAATCATTAGCATTAAGCTATAGAAGAGTGAGTGTTTTGTATGTTTACTTTTAATTTCCTAGAATTGTGCCTGTCACATAGCAATTGCTTAATTAATATTTTAAAAGGCTCATGGCTCAAGTATATCACACCAACATTTTTTTTCTCCTACTTTAAAGAAGTCCTCCTGCATCATTCCCATCCATACACAACACATGTTACTCACATATTAAATTAATATACTCCCAAATAAAGTACACACACACACACACACACACACACACACACACACACACTTCTGATCTTACATTGATCTATATCTACCTCCCTATTGCTTCACTCTCCTATTCCAAATATCATATAATGGGTTTGTCTATTTTATTATCTATAATTTCTTTCACTATCTTCACTGCTAATACCATAGTCAAACAGCTATTTTTGATACCCTTGATTACTCTAGTAGCCTCTAAACTTCTCTTTCTATTTCAAACTCTCCTTCCCTACAGTCTGTTTTCTTCACAGCAGCCAAAGCAACCATGATATTCCCTTAAAAAACAGAAGTCATGTAATGTCTCCACTAGAAAATTTTTAATGTTCTCTTATCTCACTCAAAATAAAATGAAACCATCATCCTTCTCATGACTGAAAAGACCATACATACACTGACCACCCAATTGTCTCCATGTCTACTCCTGTTTAGGCTCATTGCCTCAAGGTGCATTAGTCTGTCTCCCTTTCCCTCTGCCAAGCAGATTCTCCCAAGCTCAGGTTTCACCTTATTCAGGGCTCTGCTCAAAACGTTACGATTGAAAGGCATCCGCATCCTCAGTTTCCTAATATTTTCTATTTTCTTAAAAGATCTAGTGTCCTTTTTGTACACTAAACAAATGAATATTGATTTTTTTCAACCTATAATAAATTACTCTGGATCAAAAACAAAAAAAAAACAAGATTTTCCGTGAACATCCAATATAACACAATTTTTTTTCCCTAACACACTGACTGATTTTGTTTGCTATCAGTATTTCCCTATTAGAATATAAGTGACAAGAAAACAAAACAAAATGTTTTCTCCCTCTCTCTCCCCCTTCCTTCCATCTACTGTCTACTAGCCTCCAATCCATCTCTCTCTCTCTCTCTCTCTCTCTCTCTCTCTCTCTCTCTCTCTCTCTCTCTCTCTCTCTCCCTCCCTCCTATTTCATAACAGCAATAAGTATAATTAAATTTAAAAAATGATATAAAAGGATCTGCCTGTTAAATCTCTTTGAACAAATCAGAGGAACATAAATATACAACCTACAGACACTCAAATACATTGATTTGTGTTTCCAGAGATTGAGCATCTCCCTCCTTATGTACGGGCTATCCTTGTTTATCCTTTGTGTTTTTGAAGACTGAATTGATACTTGGGGTTTGGTTTCCTTATGTTCTTTTATCTATGCCTTCTCTTTCATCACTCTCTACTAATTTTACTCATACCTTTCTGGCTAGTCTTTCTCAGTCTCTTTTTCAGATTCCCTTTCAGCTACTTGAAGAGTGAACATCATAATTCCTCTAGGCATTGTTGTCTCTTCATGTCATTGACCCTTAAAACAATATTCCTAGCCCAGAGCTTTCCTCTGACTCTAGACCACTGTATCCAATAGTCAAATATTTCAACTTGAATTTATCAAGGCTGCTTCAAAATTAAACAGACTTATAATCACAGCGCCCCCTTCCCATAAAAAAAATAAATAAAACATGGATGCTTCTCCATTATTCAAAAGCTCACTAAATAGAATCCATGTAAGTAAAAAAATTAGAAGCTACAAATCTTCCAATTTTAATTTTACCTTCTAGTGGTATTTCAAGTTTGTCTTCTTTTCAACATAACACTTTTGGAATGTATTACTGCATGACCTCTAATTGGGACTTGCCACATCCTTACCTCCTCTCTCCAAATTGTCCTTCTGCAGCTAGAGCTGTTACCTTTTTCTTTTAACAAAGGCCTACAATTTAACATGGCGTACATTGCCTTATGTGATCAAGGCCCCACTCAGTGTGGAAATCTCCACTAGGAAGCTTGTTCTCAGGCGATCATAGAGCACTGACACCAAAAATAATTTTTTCAAAAATAATTTTTTCAAATATTCTCATATTTAAAAAATGCATCAACCTAATATCCTAGAAAAAATTCAAGCTTTGTAATTTTTTTTAATTTAAGGATTGGTAGATTTTGTAATTGTATTTGAGAAAATAAAATATTAAAATATTTCCAAATCTTAGGCCCTCTAAAGATCTTCATCTAAATTTACATGTCCACTTTTATTTTTCTTTTCTCTCTCTCCAACCACACTAGCTTTTTTTTCTTCACTACTAAATAGCCATACATGCAACATTTACCATAGGCCTAGGATGTTATTATTCTCTTTGTCCAAATCCTTTCTCCTCCTTCCCTTCCTTTGATTATAAGCTTGTGAATTACTTCAATAATCAGCTCTTAGGTAGAGTCACTTCCTTAAGTCACTTTTTTCTGATCTCCAAAGATCAGATGCAATTTCCCCCTTAAATACTCTCATGATGCATAGCGTATACTGGGTCTGTAGTAGTGCAATTATTTTTTAATAATTTTATTAATCTCAATTTCTCATATTAGGTTGTAAACCCCATGAAAACCTGTCACATAGTTGGCACTCCATATTTGTTACACAAATGAATGACCCTTACTGTAAAGAGATAATGAAGTTGATATCTATTTCTCCTGTTCTTTTAAACTTTTAAGGTTAACTATTGAGTTAATTAAATCTTTCTTTGTCCTCTGTCAATATGTTAACACAGGTAATGCTCTGCCTCCTTGAACACAGCTGAATTCTCTAGGGCATAATTTATTCCTGCTCTGCCAGCTGAAATACAGATTCTATGACCTTCTCTTTCCCCTAGGGACTTGGACATTTATTTAGTCATTTATGGTTATTTAAGTGTCAGATTATATTATTCTCTATATTTGCCCCACAGGACACTGCCAAAGATACCTCAGGATCACATACTAAAGGATTGGCAGCAGCATTTGCCAAAAGCACAAGAAACACAAATGAAAAGCACATTACAAAATTATAATTTCTATTACAAAACAAAATGACCTCTAAAACCAGATTTGTCTTAGCAAATATATATTTTGATTGAAACAAAATAAAGCACCTTATTTAAAAAATAAAGAAACCTGATATGTATCTGACCTAAAATATATTTTATTGCACCATTATGAAAACATCAATGAAATTTATTATAGACTATAAAAATAGCATATAAACAATTAGAAAATATAATAACATCTAATAAAAATGTTCATAAATCTTAGCACTTTTATTTCAGCTTAGCCATATGACTTAAATTATTATTAATATTAAAAAATTAATTTGACAATAAACACAGGATATATAACTAAATGTGTTTCTTGTCATTGCTGAAGTATCTAATAACATATCAATGTAATATGGTAATTCCTGAAATAAACTAATTCAAACTCTTATATGCAGTATTTCAAGAATAAATTGTTAAGAATTTCTCTTCATAAGGATCAGCTTTAGGAATGTTCTTTGTGAAAATAGGTGCAGCCTATAATAGCTTCCCAGGAAACTGACAAGACCTCAGAGGAATCTCACCAATCATCTAGTCCACCTTATCATGTTAAAAATAAAAGATGGATATCTTGAGAAGTTAAGAGGTCACACAGTCTCTGGTCAGTGGGCTCTAATGTAGCAGAGGAGCT
The DNA here is from genome assembly GCF_001890085.2 of Hipposideros armiger. Classification (NCBI taxonomy): domain Eukaryota; kingdom Metazoa; phylum Chordata; class Mammalia; order Chiroptera; family Hipposideridae; genus Hipposideros; species Hipposideros armiger. The sequence goes on from NW_017732730.1 coordinate 93,128, forward strand.
GAATGGGTGTGGAATCGCAGTAATGAGAGCTAGCACTGTCTGACCCACTGTTCTTGTAGTTTTATAATTCAGTAGAGCAGAACAAGTTGAAACCAGCCAGAACTGATTTCTTACTTCATCTAAGTATGATGTTAGTTCCCACTGAAATGGTAAACAATATATATATATATATATATATATATATATATATATATTAAACCTTTCTTGTGTATATTTACTAATGAAGCTTTAGTTACACTTAAGTTTGAATAAAAAAGAACTCTGTTACTTGCAAATTTACAGAATTGCTATATATGCTAGTGAATAATTACTTCATATAAAGAAAGTAATTACTAATAACCACCTGTTGTATTTTATTTTAACCAATGTATATTGAATCCATACTAAGGGTCAACTGAGAAAAAACTTATAAGTACGACCTTGTGGTATGGACCTGACTTATATTACTATCCCAAATTTTCAAGGAGAAATGAGGCTCCTAAAAATCAATCTGGCAAAGGTCACACTGCTAGCAAGCAGCATAAATAAGAGAGAAACACAGGATATCTTAAGTGACTATAATGTTCTTTGTATTATATAATACATCATCATCAAAATACAGATACAAAAAATTCCTACCAAAATTGTTGGAGGCAGTCTCTAAATGACTCCCAATAACTCCTTCCACTTGATACTATCCCCTTCTCTTGAGTATAGGGTAGATGTATTGAGTCTCATATAATGACTAGAATACAGCAGAAGAAATGGAATAGCACCTCAGAAATTAGGTTATAAAAAGACTGTGCCTTCCATTTGTGTGCTAATCCCCCACTCACTCTTCAGCTCATTCACTCTTAGAAACGCCAGCTCCTTTGTTGTGAGGTCCTAGGTAGACAGGCTAATGTGGCAGGTTGCTGAGGGAGACTATGGCCAAACGTGAGACACTGACTGAGGTTCTGAGTTCTAAAGCCTGAGGCTCGCACTACAGGATTGATGCTCGTGAAGCACTGAATCCTTCCAATATCCACATGATGTTTGAAGCAGATCATCCCCTGGTAGAACTACAGAGAAAGTAGACAAACTGATAGCTTGACTGACAGCTAATGAGAGACCCTGAACCATCCAGCTAAGCCACATTGACATTCCTGACCTATAGAAACAAAAGAGATATTTGTTATTTTATGTCATTAAATTTTAGAATAATTGATTATGCATCAATAGAAAACTAATACAAGAAATTAATTTTATCCCATATAAACTTCTTAAAATAAATGTAAGCATATGTACAGACTATCAAACATTTTAATTATTATTAAAATATTATCCAGCAAAATGTCTATTTTAATAAATGTCTATTTTTGTAAATACAAAGTGTCTATTTGTATTTTTTAAAACTATCAAAGAAGAGACATTGCTATGATCTTTACAGATGTTAGAGGGTTATCAATTACATATACCTCCTCAGTAAGAGTCACAAAGTCTGGAAAGGCAAGCATAAAGAGGTTTAAATCTTCTAGCATTCAAAAAAAAAAAAGCATTTCTTGCTAATAAAGACCTTATTTCATAGCCTAATTTCAATGCATTATTAGTGTAACAAGGCATCTAACTTGGCATTCTTTCTTACAACAAAGGTGAAAAAAATAAAGAAGGCAAGAACAAGGTGAAAATAAATTCTCTCACTCCCATAAATGTAAAATGGTCATAAGATTTTGTTCCCAAACATATGGTAGACAAGAAGATCAGAGAAACCCATCCATTAAAAGAAATTTTGAAAGACTGAACTGGATGCAATGTAAGGAAATTTTTGAAGACCAGGTTCCTTGGGAGTAAGCAAATCTTGACACTAGCAGCTGTCTTGGAGACAAGAGCCCATTCTTGTCCTAGTGCCTAGCATAAAGTTGGGTCCCAATTGTAAATATTTCACTGAAATGATGACCTCTGACAACATCCCAGGGGAGATAAACATCTGTGCCAGTTTGCAATAGTCAGGCATTCAACAATTATGGAAAGGAACAATGCTTACAACGACAGTGGCCTAGCTTAGTAAGTAGCATTGATGACCCACAGAAGGATAATAAAAAGCTAAGTGTAAGAGACAGAGGGCCTTGTGACAGATTACAAAGAGGCAGCTATCTCCTGCAGTGGAAGAGGTGCTGCAGCTGAGCAGCAGACTCAGAATGTGATAGTTATAGCCATAGATCTCCAGAGACTCTAGCCAAGGCAGCCTATTATGCAAACACCAGTGTTCTGATGGGGAAAACCTAGTATCCTAAAATCTTTAATGGATATATTAAATATGTTATGCAAGATAAGCAGGTCTATCAGGAGGTTATGTTCCAAAGGAGAGCTCAGAGGACACGCCATCCTCCAAGGCCATCATAAATGGGCTGGTCAGAGGCACACCAGCAGCACTATGAAGCTCAATAGTGGTTCTCTTCTGTAGGCTGGAGATGACAATAAAAGAAGCTCTCACAGACCTGGTTACATTAACATCAATGGAGGCATGGGACCTCAAAGGAGTAGAAGCCAGACTTTGATACAGAACCTCTAGAAAACAAATACTCTAACAATCTGCAAGTTTCAAGGAACAGCCAAGGGGCCCTGAGCTGCAAGAAATTGCAGAGACTGTTAGAACACCATGAAACCAAATGGTACAGTCTATGAAGGTGTTGGAGAATATCTATAACCAGAAAGAGAGTAAGAGTAAGGAATCAGGATATTAAGGGTGGTTACTGCCCCCCAAATCATGATCTTTTTCACAGTTCCTAGATACAAGCCAATTTTTAGGTCTAGAACCCATGGACTGAAAAAGTGATCAAGTTCCTAGGAGAAAGGACCCTGCAGCCTTCAGTAGGTATATACTTCAATCATTCCCCCAGTTCTTTCTCTAAAGACATACAGACATTGCTGCAGTGACTGAACATTGGGTAAGAGATAATACTCAGAATTTTCAAGAGACTGAGTTGGTATTACTGAATCAAAGTGTCTTCACAACTGCCCTTCTCTATTAAAGCTAAAGTTTAGGAGAAAAAGTATTAAATAAAGTTGGTGTTAAAACTTAGCTCACAGAGGACTCATTAGGTCTATAAACCCACTTGTTGGTTATGTCTCCAATCCCAAAGTATAATTTTATTTTATATACTCGGAGAAATCTCCATATTGGGTCATTGGCTGATGGTATAAGGACTATCATAGATGAGGAAGGCCAAGTGGAAAACTCTGAAACTGCTCCAACCCTTGGCTAAGGTGGTAAATTAAAAACAGTATTGCATCCCCAAAGGGACAATAAAGATTAGCCACCATTAAAGGTCTAAAGTATGTAGGGGTGGTGGTTCCTTTTATATCTTTATCATTTACATCTCCAGTTTAGTCCCTACAGAAATAACAGAGATAGTGGAGAATGACTGCAGAATATCACAGGCTTTCTCAGTTGCAGCTAGACTGACAGATAAGTTACCATTGTTAGAATAGATGCCATGTAATCATTAATTTCGCAAATGCATTATTTTTAGGTTTCAATTACAAAGAGTTTGCATCCACATGGGGGAAAAACATTCACTTTCATTTTTGCCTCAGAGCCATATTAAATCTACCACCCTCTGTAATGATGCAGTCTGAAGAGATCTTAATGGCCTGGGCATCTTACTGAATATCATCCTAATCAATTATATAGTAATTGATGACATCATGGTGATTAGACAAGACAAACTAGTGGTGATTAATATGTTAGAAGCCTTGGGAAAACACATGTGCTCTAGAGGGTGGGAGGTAAATCCTATGAAAAATCAGGGACCTATGACTTCATTTAGTTTGCAAACATCCAGTAGTCAAGGGCATGCTAGCACATTTCTTGCAAAGTCAAAGACAAATTGCTGCATATTTCACCCCCTTCTACAAAGAAAGAAGCACAGCAACTGCTAAGTCTCTTTGGGTTATGCCTAGGAATAATGAATCTGACTGATCCACTAGATGGTTGGCGGAAGACTACCAGCACTAAACGGGGCCTCATCAGGAAAGGTTTCTGCAGCAGATCCACATTTCAGTGCAAGCATCCCTGCCACGTGGATTATACAAACTGCAAGTCTATGATTTTGGAGGTGTCAGTGATAGCAAAAACTGGAGGGTGAAGCATGAAAATATGCTCCAGTGGGAGAATCACACACAGACTCCTGGGTGTCCCCATTAGAAAAGTATGTACTTTTGGGTAAACATATACTCCATGTTATGTGGCCCTGGTGAATTCAGAATGCTTGGGCGTAGAGTAACATGTAAAAATGTGTGCAGAACTGCCTATTATGAACTCTATTGCACACACCAAGCCATAGAATAGGCTGGGCTCAGAAACAATCCACTATGAAATGGAAATGGTTCTCCCAGAAAGCATGATAGGAACAGAGGGTATAAGTAAGCTGCATTAGCAGGTAGCCCAGATCCCATGTTCCAAATGCAGTTTGTATCAATGATAGAGAAAGCTTAAAGTGCTTTCAAGAAAAAAATTGGGATAAAAGTGAGGCCATAGTTCACGAGAGATAGGTCCATGAAAAGTAAAAATCAGTTCGTGTATGATACGATGTAGAGGAGGATGGAAGTGTCTTAGACATGCAGGTGCCAGATAAAAATTCATTTGAAATTGATCTGAACTCTAATAGTCACTTATTCAGGTTAAGTGGAAGAAAATAGCCATAGATATAATGGAGAACCAGCTGCTGGAAAATTGTTGCAGTAATAGTTAAAAAGAATGTATTTTATCTAGAAAGTGAAGATGAGCAGCTAGAAATCTCATTACGTTTCATTATTTCATTAGAGACTGTCATCTCCTTCTTTGATATTTCATTCCACCAATATTGAATTATCAATATTTAATGATTTCCATTTAATATATTTTATCACAGAAAATTTCATCTAGAGTTTCTACCCTTCCCTTATTTTAGTGACTTAAAGCACACAATTATACTTGAAAGCAATGCTGTAGCAAAAATATGTGCTAAAATTGGAATATATAAAACAATGCTATAAAACATTTTTACTCATGCTCACAGCTTTTCATTTTCTTTAAAAGAATAGCTGTTTATACTGCTATTTTATGCATTTGCCTCTTTTTTATTTTTCTCACTGGAGGTTACAGGTAATATGTTTGTCCATTTTATGTTGTCAACGAGGTTACTAACCCTCTCCCCAAATGGCCAATTTGGCACCACATTAAACATTACACAAGGTAAAAAAAGTAAGCCTACAACCAATAAGCAACAGGAAAAGCTGTTGAACTCTACTGTCTCAAATCACGTGCTACATAACACATTTGTAGATGACCTAGACAAAGGAATTCCAGTTGCTACTGAAAAGTGGGAAGGGGAGGCAGAAATTTGAATATAAGGGATATCACGAGGAGTAAAAGAGAAATATTGTTTTAAAAATATCAATCACACTCCAGGCTTGTGATAGTTCTGGGAGTCTGTGATCAGATTAAATAGCCAAAATTCAATTTCCATAGGAAGAATCCTCAGTGACTTGTTTCCTGTCCCGTTATCACTGTCTATATGATGATGTGCATATTTTTATGAATTACATTTATAATAGAATACATAGGCTGGGCTGGAGTGAATATTATTTAATACCTAGTGGTCTCAATCATGTGTGTGTCGTTTTTTCATTGAAACCACCAGATAGGTATTAATCAAAGAATGGCAGAATTTGTGGAGCAAAAAGAGATCTTACAGACAGTATAGTTTAAGATTTTCATTTCACAGAGAAAAATACCAGAGTCCAAATAATTTAAGGGAGCTGTACTGGAGAGAGAACACGTGTAACCTAAATCTCAGTTCAGTGGTATTTATTGTCTGGCAGTTACATCCTAACTGAGAGCTGAAAAATCTGTTATTATATGTGCTCATAAACTAGAGCACCCTAGAATATCACCATCTTAGGTGAAAAAGAATTTTATATTTAAACACAGAGTTAACATTTTTCATTTGTGGTTGCTGCCAGTGTCTGAGAACCTCCCGTCATTTTGAAATGTTCCCACATTGTGAATTTTGCACTGCCAAGGTCTCTGTCTCCCTCACCATGAATGTAGGCACGTGGCCTAAGCCTAGCCACAGTCATTCATAAAAGACCTGGATGTCAAAGTGAGCAAAGCAAAGAGTTAGTCATGTTTCCCAGAATTCACCATCTGTCAAATACACTGTTGAAAGCACAAGTTTTCTAAGGGGTGAAGGTTGCACAACCCCTGACATTAAATGTCAAGTGCCATTGCATGGCAAAGATGACAGCGTTTTCTTAGAGAGAAATTTCGAGATTGTGATTGAGAGTTGTTGCTAGTTTTCTGCCTCTCAGGCCCTCTGGGTTTCCACGAGATATCCGACGTCGTTTAACAATTCTCTTCTCTGCTTCTCCGCTTTTTGTGACTAAGATCAATGAGCCTTATATTGAGTGCTGTTGTTTGAATTTCTACTATGAGATAACCGTGACACATACTATGGAGAATAAAAGATGTAAAGATAGTTCATGGCTCTTGGGAGCATATGCATTGATGAAAATACTAGCAGCTAGGTAGACCATGTCAAGGGTTGTAATGATTGCAGAAAAAAAAAATGCCTTAAGAGTTTAGAGAAGGAAGTTTATATTAACACTAGTGGTGGTGATTAGTGTGTGGCTTATAGTTCTCTGAAATTTTCATGTCGAGTACAGACTCCCAAGCTCCACTGCCAGAGTTCATAATACTACAGCTGTATTTGGGTCTCAAGGATTTGCATTTCTATTAAGACTCCAGCTGATATTGACTAAGCTGGCACCCTAACTCTACCTATTAAAAAACAAATACACAGATTAAAAAATGGACAAAGGAACTCAATATACCTTTTTCAAAAAAGACACACAAATGCAAATCAAAATCGCAATCAGATATCAACTCGCACCTGTCAGAAAAGTTATCATCAAGAAGACAAGAGATAACAAAGTCCCAGTGAGCATATGGAGAACAGAGAACAGTTGCACACTACTGGTGGGAATGTAAATTGGTTCAGCTGCTATGAAAAACAATATGGAGGTTCCTTAAAAAATTAAAAATAGATCTACTTTATGATCCAGAAATTCCACTTTTGGGTATATACTCAAAGAAAATAAAAACAAGATATCGAAGAGCTAAATGCACTTCCATGTTTATTGCAGCATTATTCACAATAGCCAAGCTGTGGAAGCAACCTGAGTGCCCATGGATGGATGAATGGATAAAGATGTAGCACATATGCATATATACAATGGAATATTAGTCAGCCATGAGACAAAAGGAAATCCTGCCATTTGCAACAATGAGGATGGACCTTGAGTGCATTATGCTAAGTGAGGTAAGTCAGACAGAGAAAGAAAAGTATATCACTTATATGTGGAGTCTAAAAAATCCAAACTGGTAAAAACAGAGTGAAGTGGTGGGAACCAGGAAGTGAGTAGTGGGGAAATAAGACATATGTTGTTTAAGGGTACAAAATTGCAACTAGTAGTAAATCAATCCTAGAGCTCTAATGCAAAGTATATTGAATATAGATAATATTGTTTTATAATATTCAAACTTTCTTAGAGACTAGATCTTAATTCTCCTAACCACCAAAAGACATGATGATTATGTGATATGATAGAAGTGCTATCTATCCCTAAAATGACAATCATATCACAACATATGAATGTATTAAATCAACATGTACATCTCAAGTTAACACAATGTTATATACCAAATATATTCCAATAAAAAATTTATATGATGAAGAAAATTTAAATAAAATAAATACAAAACAATAGAAGGTTGGAAAAAATTTTGTGAAGAACGTAATCCTTAGAAATCATGCTTTTCAGTTTTTTCCAAGTTTTCTTTGATTATTAGAAGCTTTATAGTCCCCTTTGCTTATCTCTTTCTAAATGTTGCCTTATTTTATGTTCCCAACTATGATATGGTATTATTCCAAATAATACTGCATAGCTCATGGAAACCTGGGACGGTTTTAGAGCCAGGTGTTGTAAAATTAGAGAATAACCAGAATTCCAGAGGATGAAATCAAAACAGTCTAGGCAATATCATGTTCATAAAATAACAACCTCATATCTGTTTTTACATTTCTCTTTGCCTAATAATGCTAGCTTATATTCTAATAGTTACCTTTCTCTAGGCCAGTCAGTATAGGCCAGGTTACAGAAAATAATAAAACAACCCTGAAATCTCAATGTCTTAATTTTCTTAAAGACTTATTTCTCACTCATGCTACAGGTCAAGTGCCAGCTATGTGATGACACTGATGTGCATGAATGTCATCCTTACTCTAGGAGTGTACTGGTGGGGCAGCTACTGTGGAAAGTGGCAGAGGTAAATGGCAACAAAACATGCTCTGATTCTAAAATTTTCTACCCTTAAAATTTTCTAAGTTTTGTTTTGTTGTTTTGTTCATAAGGGAAGTAAGTCACATGGCTGCTTGAACCTCAACTGGGTAGGGAAATGAAATCTTACCAAGTGCTCATAAGGGAAGAGAGCCAGCGTATTTGTGAACAGCCTATCAAAAGAACTATGGCAAAGCCTCCTAATTGATCTTCTCACTCCTCCTGGTTTCTCCTCCAGAATCTATTCTATAGCCTATGGTCAAATTAACTTGCTTAAAGTATGACTTTGACTGCTTTGTTCATTCCCAGAAAACATCAAGCTTTCCTCCTGTATGTTTAATAAAATAGAATACCTCTGAAGTCTTCCACACTGTGGCTTCTCATCTATCTTCAATCTAATGCCTAAGAATTATCTTAGATGAGCCCTGTAGTCAAAGCATTTGTATTACTGAACATTCCTCAAATTTGGTTTTTCTTTTCTTACTCCATTTCTTCATTTATACTGCCTGAAAACCTGAATTCAGGCTTACTTAGCATTCATTAAGTAGTGATTATATGTCAGATAATTTTTTGTACAGTTATTAGTGTAAATGATGGTATTTATTAAATAAATATTGAGTTACAATGTTAAATAAATATACATAACAGCACCTGGACATCAACCAATGATATATTTCAAATTGAAAATTATTATCTTTTTAAATTTTGTCATTTGAGGATTCTTTAAGGCACAGTTACAGGGTTAACATCAACATTTTCCCAATATAATCAAATGCCTAAGCTAGTAAATATAATTCTGAATAGATATACACACACCTCTACATAGTAGCTCTAACAATGTCTAATTTTCATTTTTGTTCAGGTTTTTTGAGTTTGTTGGGGACAATATAGAATGGAGGGTATATTTTGCATATCTCTTCCAAGTTTGGTAAGTAGGACTCTCCTTTGCAGCCCATCTGAAAAATTCTTCATTTGTGTTTCAAAATAGTCATCAGCTGCACTAACAATAAAAGGAAAAGATAGGACGGTCAGCTACCAGATGGGAAATTGTTTCAACTCAGCGTCACATTTATTCATAATATTCAGGTTATAACATAAAGCAAAAATGGCCACAGGGGATGGTATTTTACAGCCTATAAGAAACTCTTCTGCCTTTCTGAGAATGATATCTTTCCCTTGGTGTATTTTAGGCATACTTTACCACTTAACAGGCTTTCTGTAATTCATTTAAAGTACTTGCTATTCTCCCTTTTCAGGCACCTATTATTGAGGTTATTACTGCGAACAGCAGTCAGATTAATATATAATTCTCATGTGAGTAATATAACAAATGAGATAGACTCATAGTTTGAGGGTCATGCTGTTCTAGAATTGATGCTGTGATTTATATTTTTTCCCTAAAGTGTGATATCTATATTTACAGAAGGAACATTATTCAGTTTTTATTGAATATAGCAGTTCTCCTCTCAAGGATACTTGGATGACATCTCAGACCTTATGCGAAATTTTATATTCTCTCAAGAAATAGCATTATAGCTTGATACATTATTTTTAATACTAGCCTAAAACAAAGTGAATTGATAATGACTTGTTTTATATCATATAGATAAGCTTATTATATACAGAAGCTATGTATTGATGATAGATCCAAATAACCAAATTATGCTATCTCTAGCAGCATCCACCATGGATAAGCAACATTCATTACCAAGCCAAGAACAGCTGTGCTAAAATCAGAGCTGTTGCTATGCTTACAGAGGAGGCAAACCAGGGAGAGACAGCTAGGGATGTGAAAGACAGTGAGACAGACAGACAGACAGACAGACAGACAGACAGACACACACACACACACACACACACACACACACACATGCTCCTTTTTTCCCCTTATCCACACTGAATATGTTTTGTCCTTACACACTGTACATGGCTGCTGGGTTTAGGGGTGGCCACCTGTTCCAAACAGTCCTTATAATTTGTTTAAATTGGAATGGAGAAACAATATGCAGATCCTCTCTGGGGTTGGAAAATATCAGATAGGAAATTTGATAGTTCCCTGTATTTCCAGTTAGCTGTGAGAAAGACTGAAACCCACAAACAAAGAGGAGCAAAGAGAAGAAACAGGTTCATTTTTGACAGCATCTGAGTTGCTGGATGCCAGTGCTCTCAAGGATTAGCTGCACCCTTTCCTTCACATAGTTTGTTTGTAAACTATTCTGTAGAATAAATGAGCTAATACATTTCCTTTTGTCAAGCTAGTTATGTAAAGACCATGACTCACAAGAAAGATCTTTTGCACAAATCAAAAAATAGTGAGACTAGAGGAAGCTGGACAAATAACACTGGATTTGCACTGATGCTGAAAACCAACTAGACAAGATGGACTATAATGAGCAATACAGTAGAAAGAAAGGATAATAGGATTGTTTGGATTATTGTTTAACAATACTCCCCCTCTCTTTGGAGGTAAATTATTGACCCCTATCCTACACCTTCAGCCAATGGAATGTGAGTGGATATGTTGTGACCACAGATTTTGATTGGTCATCGTTCATTCCTCAGATCCATGATGAACAGGTTATGCTTTATTTATCATACTTCTCCATGAATAATGTGGAAACAAGTGATGCAGATTGAAGTCAACCTACAGCTGAAGCAGAGCCACCCCAACCAATACACAGGCCATTAGTGAGAGAAATAAATACCGGCTGTTGTAAGCTACTGCGTTTGGGGCTCATTGGTTACACAGCTCCTATTCTGGTACTAGCTAACTAATAAACATGAGTAATCAGACATGGAAATTACAGGTAAAACAAGAACAAGAATGAGTAGGAAGACAACAGGAGGTGAAATTAAAAAGAAAGTGAACAACAAGGGAAACAAGAAAGAATTGCAAATTAAAAAAATGAGGCGAGTTCAAATATGAGTAGTAAAAAAGAAAAGATGCAGTTTCAGAAAGTAAATACCAGTGGGCTGACACTTATAGGATTGATGGAGCAGGCATATTACAATATACAGGAAAGAGAGAAAGTATAGGTTATGTAGTAAAGATAACAGGATTATATAAGTGGATGAAAGAATGGGAATTAGGATAGTGCTTGGAGAAAAAGATCATGCGTCCGGTTAAAAGCACTTTAGAAACAGCATCCATTAGATACAGAAGTGAAGGAATGTGGGGAGCATATGACATGGTAAGACAAAAACAGGAAAGGGAAAATTAGAACAGACTCTTATAAATGAGTTTGATTGCAATTACCTAATTCTTGTTACTTGTTAGGATTTCGATCAATAAAATTATCTTCAACTCACCTACAATGAATACCTTGAGTGTTTTCAGAAAATTTTATACTCAAATAAAATAGGCTAAACAATAGAATGTGTAGGCTTTATTGAGAACACTCAAGACAATGGCATTGATGGTTTAATGATTATGTAAACTTGAGTGAAAATTTCAAAATTTCAGTTTGTAAATGAGATTTTCTCTACTGAAGGTATTTTTCTATTAAATTAGGAAAGAATTGAGGGAGGAAGAGAGGAAGGGAGGAAGGAAGGGGAAGAAACCAAGTTCATACTGGTCTTTGGTCAAAGAGCATCTTGTTGACTCATAAACCATATGAATCACAGTCACTTTTGAATTGGTTTGTAAGGCCAACCTTGGGTAAAGTGATGATATATTAGACTCACCTCTATAAATAGAGAAGTAAAGCTGATAATATTTACTTCTCTTTTTTTTGCCTGGGTCTTTAGAGGGAATACCTAATTAGAAAATTTTAAGTGCCTAGTCCTTATAGGATGGTTTTGAGGAAAGTAATCTGTGAAAAGCTGCTCCCATTTGGATGGACAAGAATGCAAGTATGTATATAGAAGTGTTAAATTGTCACCTTGCAGCTGCCGACTCGAATGCTCCTGCGCACTGATCCTTTGAAGTCATAAGGAAGTGTCTTGGAATGCTGAGACCCGCAGGAATGATCTCGGTAAAACTTCCTTATCAGGTGGTCTCGGAATGCTGAGGCCATCCTGGGGATCATGCGCATGTGTGAAAGCACAACACGTGCTTAATCACAATGAGTTTTGGTGAAGCAGCTGCCAGTCTAATTGAATCAATTAACTGGGTATAGATATTTAAATTGACCTCTTTGTGGCCATTGTAAATAAAAGCTTTACACCCTCCAGTATCAGGGGCTGATCTCTCAATCTCTTGGTCTGAAGAGATGAGACCCCTGGCCCACAGAAACTCTACTTTTGACTCTTGTGATTTCTTAACCCTTTGCCGCCCCTCCTTGAGCCCCCCAGCCCTTGTCATGCAGGACGTGATATTAAATGATAGCGTTTTTTTAACCCAGAACACAAAAGGAGACTTCTGGAATGCATGAGAGTCTAAGCAAAATGTAATTATCTTGACTTTCACAGGATAAAAGAGATGGGACCTAGATAGTTGAACCAGAGTACAGGGAAACCTAACAACATCACGCTATGTATTACAGCTATCTCAAAAGGAATCGTGACCCCAAATAGAAGCATCTGCTACAGTAAGTCCAGGGAAATAGCTATTTTTGTCCCTGCATCAACTACCTAGGCTACTTAGTGAAATTTGTTAAAAAGTGCCTCTGTCAAGAAAACCATGTAGATGGTTTAAGACAATTCAGAGAATATATTGGGTTGTCGGAAAAGTCATGACGCATTTTTGCAACAACAAAAAAATACGTCAGGACTTTTTCGACAACCCAATGAATTATGTATTTTCTTTAAAAGTATGTGATATAGCAATCATATTTCCAGGTTCATTTGGAAAATAATTGACTATTTTGAACATATTAGGGTATTTTATATGAAAAAGTTTAACATATTGGCACTGTAAAGATGATTTTTTCCTCTACTATTTTGCCATGTGTAATGCAAATGCTCCCGTGTATAACGCACATTCACGATTTTGGACCAAACTTTCAGGGAAAAAAATCTTTCAATTTAATTTTTTAATTCAAATTTTATTTGTTTACATTTAGGTACTTTTTTTTGTATTATAAAGGAATTTTAGCATTTATTTTTTTTAACACATTTAGGTAAGAAATTTTATGTAACTAGTTACAAAACACAACAACAGAAGCAAGGTACAAGAAATTTTATGCACCGGTAACAAATTTACGATATTTACGCAACACAGAAGGCCAAGAACTCTTCATTGTTGCAAGTCCATCGTAAGTTGAACAAAACCGATTATCATATTCCAGGGTATTATTTTGCATATGGATATCATTATTGATTTCTAGAGTTACACTTTTAACTCATAAGCATAAATAAAAGAATTAAAAATATTTATATAGATACAGAATTAGTACTACCCATGTATAATGCACATCCTTATTTTTCCCTCACAAATTTAGACACAAAGATGCACATTATACATGGCAAAATACATGATAGATATTGCATTAAACCTTCTCAAAAAAGAATCTCAAGTGTAAAATTCAAAGATTTTCATTGAAAATTGCAGAACAGCTATTTGAATATTACTTTTTCCTTTTAAAAAATGGTATAAATTAGAACTTTGCTTTCTTAAAAATGTATACATTTCAGAAGAAAGTATCATAGCCATCACTGTGCCTAACATTGCAATTGAATATTCCGTAAACATATGGCATGATATGGTTGTCAGTCCTGCATATAGAGATTAGCCACAAATAATTAAACTTTATTGCATACAATTCAAGTAGCATTCAGAGTACTACTATCTAAATTTGTAATGAAAACAAATCAGGAGAAATTCAAAATCAGTTTAGTTTATAATAACTAATGCTTAGTAAGCACACAATAAACACTTTTAAAAATTGCTATCAGATAATGTTTCACATAGTGAAATAATGAATTGGTGTATTTATAAAGATAACAAAAATCCAAAGAAGAATAAATAAACCCTCATTCAAACAGTAATAGGAAAATAGAAATTTTATCCAATCTCAATTCTGTTTAAAATAATATAAAATACCTCATTGGTTAAATGAAAGAAAAAAATAAAGCACATTTCTAATTGAAAAATAAACTCTTTAAATTAAAAAAAAATCATTGAAGTGTTTTTGCTTTAATGCCCATAGCACCTACTGTTAGCACATATTTTGACAACTATGACTAATTGTCAATATTTTATATTGGTATGCAAGAGTCTATGCATGAGTCAAAACTTTGATCAACAACAGGATACAAATGCATTGAGACATTTCTTTCGGGCCAGCAGATATCCATTTCTTAAGAAATTAAAGTGCCTACAGTGAAAATAATCCTAACATAAAACAGATTCTGATACGTAAGCTTCAGACAACAACAATAATTAAAATGTCAAAGAGAAGATGTTGTTCGTACAGCCTGTCACGTTGATTTGGCCCCTACCTGTGTTGATGTGCATTTGAGTCCTAGAGAAAGCAGTTTAAAAGTTAAAACTGAGTGACCTCTTTCCACATAACAAGCTTTAATATGTCAGGTCTATAAAACAGCAATACTATGTGATCAATATAGGAGAATATGGCACAATTAGGGTGCCAGGGACTCTAATATGAGTCTGTGGGCCAAAGATGTTAGCACTGCTATAGAGACAGTGAAATATTCAGTGCTTACAAGGGAGATCAAGTTGGCCCCTATGGCATTTAGCAGAAAATGTTATGCTGAGAGAGGTAGTGAGCACCTTGGCAAAACTGAAAATCTTGACAACCTTAGCAGTCACTGGGGATGTGAGGGCATGTTTCTGATCATTCAGGAGTCATTCAGGATGAGTAGATATGAGAGGGAGGGGACCTTGAAGAGGGTTGAGTTAGTCACTATGATGGGCTGAGATTTTACACTATTTCTAAGCTAACAAGCTAGCCATTGTGTTCATTTGACCAGGAGAGGTGTGCACTACCAGCTCCAAGCTTACTTGATTCGTTGAGCTAGGATAACTATATTTAATATTATGCAAACCAAGACACCTTTGAGAGTGAAAAGGGTGGTACTATAATTATGCTAAGAGAAGAGGTATAAACCAGGTGGGATATTTCTTGGAAACCTGCAAAGTATGTTTGCCCTATATTTATAGTATTATAGTAAAGGAAGAGAAACCCTCTGTTCTACCATCTTTACATCAACATGAAGCTTGTAATGGGTTAATATGGATTGTGTGCACATCCTGGAGACAATGACCCTGGCAAAGAGAATGCAGTGCTATGATTAGACTGCCTGTTTTCCTCTTTCTCTCCTTTTGCAACACTATGCCTATTTCACAGCATCAGACCTCGTTCTAATTAAAAAGACCAATTGCGCCTTACTTCCTAGTTTGTTAAAACCTGTTCCTGGCTCTGTCTTTGAAGGACTGTGGTAGGTTTTTATACTTAGAGAAGAACATGGATGATATATACTCTCTTGTGGAAGAACATAATAAGTTATTATTATGAAAGACCTTCCTACAAGCAGTAATATAAGCAGGAATGAAAGGGATAAAAATGTCTGAGTACTCTATTCTGCGCACACACACACACACACACACACACACACACACACACACATTTGTATTTGGTCTCTTGAATTCAAACCTCAGTTTCAAATGATTTTATCAGGGTGATTTATTTGTATGGATACAGCCAAAAATAAGTATTGATTCTCAAATGATTTACTTTCTAGAAGTCAAAATAATGGATTAAACAAATATACTAACTGAAATAGAGGTTGGTAATATTAGCATTTTGTTAAAGATAAATGAGAGTTGTGATTATAATAATTTATCAATTGCTACCTTCATCCAAAGTAACAATTAGGTCACCACCAACACATTTTTATATAATTTGCTTACATTTACACAATTTTTCTGCTCTTATTTTTATTATTAAGCAAGTTTCTTGTTCAAAGAGCAAATAATCACCAACCTGCTATCTAAGAAGGAGTGATGCATGCCAGCTAAAATGGAGATCAAGTGAGCCCACGACATTCTGAGCATTTTAGGAGTCTGCTATTACAAGAAAATATATGTCTATACTATGACAAAATAATTTATTTACTTTCAAAATATTTGGGAATATCTCTGTTGGTAGAAATAAATATCCTGTGAAGTAGAAAATATTCTCTCATCTTCAATTTAATGGAATGTTTTGTCAAGAATTGGTGTTAATTCTTCTTTAAATGTCACATCTGGTCCTAGCTGCTTTGTGTCAATGTGTGTATGAAATGTTTTTGATTATTTTAAATCAAATTTTTTACTTGTTATAGGTCTACAACATTTAAAACAATTTCTTCTTGGGTAAATTTCAGTCTGTGCTTTCCTAAAAATTTATCCAATTCATCTAAATTATCTCATCTGTTGGCATATAATCCATCATAGTACTCCCTTAATTAAAAAAAAAAATTCTGTAAGGTTGCTAGCAATATCCACTCTTTCATTCTAGATTTTAGTAATTTCATTTTCTTTCTTTTTTGCTTGGTCAGTCCAGCTAATGGTTTGTCAAATTTTGTTAATTTTTTTAAAGATCTAATCTTTGGTGCTTTTCATTTTTCTCTATTATTTTTCTCTTCCTTATTTAATTAATTTTCTCTCTAATGTTTATTATTTTCTTCTGCTTGCCTTGGATTTACTTTGCTCTTCTTTTTATAGTTTTTTTTTTAAGATAAAATGCTAACTTACTAATTTGAGATCTTTCTTTTTTTATAACACAGGTGTTTATAGCTATAAATTTCTGTCTGAACAATATCTTAACTGAATTTTCATTAGTGTTGATATGTTGTATTTTTCTTTAGATACATCTCGAAGTATTTTTTTAATTTCCATTTTGATCTCTTCTTTGACCCATTGGTTATTTTAGAGTGTGTTGTTTAATTACACATATGTGTGAAACTCTCAGATCTCCTGTTATTGAGATCTAGATTCATTGCATTGTGGTCTGAGAATGAACTTTGTATGATTTCAGTCCTTGTAAATGTATTAATATTTGTTTTATGATCTAACATATGGTCCATCATTAAGAATATTTAATGTAGACTGGAGGCACCTTCAGCAGCAGAGCATTAGTTCTGGCCCCAACTGCCATCTTTCTTGGACAACTTGCAGGAGTACACAAACTATAAGTGATCAGCAGCTGACTTTGCTGTGCTCTGCGCTTTTAGCTGAGTAGCTCCAGGCTCAGCACTGGCACCAAATCTGAATCTGCACTAACCTGGTGAAAATTAACTCTACCCTGAGACTCTGCCTCACTCAACTCACATACTGTCCAAAGCTCTTTCAGCAGCTGAGTCTTATGGGCAGCCAGCAAGAGGCTGCAGGCCTCAGAGTGCTCTGGACCTTTTGCTGAGCTGTCCCAGGCCTGGTACTGGTGGTAGCCTCAGTTCACAGTGTGGCCTCCCCCACATGCTTTCAAGTCCAGCACAGATAGTGACTAACTACAGATCACTCTGTAGCTCCTACCAGGTAGCCCCAGGGGTGGTAACAGGCAGCAACTGACCCTGGCATACACCAGAATCCTCCCAAGAGACCCCTGAACCAACACACCTGGAGACCAACTTCAGACCACAATACTATCTGATTAGCCCCACAAGAGGCACACTCAAATAGTGGTCTCCATAGGCCCCAGAGCCTACTGAGGCAAATTCTACTCCAAGTAGTCAGCCCCTGCACAGCAACTCCTAAGCTGTGGTCATGACCAGTCCTCATAGTCAGTCAGTCTGAGAGTCAATCCCATCCACTGACATGCCAACAGCAATCAAGGCTCAACTACAACAGGAGGACACACACACCCAAGGGCACACACAAAGCACACTCCTGGAGCACCTCGCACAGGTGATCAGGGAAAATGTGCCACTGGGTCCCACAGGACACCTACTACATGAGGCCACCTGGCCAACTCTGTGAGATGTAGCAGTTCTACATAATACATAGAAACAAATACAGAGAGACATACTATGCGCCACTGAGTCCCACAGGAAATCTACATAATAAAGACCATATACAACAAACCCACAGTTAACATTATGCTCAACGAATAAAACTAAAATCATCTTCCTTAATATCAGTAACAAGGCAAAAATGTACACTTTCACCATTTTTACTCAACATAGTTTTGGAAGTCCTAGCCACAGCAATCGACAAGAGAAATAATAAAAGTTACTCAAATTGGAAAGGGAGAAGTAAACCTACAAAACTTATTTGCAAATGTTAGACATTACATATAGAGAGCCCTAAAGATTCCACAAAAAAACTATTAGAACTCATAAATGAATTTAGTAAAATAGCAGGATACAAATTAATATTCAGGAATTAGTTGTATTTTTATACACTAATAACAAACTATCAGAAAGAGAAATTTTAAAAAATTCCATTTACAATTAATTAAAAAAATACCTTGGAATAAATTTAATCAAGAAAGTAAAAAACCTGTACTTGGAAAATTATAAGACATTGAAGAAAAAAAATTGAAGAAGATATTAATAAATGGAAACATATTTTCTGCCCATGGTTAGGAAGAATTAACATCGTCAAAATGCCCATACTACCCAAAGTAATCTATAGATTCAAAACAATGCCTATCAATATACCAATGACATTTTTCACAGAACTCAGCCTTTTAGCTGCATTATCAAATGGCAAATTCCACAGGTAAAAAAATGGTGTAAAATATCAGGCTGAGTTCCTGTATTTTTCTTCCTTAGAGTCTTAGGCCCACAGGTTCTTCCTGCCTTGGTAGTTTGACAATGCTTTGAAACAGATTTTGAAAATATTTTTTCTGATTTTCTGTTTCTCAGTGGAAGATTTGGTTGAGAGAAATACTGTGCCATTGTTGGAAGCTGTTTTCTTGTTGTTCTTGTTGTATTTAAATATACAAAAGAGATGCATTTTCATTCACCAACTTATGTATTGGGGCTTCACATAAGTATGTACCATTTTCAAAGTCACTTATTACCCTAGAAAGAGCAAAATCATTCAACTAAATATGGTGGGCACTTAAGTGGAGCTTTGTGAAATAGCTATAAAAGAGCTAATCTTGGGAGTAAGAAGAAAATAGAAGCTTGCATACAGAAAGTGTACACTACAATGGCTAAGCTATAATTTAAAGGTTTCTTCCTAATGAAAAGTGGCTTTTATGGGATCATATACAAGGCATTTTCATGATAAGGACATGGGCACTAACACACTTTTAAGTGTGGAGTAAAACCTAGGGCATCTCACCAGCATACAAAGAGTGAATCAGATATGGGGATCAGAAAGTCTCAAGCCACAGTGCGCTTAGTCAGATATGATTTTGAAAACTAAGTAACCAGGGATCCATTTGATGGTCAGAGAAGAGAAGTTGATTACGACGTTGAGTAATTAATTTCACAACGATGTTGCTAACCTTTTTTGATATCAGAGGAGTTATTCATTATGAATTTGTACCAACTGGACAGTTAACCAAGTTTACTATTTGAAAGTGCTGAAAAGGCTGCATGAAGAAGTTAGACGACCTGAACTTTTCACCAATTCATGGCTCTTGCATCACGATAATGCACCAGCTCACATGGCACTGTGTGTGAGGGAGTTTTTAGCCAGAAAACAAATAACTGTATTGGCACACCCTCCTGACTCACCTGATCTGGGCCCCAATGACTTCTTTCTTTACCTGAAGATAAAGGAAATAGTGAAAGGAAGACATTTTTATGACATTGAGGACATCAAGGGTAATACAATGACAGCTCTGATGGCCATTCCAGAAAAAAAATTCCAAACTGGCTTTGGAGGGTGGAGTAGGTGCTGGCATCAGTGCATAGCTTCCCAAAAGGAGTGCTTCAAAGATGAACATAGTGATGATATTCAGCATTGAGGTATGTAGTACTTTTTCTAGGATGAGTTCTTGTACTTAATTGCCTGACTTCGTATTGCAGGCAACAGTTTAAATTGAAAGTCAAGTGGGCTGTAGCAAAAAGAGAATCCTTCTGGGATAGAGGGTAGGAGGAACAGACTTGGTCATTGTGAATAAAGCTGAGAGAAACTAGGTCAAGCACTGGGAATTTATTTAGGGTTGAATATTTATTTAGGGAACACCAGTGATTCTAACAAAGAGGATTTAAGTGATGGGAGACCCAGTGAAAGGATTGAATCTGAACATTCACAATTAGTATTTCAAAAATATAATAAAATAAAGCATAATAAAAACACTAGAAAGGTGGTACTTTCCCCTAGACCGAAGCAGAGTAAAGCGGGAACATGTGCAAAGCTGGCTAACCAAGCATTAGGTAAACATCTGGGGTAAAGAAGCCATTGTTTGACAGAAACACCACTGGGAAAGCACAGAGAGAGATACTGAGAATCAATATCCAGATTCCAGGATAACAGAAACTGATCTGTCTTGAATGGCTGTAGTAGTTTTCAGCTGCTTCCACATGTCTTAACTATCCCTCAACACTATAGACTCTGTATCTGCCATGTTCATATCACTCCCCCATTAAAATGCCTTGAGTAAGCTTTACTGCCTATAACAGAAACCAAGCTCCATATCATGATAGTGCCTTGGCCCAGTGCACCTTCACTTTCCTACTTCTTCTAGAGCCCACCTTGCACTATAGATTATTGTCTGTACCCGTAACAGAAAGAAATGACTGTTCTGTTCATTTCTACATACCCATACCTCCTTTCACAATGGAAGTCCTTTTACAGAGGAAGTGCTCGAGAGTTGCTTATTAATA
The DNA here is from genome assembly GCF_001890085.2 of Hipposideros armiger. Lineage (NCBI taxonomy): Eukaryota > Metazoa > Chordata > Mammalia > Chiroptera > Hipposideridae > Hipposideros > Hipposideros armiger. The sequence continues at coordinate 114,134 of NW_017732730.1, forward strand.
AATAAATCAATAATTGCATACAATTCATCTGTGGACAGGCTTAAGCAGGCCTCTTGCCCAAGATGGAACAAGAGCAATGAGACAGATTATTGCTCCAAAAAGAAAATAATGAAACATAGTAGTAAGTTATGAGCTTCTAATGAAAAGAAACACTGTTATGTGTCTACCCTTGTCTACAGAATGATCCTCTTCTATTGAGGAAAATTCTTTTTTACCTCACCAAATAATCCAGACCATGCAAATGAACACTGGCAATCAATGGAAACAGATGTTACAGCCAGATGGCCAATAGCTTGGAAGTTGTTAACTTATACTCTGGTGGTTATATTTCTTTAAAAGTGTTCTATAGTCAGTTTTTTTTTTCCCCTCAGTAATGAGTGGGAAGTTGAATACTTTATGCTATTATTTTAATTAAGGATGTATTTTAATGAAAACTAAAGAGATAAATGATTAGATTTCTGATGCCTTGGTGTAATTAAAGCAACTTAGTCAAAGCCTTCGAACCTTAATCCTATCACTGACCTTGCAAAACCAAATTTATTAAGAAATATAATAAATATTGATTGCTAAGTACCTCAACAAAACATTTTTATTTGACACATTCTCTGCTACAGAATGTAAGAAAAAGTTTAAATATGAAATGGACAGGTAAATTTGGGAATAAAAATTTCAAGGTTATTACATAACAATGGAAGCTGCAGTGATATTAAGAATAATTTCTACAATATAAACCCTATAAGGTCACTTTCCCAGTGTGCTTTTTACTTTCCCTATATGTCTTTTGCACCTTGAAGCATTATTTCAACAAACATAACACTATCAGTAGAGAAGAAATAATAGCAGGTCACAAAAGTAGAGCAATCAGAGATGGACTCTCATTTTGAAGAAAAAGCAAGCCAAACCCAAGGCTAGAAGGGAACCTGCTGGCTACAGCTACTAACTTTGTACCTTTTATTAAAATAACTGTCATTCAGACATTGGGAAGAGCATCCATATTTCAAACATGTGAAGTAATACCTGAAACAGTGACAGCTGTGAATACATTCTGTGTGTGTATCAATCTACAAAATGATCTATATGGAGTTTTATAACAATTTGGTCTTCAAACACATCATCTTTTTATCACTTCACAGGAATATAAATTCAAATAAATAATTTCCAAAGTATAGTAAGTTTATTTTATTTTAATTATTTTATTTGGCCAAAGTCTTAGCTTTTCACCTGCAAGATAGTACAACAGAATGGTAGAAGAGCAACAATCTTCAAATTAAGATTCTGGACACTGTTCAACAATTACTAACCAGATATTATTATGCCTATTTTATGAATGAGGAAAACAGATTCCGAAGTCCTTTCCTGAAAAAAAAGAAAAATGGGTGTGAGTTAGGTGGGAACAATGGTCTTTTAATTTCTGGGTTTTTCCTGATTGTCTTATATTAATCAGTGGTATATAACCCATGGCCTGAAAACAAATGATCCTATACTCTCTGGCTTTTTTTTTTAACTTTATTGGGGTACAGTGTGTTTTTCCCAGGACCCATCAGCTTCAAGTCAAGTCGTTGTCCTTCAATCTTAGTTGTGGAGGGCTCAGCTCAGCTCGAAGTCCAGTCTCCATTCTCAATTTAGTTGCTGGGGACACAGCCCACCATCCCATGCAGGAGTTGAACTGGCAATCTTCTTGTTAAGAGCGCACACTCTAACCAACTGAGCAACCCTGCCACCCCAATCTCTGGCGCATTTAACCTAATGATCCAAAGCAACTAATCTTGCCAAGAATAAGCTCTTTATAACTAAACCCAATTGATTCCTTTAGTCCTTATCTTACATGGTCTTCTAGTGTTTACTTTCAATTGTTAGTAATTTGTTTTTTTAATGGTCTCTTGGTAAAGTTTTTCTGGCATCTCACACTCTTGGTTTTCTTCCTGTTCCCACTAAATGCTTCCTTTTAGGCAGGTTGCTGTATGGTGGTCAAGATGGGCATCATTAAGAAGATAAAATTCGAGCAAAGCCATCAACAAGAAACAATGCTAGCTAAAAAGCAGATATCTATAGGGAGAAAATTACAGGAAGAAAAAAAAAACAATTAGCGCAAAGTCTGTAATATAGGAGTATATCTATATTCTTAATTGATAGCAAATATATGTGTTACTGAAGCTAATTCAAGGAAGAGAAGAATTGTAGAAGATGAAACCAGAGAGGCCCTAGGGTTATCATAGTATAACAGAAATCTAGAAATATCTGAAGATAGAAATAACAGGATTTCCTGATGCCTTTGATGTAAGGTATGAGAGAATGGATTTAAGAATGATTTCAAGATTTCTGGTCTGGGCCACTGGGAAACTGAATTGACATCAAATGAGGCGAGGAAGGCTATAACGGAAGCTGACTGAGGAAGCAGTGGTGGTTGGGGTAAAGGACAGATCAGGAATTATGTTTTGAATATTTTGAATTTCAAACGGCTATTAAACATGTATGTGGAGATATTGAGGCAGTAAAATATGTGCCTGGAGTTTAGAAAAAAAGTTTGGATAGAAGATATTGATTGAGAATAAATAGCATATGGATGAGACTTAATGCCAGGAGCCTCAATGAATTAATCAGGGGTGTGAATATAAATTGAGAAAAGGGCAAAGAATAGCCTTGAGGAACACCAGCATTAGGAGGTGGAAAAGAGGGGGGAAAATCAACAAAAGAGATGAGTAAGAGTAGTCAATGAGATAAAAGAAAACCAAGAGAACCTAGGTTTTTGAAACCCAAATGAAGAAATATTATTGAAACAAAGGAAATAATAAGCTATGTCAACTGCTTCTGATTGGACTGGCCAAGCAAAATAAAAACAAACTTGATCATTAATTTAACAACTTGGAAATCATTAGTTATATTGGTGAGCAGTTTCAATAGTGTTGTATCATGAATGTTTTATCAGATGCTTTAAGGTAGAATGAGAGAAAAGGAACTGAAAACAGTTTCATACTCTGTTAAACAGTTATAACAGCATAAAACTTCATCATCACCAGATTTTTTTAATCAACTCTATATTTTACAGGGTACAAAGCTTTATATGGCATGATATTGCAAATGAATGCCATTATTAAGGAAAGGACAATTATGAAGAAAGAATAAGGTATTGCCGTCACACTTAATGCCTAAGGAGTTACAGGTCTGCTGGTAAAAAAGGGGGCCTGGGGCTGAAATACTGTGTGTGTCTTACAGTAGCTCTCTGCTTCCACAAATGATTCAGTCAGCTGAAATATGCACACTGTTGTAACCAACATGTAAGGTAGAAATCATGTATTGAAAAAAGCAGGACCTAGAGAATATTATGCAAAGTGAAATAAGTCAGACTGAGAAAGACAAATGCCATATGTTCTCACTTCTATGTGGAATCTAAAGAACAAAATAAATGAACAAACAAAGCAGAAACAGACTCATAGAAACAGAGAACAACTGATGGTTGCCAGAGAGGAAAGGGGAAACTGGGTAAAAAAGATGAAAAAATTAAGAAATACAAATTGGTAGTAACAAAATAGTCACAGGAATGTAAACTACAGCATAGAGAATACAGTCCATAATGTTGCAACAACTATGCATAGTGCCAGGTGGGTACTAGACTAATGGGGGAGGAGGGACACTGTGTAATTATATAAATGTCTAACCACTATGCTATACATCTGAAACTAATATAAAATAATACTAAATGTCAACTGTAACTGAAAAAAATAGATAAAATAATAAAAAGCAGGCTGTCATTCTTTACTTCATAAATACATCCTAAAACTTTCCAAAATATGTTTACATAGTCACACAGCAATCTGAAAACCACAACTGGATTTTTTTCTCACATAATACAATATTTTGATAGGGGACAATTACAAATATGATGAAAAACATTAATTTTCAAATCCATGAAGCTCAACAAACCTCAAGATAAATTTTACAAGACTCATATCTAGACATATCATTTAAAATGCTGAAAGCTAATGACAAAGAAAATCTTAAAAGCAATGAGAAAAACAACTCATCTATAAGGAAATACCAATAAGATAGAGCGTTGATTTTTCATCAGAAACAGTAGTGACCAAAAGGCAGTGGGATGACATATTCACGATGTTTAAAGAGATGTCAATTAAAAATCTTATAAGCAGAAGCATGTTGCCCATGTATTCATCATGCTGGGTGATTAATCTAAGTTACAATATAAACATTAATTGTCCTGATGATTTTCAGTGTTTCATGGAGCGATGAAAAAGGAAGGAAATGAACATTAATAAAATGTTTTAAATTTACTATAATTGAATACTATACACTTATACATATACTGTTATTTCTTTTTTTAAAAAAACTATAATGTAGATGGTTTTTAAAACTACTTTTTGATTACAATTTACCCCAAAACATAGGTGGAGTGTTCATGAAGCTTCTAAGATTCTAAATTCTATGTTTTTTTCAAAACTCTTTCATATAAGAAAAAAAGTAATGTAAAATTCTCATGCAAAGTAAGTTCATCAGACTTCTATAGCATAAAATAAATATAAAGTAAAATTTGGGGATATGATAGTAATAATACCATCATATTAAATATTTTAAGCACATAAAAACATGAATATTCACAAAATAAGAAAACTCACTCACTTCTTTAGAAACCAAGATAAAATGTTCAGGTCATATTTTCATTTCTTTTGCAATATGTCCTCTACAACAGAACCAACTTTGAAGTTCACAAAATTTGATTCAACATTGGCATATTAACTTGACTTCAAAGGGATTTACACTGCTGAAGAATTTCACTGAGTTCAGGAAAGAAAGGAGACTCTCACCTTCCTGTGAAATCTAACTTCAGAGTACCTAGTCCCTTCAACAAAATTAGATACATCTGGGTGTCAAAAACAGGGATTTGAAAGTACAGCTCAATCCACACAGAGGATTTCTTCTTAATTTCTTGTTTGGTGAATATTTATTGTAATGTGACAATAGGAAAACTAAAAGTTGGAAGTTTAGTATTTTGAAGATAAAGCTTTGCTGAAACACATATTTAATTCCTGGTAAGAAACAACATTGGCATAAACTTGTATTTTTCCTGCCCGTTCATATGTACAGCACTGGTTGAACAATCTCATGTTTATCTTCCCAAAGGTTTTCTCTAAAACGCCACTTATTTTTCATAAACATGAGTTTGGGAATTCAATTTCATTTACTTTAACACTTAAATTTTCAGCCTGAATATTACTTTAATTAGTTTCAGAAATTTTCTTCAGTGTATCTTGCACTTTTGTTTTTCCCTGTCTTATGGTCATGGCATTCTCCCCCCACTCCCATCACTTCTTTCCCCCACCCCACTTCATTACAGTAGTGCTAAAATGTATAGCTATGGAAGTATTGATTACCCTTAAAAGCCCACTCAAATTTTCCACCTAGTCTGCACTGTTTCTTGTTATCTCCAAAACTATATATTTTAGCATGTAAATATTCACCTGTATGAATGAAGGTTTATAACTTGTTTTTATCTCCCAATTAGTCCTTGTCTCTGATTCCAGTGAAGAAAAAAATAATTTAGTTGTTTTGAGGCAAGCTATTAGAATGGATCTTCCCCAAACTCTTCCCATGATACATCACGTGTATATGAGTTGAGCAGAAAGTAATAACTAAATTTGCAATTACTAAGGCCATTTTCTTGAAAGATAAATACTCTGCAATTAAAACAATGCACATACCTTATTTTATACAGAATCACTTTCTATACATTATCTCCTTTAACTCTTGCAACAATCCTATTGATTTTACACAAATAAGGTATTTGAAAAAAGTATTACTTTATGGGAAGTTTAAGAGATTGAGATCCAGTAATAGAAAGGTAAATAACTAAATTTTATTCAACTGTTTCATAGGTGAGACAAATGCTGACCTATAAGGAATGTGCTGTTAATAGCCCCATCTTGTTAATGAGGGCATTAAGATTTAGACAGATTAAATCACTCACCCATCCTCACAGAGTCAGAGTCAATATTCAATTCCAGGTCCTCTCTCTCCAGTGCAAAAGTTATTAACTACTACACTTATTAGAATTTAGAACTCAGGGTACCTTAAAAATCAGTTAGTCTAAACCTCTCATTTCACAGATAAAGAAAGTGAGGCAAAAATCATTTTCTGCACAAATCCACAAAGATCTTAAAGAAAACCCACCTGTCAAACCTCTGTATTGTACGTTTACCAACTTCCAATGGCTGCACCCCACTGTCACCCCAAAGCAAGGTCCACAGTTTACACCTCCTTTCAATTAATTTTACTGTTTGTTGTAAAAAAAATTAAGAAATGAGATTTTATATCTTTGTGTGTAAATTATTTACATTTGACGTATGCTGATTTTCAGGGAAGAATTTTTATGTTTGAAAATTAGTCCTCTACTTGTAGTAATAGTTCCATCTTCCTTATAAATGCGTTATTTTTAATTTGAAAATTAATTTTACATAATTGACATTGCTTTCTATTTTATGTTTTGGTGATTTTCTTCCATAATACAACTTGCCATGATAATAATAATAATGAACTCAGAAAATTTTACATACCTTATAGTTTCTGATTATTAAAATAAATAGCATATATCTACATCATGGAATATTACTCAACAATAAAAGTTAAACTACTTATACATAAAAGAACTTGGATGAATATCAAGGGAACTAATCTGAGAACAAAAAATAAAAAGTTATATATTATATGATTAAATTTATGTAATATTCTTGAAATCACAAAAATCATAGCAATGGAAAATTGATCAATGGTTACTGGGGCTTAGGAAAAAGACAGAGAAGGGTAGGAGTTATGTGAGTATGATGATAGAAAAGCAATACAAAGCAACATAGAATCCTTCTGGTGATGGAACTGTTCTGTATTTTGACTGTGCTGGTAGATATATGAACCCACATGTAATAAAATTGCATAAAACCAAATACATATACACACACAATGACATTCTCAAACTGGGTAGAATACAAGATATTGAGAAACAATAAGCCAGCCTTAGAAATATATACTTGATAAAATATGTTCAATCAAAAAATAAATTAAAATAAGGAACTTAGAAGTGTGCATGAAAGGCCTGATTTAGAGTAATAGATTTATTTAATGAAGTGAGTCCAACCAAATTTTTGAAATATATTAAAACATTGAAAGAAAAGCTACTTACTGCAAAAATATTTCTACAAGTACAAAGGACCAAATCATGACATACAGAGCTAGTAAAACTATTGGGTCTTCAGAAAAATCATGACGTATTTTGTCTGTTTTTCAAAGGTCATTTATTTATATAAAGAACAAAGATCAATCAATGATATATTGCCCATTTTGTTCAATAACCTTTTGCCATCTTTCAGTGAGCTTCATAATTTCTGGTTCGTAGAAGGACCTGTCTTTATTTGCGAAAAACTGAACAAGGTGCTGATTTATAGCCTCATCTGAATTGAAAGTTATACCATGCAAGAAGTTTTGAAGAGAGCGAAACAAGTGGAAGTCTGATGGCGCAAGGTCAGGGGAGTATGGTGGGTGTGGCAACACATCCCATCCAAACTCCAATAATTTTTGACGAGTGATCAAACTCGTATATGGTCTTGCACTGTTGCAACGGAGCACAGCTCCTTTACAATTAAGAAGCTCTGGACATTTCTGGAGATGGATTCATTCAAACTATCCAATTGCTGACAGTATATATTCGAATTGATTGTTTGGTTCCTTGGTAGGAGCTCAAAAAACACAATACCTTTAAAATCCCACCACACTGAGAGCATAACCTTCCTCTGATGAATGTCTGCTTTTGATGTCGTTTGAGGCGAATCATCATATTGGGACCAAGACTGTTTGCCCACCACATTGTTGTAAACAATTCACTTCTCATCACCAGTTATCAGTCGCTTTAAAATAGGATCATTTTCCTCACATTTAATGAGCATATTGCAGATGTTTATATGCGCCGTCAAATGAACTTCTGTGAGTTCATGTGGAACCCAAATATCGAGCTTGCTTACATATCCCAGCTTCTTCAGGTGGTCGTGAACACTTGAATGATGGATGTTCAATGTTCCTACAATCTCTCATGTCATGTAATTTGGGTTTGACTTGATCAATGCCTTAATTTTGTCATCATTAACCTCGGTGGGCCTCCCTGACGGAGGAGCGTGGTTGAGATAAAAATCACCAGCACGGAACTTTGTGAATCATCATTGGAACTGGTGTTCTTGTAGAGCATTGTCACCATAAACTTTATGCAACTTTTTACAAGCTTGATGCACGTTCTTCCCTTATGGAAGTAAAATAGTAAAATATGGCAAAAATGCAGTTTGGTCTTTATCTTCAAGTTGTAAAATCTCCAAAACTCAACCAAATTGCTCAATTTTTTTTTAGAATGAAGACAGAACTGTCAGCTGTCAAATGACATAGCAATAACATAGATGTGAATGACTCTAGTACTTCCAAAAATGAACTAATGCCATATGTTGCAAACATGCATCATGACTTCCAAAGACCGAATAATAGATTGATGAATGCAAGCATAAATCTTCTAATGTTTCCATTATTTAGAGAAGGTAGTCAAGAAAGACACCTTTATTGTGAAGGAAGTAGGGAAAGTGAGAAACTCAAAATGACAGATAAATGAGTTAATGGTGAAACCATTCACCTAGATGGGGATTATAGGAAAATAAACAGATTGATAAATAGGAAGATAATTATTTCAGCTATGTTGACTTAGAAGATCCCATAGGTGGAAAGTGTTTAGTAGGCAGGGACTATATGAGACTATAGCTCAGAGAAGTATAGGTCAGTGTTCATGTTTGAACAACAATCACTAAAAACTCATGGTTTGAAAAAAATTTTCCCAGGATGAGTGCAAAATGCAACTAAAAAGGATGGGGGCAAGAACAGAACCTTGGAAAGCAGGAATATGTAAGGGGTATGAAGAGGAAGAAAAGACTGAGAAAGAATATCAAAGATATTGAAGGAAACCTAGTGGAAGTAGTGTGATGGAAACCAAGGAGGAAAGATATTCAGAAAGGGAGTGATCAAAATTGTCAAACACAAGAGAGGTCCAACGACTCACACAATTGAAGAGAACTCTTTATTATTAATTGAGAAAATATTGTTGACTTTAGTTAAAACAGTTCCAGTTTAATTATGGGGTTTCAGATGGAAGTAGGGGTATTAGGTACACAGATCATTGTTTTCGGTTGAAGATGGTGTGGGAGGTGAGGAAGTGATGATAGTAAATGGAAACTATAAGAGTAGACAAAATGGCCCCACAGGATCTAAGGAGGTAAATTTTAAACATGGAAGTGACTGAAACGCTTATACATATATTGTGAGAAAGTTGCTAATAAAGGAAAAGAATTTAAAAGTATGAGAATGAGAGAGAGAGAGAGAGAGAGAGAGAGAGAGAGAGAGAGAGAGAGAGACATAGGGAGAGGGAGAGATGGAGAGGCAAAATTACAATGGAGCATAACCCTGTCCTTAAATACATAAAAGTGAATATAATCCAATTTCTATTTTACATATGCTTATATTTCTGGAAATGAAATTAAAAAGATGTACTGGCTGACTTTAATTTACTTTTTCAATGTCCTATGATTTATATAAGACTTCAGAATTGAAATGTAGTTCAAATAAAGTAATTCCAAATAATTACACAATTGGTGAGATTAATGGGCTGTGACTATATGCAGCATAATTTATTTAGCTCAACACTTTAAACCTTATCATCAATGTGACAGCCTATACTTGTTCTTTCCAAATAACATTTGATTAAGGCATTTTACAATCCCAATCACTGTCACTGTGTGACGTCCCATGGCCAGCAGTGTGTTATACTATATTAATTCACACATAGATGTGCTGATGGCACTTAGCTTTCAGTGTGAATAGATAGTGCACCTTTCATACTTTGTCATGTCTCATTGCATTAATAGCCATGTGTGTGATGAGGTCCATAATCTATGGCTATTTCAGAAATTTTTAAATGCACTTGTCACAAATGGAGTTGCCAAGTACTTCATTAAGCAATCCTGCTTCCACAAGGCATGGTCTCCAGAATCAGGTTGGCATTTGAAGTAATGTAAGTTGCTTTTATCTGTGCAAGGTTGAAAAGGCACATGCAATTTTAGTAACTCTTGACGTACATCACATCTTTCTTTCAGAAGTCAAATGGCATTCTTATAAAACCTCCCATTTACCACTATCACCTTTCTTTCTATTGGGTGCATATGCTCAGCTCTGTCACTAGCTATTTGTAACCTGAGGGCTAGCACTTAACCTCTTCAAGTTTCTGTTTCACATCTATAAAATAAGCTAAATAGTCATTTTTTATGAAGCTTATGTTATATAAGATAATGCATATAAAACCCCTAAAACCTGGCAAATAATACACTCTGAAATCTATATTTTATTTCCATATTATAAATGAAAAATAGGATAGTGATGGTATTTTGAAACTACAAGGAACTAGAAACAAAGCTCTAAAACTGGCCATTTAGGTATTCTGGGTTCATCATAACTTTATGAATATGTATTTTATTCTCTTTAGACTGGATTTTAGAGAGACTCGTGGAAAACGGTGGAAGTTTTATAGATTACTGTTTTATTGATGATTGACTATTGATAACATTCCAAAATTTTCTTGTTATACTTGCTCCGAGGCAAAAAGTTTAAATCTTTGAAATACCTAGTATTGGTGACATAGGGAACCAACTCCTGGATCCTGCAGGCAGATATTTTTTTAATGAGACCAGGAACTCTGTTGTTTTCTCAACACAGAGAACAAAATAATTGTCACTGGACTTTCTCCCTCAGAAACTGGACAAGTATTGGAGAACAAGACTCAGAACAGTGTCAAAACTAAGGAAGGAACAGGAAACATTTGAACTATAGAAAATCTTAGCAGAGATCAGAGGACTCACCAGGAAAAAGTTGATATTGACCTCCACATGAATGGGTGTGCTCTCACTGTCTCCCAAAAGGTCAGGGCAGACTTTTTCTGCAGATTAGTCTCAATGAGTTCAGGGGTTCAAAGCATGAGAAGGCTTTCCCAAGTGTTCTATCAGGAGACTAACACCCTCCTCATTTATACAACACAAATTTACTGGGATAGAGGCTCATTACCCTCTTCCATCTAAAGGATTTTTTGGTCTTAAAAATTCAATAGATCCAAGTCAAATAAGTTAAAACAAAAATACAACTCTTCCAAGGGGCACAAGTATCCAGAGAAAGGAAGGGTTGAAAGAACAGGAATAACACACATTCAGTGAAACAGAACTGCTAAAGACTTGGTAGTGAAAAAAAAAAAAAGAGTTTAAGGATATTTAAGTGCAACACACACACACACACACACACACACACACACAGATTTGATGATTAAGGAACCCATGATTCTTTTACTTAAAATCTCAGTTGGTAAATTTAAGGAGAGTCACTGGTGAGACATGAATTAGCAGTCGAGAAAATCCAGTGTAAGAATATCTCAAAGCACAGTGCAAAATAGAGAACTCATAAGACAAAAATAAAAACACTTGAGAATAGATGTAAGAGACCTAATACTTAGAAGCCTCAGAACAAAAACAAACACAACAAAGACTAAAGAAGGTGAGACATTAAGAAAACAAATAATAGAAGTAAAACTATCAACCAAAAAATCATTAGTTTATCTATTGAAAGGGTTTTTTGAGTTCCAGGCTAGTTAGGTAACAATGCAAATCATGATAAAAAATGTTCGACTGAAGATAAAATATCACAAGCTTCTAGACAGAAAAAACACCTTACCTAGAAAGGAAATATTGAGAGATATTTGAAGGCATGAAAGAATTCTGAGTAGATATATCACCATTATACTCCAAACTTAAGGAAAATATATGAAAAAGGATTTTAATCAAACATCAAATGAAAAATAAAGACTTCAAGATGAGGTAATAAGAAGAAAGAAATGAGCCAAGAACCCTCAGAGGCATGCAATTTACCCTTGAGCAACATGGGTTTAAACTGCATGGGTCCACTTACATGTGAATTTTTTTCAGTAAAAACATTGGTAAAATTTTTGGAAATTTGTGTCTATTTGAAAATATTTGCTGATGAACCATGTAGCCTAGAAATACAAAAAAGATAAGAAAAATTTAGGTATGTCTTAAATGAATGAAACATATATATATATATATATATATATATATATATATATATATATATATATTAGTCTATTTTATCATTTGCTACCATAAAATATACACAACTCTATTACAAAAAGTTAAAATTGATCAAAACTTACACACACAAACACAGACCATAATTGGTGCCATTTTCAGATTAGAGAAATGTAAATAAAGGGAAAAAATGCTGTAATAAATCATAAATGCATAAAATTAAGTGTAGTGCATACTGTGTTACAGTAATAATTTTGTAGTCACCTTCTGTTGCTATTGTGATGGAGTTCAGTATTAGCTATCCACTTGAAACACTGTGTTATGCCAACAACCACCATGTGAACAGTTTCCTAGTAAATTGCATATCACAGTATAAAGTGATCTCTCAGAGTTCTCACATATTTTTCACCAGTTTAGCGCAATACAGTAAACCTTGAATGACACCATGGGAACCATACAAAGTGCCACTAGTGATGCTGGAAGTGTTCCCAAAAAGCAGAGAAAAGTCATGGCTTTATAAGAAAAGGTTTAATTGTTTGATATATACCATAGATACTGGTCTGCAGTTGCAGCTGCCCACCATTTCAAAGTAAATCAATCTGGCATAAGGACAGTTGTAAAAGAAGAAAAGAAAACCCATGAAGTCAATGCTGCAATTACTCCAGCAGGCACAGAAACCTTGCACTTTTTTTGAAATACTTTTTCATCTCATTTTGAAAATGCAGCTTTTATGTGGATGCATGATGGATATAAGAAAAAAATACCTATAGACTAATATAATTCAAGAAAAATTCAAGTCATTATATGGCACCTTAAAGCAAAATGAAGGTGAAGGATCTAAAGCTGAAGAATTTAATGCCAGCAAAGGATAGTTTGATAATTTTAGAAAGAAGTTTGGCTTAAAAGAATGTCAAGAATACAGAAGAAGCAACTTCTGCCAACCAAGAGGCAGCAGACAAGCTCTCAGATGCCATTAAGAAAACCTTTGAGGAGAAAGGATATCTGCCAGGACAGGCTTTTAATGTAGACAAAAGCGCCCTATACTGGGGGGAGGGGAGAGGGAATGCCACAAAGGACATTTATTAGTAAGGAGCAGACCAGGATTTAAGCCAGGAAGGAACAGGCAACCTCTACTGTTTTGTGCAAACGCTGTCAGGTTTATAATCAGGACTGCCCTAATCTGTAAAACTGCTAACTCTCAAGCATCGAAGGGAAAAGATAAATGCTAGCTACCAGTCTTTTAGTTGTACAACAAGAAGGATTGGACAACGAGAACCCTTTTTCTGGATTGGTTCCATCGATGCTTTGTCCCTGAAGTCAGAAAGTATCTAGCCAATAAGGGACTGCCTTTTAAAGTTCTTTTGATATTGAACAGTGCCGTTGGTCACCCAGAACCCCATGAGTTCAACACCAAAGGCATCAAAGTGGTCTACTTGCCCCCAAACACAACATCTCTAAGTCAGCCTCGAGATCAGGGGGTTATGAGGACCGTTAAGGCTCATTACAAACAGTACTTTTTGGAAAGAATTGTCAATGCCATGGAAGAGAACCCTGATAAAGAGAGCATCATGAGAGTCTGGAAGGTTTGCAACACTGAAGATGCCATTGTTGTTATAGAAAAAGCCATGAAAGTTATGAAGCCCCAAAAGTAAATTTCTGCTGGAGAAAACAGTGTGCAGATGTTGTGCATGACTCCACAGAAGCCATGAAAGAAATTGTGGACATGGCAATAAAGGTGGGAGGAAAGGGATGAAGGGTTTCAAGACACAGGTCTTGGAGAGCTAATAAACACTAAGAGGAATTAACAGATAAGACTTGTTGGAGATGAGTATCTCTGAATCAGTGCCAGACGATGAGGAAGAAGACACAGAAGAAGCAGTGGTAGAAGGCAAATTGACATCAGACAATTTGTCAGAATGGTTCCAATTATTTAAGACTGCTTTTGTCTTCTTTTACATGAACCCTTATATGATAAGTGTACTGAAACTAAAGCAAAATCATGGGAGAAGGATTAGTTCCGTATAGAAACATTTTTAGAGAAATAAAAAAGCAAAAAGGTCAGACAGAAATTGCGATGTATTTCTGTTAAGTTACTCCAAATGTGCCTGCCTCTTCTCATTCCCGTTCCACCTCCTCCACTTTTTCTATCTCCGTCACCCCTGAGAGAACAAGACAAACCCTCCTTGTCCTCCTCCTCCCCAGCCTACTCAATGTGAAGACAGTGAAGAGGATAAAGACCTTACTGATGATCCATTTCTGGTTAATGAATAGTAAATAATCATGCTGTACAGTTAATAAATTTATCTGTTGTGTATGTGTGTGTCTTTGTGTGAAATCTAATAACTGTATGGCAAGAACGGTGTGAGACATTTTTGTGTCATCACCATCATCATTGCCTAAGTATTCATCGTGTACAATATCATGTCCAAGACTCATATTAAAGTAGATAGCTTATCCTTTCATAGGCATAAGATGAGTGATATTTCATGTAAAATTAATAATATGTTAGTTTTCTTGCTGTTTTATAATTTTGCTTTCAAAGAGTTATGTTACAATACAATATGCCTCTCTCAAATTTATAGATGTTGTTTATTAAAAATACAACAATGTTGGGCTGGCTGAGTGGCTCATTGGTTAAGAGTTGGCTTGGGAGCATAAGCTCTGAGCAGCAGGGCTGTTCATTAGGATCCCACGTGGGCCAGTGATGCTGCGCCCTCTACAGCTAAGATGGTGAACAACATGTCGACCTGGAGCTTGGCTGCCGCAGGCAATGGCGTAGGCTGCAGTGAGGCCCTGTGAGCAGCCGTCCATGGCCGGCAACCGACAGCCTCACCTGGGAAGAGCACAATGGTCACATTACCAACGTGAGCCAGTGAAGCAACGTCCTCCACAACTAGACTGAAGAACAAAGGGACAGCAGCTTATCTGTTCCCTTTTCTCGATTCCTGAACTCTGTTCCCTCCCCCCAATTCCCCAATAAAATCTTAAAAAAAAAATACAACAATGTTTTCAATACTGTATTATGAATATGACTGTTAATACTGTATGATGAAATTTTTATAGTGATTTATTCATTAATGTATAGCCTAGACTACTGTGAAGCAATCATATTGCAACAACAAAATATTGAGGGTGAGTGAAGAGAGGAAGAGAAATAAAATAATTACAATGGTATATCCAGAATGGAGAAAGGGAGTGATAAGAACAAAAGAGAAGAAATGGGAGTACTGGAAATAAGAATATTGAATCTATCTTATTTGTGTTCATTGAAATAGAGGAGACTTTGAGCATTGTTTATGGAGAAATGTTTGGTACATAGTGCTTCATTACAAGATCAGGGAAAGAAAATGTAGCCATTAGTAGATGGAAATTGATGGTAGAAATTCTTTATTAGTAAGGAAAAGAAAGTGGAATAAATAACACTTTGAACAAAGAAGTAAAAATGAGGAAACAATGAAGTACAATAAATAACAAGCATGAAGTAAAATAAAATAAATAAAATCTAGTAAATAATTTATTATATATAATGTTAACAGGCTAAATCTTTTCATCAAAATAGAGAAACTATCATATTGGGGGTAAAAAAATAGTCTATATGGGATTTACAATAAACCCACCCTAAGCATGGTGAAAATTAAAAGTTAACATTAAGAGATTAAGAAATAGATAATGGGCATATAAAAATAAAAAGCAAGCAGGAGTGGTGATATTAACCTTAGACCAAGCGGAATTGAAGATAAAAAGCAACAAACAGAATGAAAGAAAATACTGAGTAATAAAAGGCACACTTATGAAGGAGATTTGAGTCACAAATCTACATACACAAAATGAAAAAGCAGATAAAGAACAAAAATATCATAATTAGATGTGACCAAAGCTGATAAAAGTGTAGCTCTATTAGGAAACATCACCATAACTCTCTCAAAATTGGGTAGCTACAATATCTACTTGGATGGTTATAATTCAGCTCCAGAACTCAGATGTTCCCTATTTTCAAGAGGAAGTAAAATAAAACATAAGGGGACAAACACAACTAACAAAATAAAATTAATGTGATTTGCTTCTGTTTATAGTCTTAAATTTTATTATTCCAGAAAGGCTAATTTTAGTCTACTTTGAAGCATGCAATAATTAAATTTAATAAATATTTGGTCCAGAACCAATCTTGAGGTTGTTTTCTTGCTTATTTTTCTTGCTTATATATAAGAAAGCCATGAGCCAAGAAAAAGCAAACAAACAATAGGAACTGGCCAATTGTAATTATATATTTACAATGTTTGTGTCACTGATATACTCAGTATTAAAAATGAAGCATACTATAAAAAGGACATATTTTCTAATGAAGGAAGCTAGGAGAAGAGAGTTAGAAAGTTGTTTACTGCTCTTTTGACTTTGCTTTTAGTTTGTAAGGGATATATTTCCCTGTTGAGAGAAAACTTGCAAAAGCTGCAGTGCTTTGATGTACGATATCTGAACTCCAAAGAGAATGTAATCTTTGTGGCAAGCGATCCAAAAGAAGTCCTCATGGAATTTGAGCAAGCTCTGAAAAAGATAACCACAGCAGCAGGATGTTTCTCTAGAAATGAAACACTTCTAAGGACAAACCATATAGAAATAATAATTTCTATATTTCTAACAGTCTCAAGATGATCAAAGGGTTTCCTCCCAAAATATGGAAAAACACAATTAGACAAATGTTTAACTCTAACTCCTGTCAAATTATAGGCTTTATATACTTGAATTTATAATACCTTATACCTAAGGGATTTTTATCATTTCCATATTAGAAAACTTTTTCCATAATAGAAAAAAATCAGAATACTTTTTATAAAGATATATACACACTTTTAATATCTAGCAAAAATTATAATAATAATACTAACATAGCTGTTAAATTAATACATTTAAATATGTTCTATTGCAAATTTCTTCTAGTAATATTTATTAACAAGAATGAATATGAATATTTATTAACAAGTATGAATATTAATAGATAAGGTATTTATAATTTCTAGATATAATGTGAAATATTCAGTATATTGAATGCCATACCTAATTATTTATATGATATTTTATGACTAGAAATGTAATGCTTGATTAGATGACAGGATTTTTAGTTTTATGTAGATTTATGTGGTCTGATTAAAAGAAAAATTTAACAAGGAAATACTGATTCATTTTTCTTTTCATAAATCAATTATCTTCATTCAATTCAAATATAAAAGATCAAATATCAAAGATAATTCAATGATGAGTAATTCATTATACATTATCCAGAAATTTATATAAATTTTGAAACAATTTATATTTTCACAATAGATCACCCAGTCTTAGGTTGAATTTCCTTGGAAGTCAACCTTGAGACATGGATTTGAGCACTCATAGTTTATTTATAAGAGGATCTGATCTTATCTTAGGAAGCAACAGTGCAACAATGGGAAAGTGCTACAGGCCTGGGAAGAAATCCAGTTAAAGGGTATGTTAATTAATGTTAGTAAGTAAATTATCACTCTGTTTCTGAACTGAAGCCCCTTGGGGATCTCAAGACATTGCAAGGAACACTTTTCACTGCCTTTACACTTGAAAGGGATGAAATTTAGTGATTGAAGCTGCACTCTGGACGACTAACTCCTTAGAACTGTCTTGTCGAAACCTTGTCACCAATGTAAGTTCTCAGGCAAAGAATGGGTCACTGGAACATGTACTAAGAAAGTTTGGGGTTGGCATGCAGGGGAGGTTAGATAGAAATGGGTGAGGCACTCTGATGCTTCTACACAGTTTTAGCCCTTAATTAAGTCCACAATATCTGTTTGTTTTCTACTAGAGAAAATGTAAAAATGGTAAAATGAAACCACAAGATTATGTCAGCTAATTGACTAAAAATAAGTTGTTCCTAAACTATTGTAACAAATCTAGGTTACAAATCAAGTTCCACACATATATTCTTATAGCTGCATGACCTTCAGAAAGTCTCTTAATCTTTTGAGCCTAAGTTTCCCTCAGTAAGGGAGAAAAGGCTATGTCACATGAATTACATTACAATGAAAGGAGATCGAATTATTTAAAATATCCTAAGAGCCTAATGTAGCCCAAGTACACCTCAGGTACTCAAAGAATTAATTTCCTTCCTGATAAGATCAGAAATTCTAGCTGAAGTTAAATCACTCTTTTACTTTTTACATTTTGGGCCCAGTTTTAGGTAATGCATGGTTCACTAAGGCAAAACTTTAGCATTTGCCTAGATTACTCTCTTTTGAGCATTTATTTTTTACCAAATTCTGTACCAAATATATCTATCTATTTGGAAAACAATTTGTCATTATTCTTGACTATGAACACTTGCTGTAGGGATTATTATTATTATTATTTTCATTTTGTTCATAAAAAATTGAGTCACTGAGTATTGGAATAAGTAATAGGCTAGAATCTTAACTCAGAAAACACAAATAATACAAAATGATAAAAATCTGAGAAAACATCTACTTAATAAACTAAATAAGATGAATAATAATCGTAACTGAGAGTCAAAAGGAGATGACAGGATGAGCTGAAAGTAGAATTATTAAAAGGGAATTAAAAATATAAAATGAACCAAAATGATTAATAGGATAAAATTCACCATGGAGATGCTGAAAACAGTAAGGCAGAGGATTTTTGGAATGAACAGTAGACACACTGATAGTAAAGAAAGTAGAAACACTTTCACAGAAGACAGTGGAAGGATACAATAATGGAATTATAAGGAGTGAGAAAAACTGTAAATCAAGCAAATTTTTAAATTTCAGTTTATAATTAAATAAAGGAGAGATCTGAAAAGTGGAAGAACGAGTAATTTCATTTTCTATGTTGCATTTTATCCTCTCAATAACCATATGAACAACTAGACAAGCATACTTGCATTTTGATGTCAAATGATACCAAATCAATCGCATCTGTAGGATTTCAAAATATGTGAAATCTTACATATCCACACAAATACCTGCACATGAATGTTCTTTTTTTTTTTTTAGCTGAGCCATCCTGCCACCTGTTGGCAGCTCAACGGCAGCTCAGCTTGGGCTGGACTTGAAGCGCTATTGCTCAGAGCTCACACTCTTGAGTGAGCTCTTAACCAACTGAGTCACTCGGCCAGCCCTTGCACATAAATGTTCTTAACAGTGTTATTCATAAGTCAAAATTGGAAACAACCTAAATGTCTATCAACTTGTGAATTCAATAGACTCACTGATGAAATACCCTACAATACTATTCGGTGGAAAAAAGAATGAGGATGAACTAGTGATACATGGTAAGTGATAGACACCAGATGAAAGAAACTACATATTTCATGATTCTAAGTCATATGACATATCTAGAAAAGGCAAATCTATAGATGAAAAGAAGATTAGTGGTTGTCTAGGGTAGGAGGTGAGGTTAATAGTTAGTGGACATTAGGGGTCTTAATGGAGTGATCAAAATATTCTAATTCTGATTTCTGGTGATGTTGTACAACTTGGTGAATTCATTTTAAAAATAATTGACTTGTACACATAATTTGACATGTAAAATATGCTTCAATAAAATCATAAAAATGTTAAATTTTATACAAAATAATAAGAAAAATACTAAAAGCTCCAAAAGATAAAAACAAGCAAAAGACATGTAAAAACAAAGCAATATATAGTGATATATATGTCAAATATATTAATAATAAAAATGCAGATTAAAATTGCTCCCAGGATAATGCCTCACTATCCTCTAGAGACCTTATTCGGAAAGGGAAAGTTCCCTACTCAAAGAGGAGAGGCAAGAATTGCTCCAGGCAAGATATATGACATCCAGATGGTTCAGGAGCCTGGCTGTCCTCTCTCAGTCAGAGGGTTAGCTGTTTATCTGTGGGTTGCCATGTCTGATTGTGTCCACACACCATGGAGAGTCAGCTCAGTGAGGCTGTGATTCAATGGGAACAGTCAAACAAGCATGGGCTGTGCCACCTGCCACATCAAGACTACCCAGGTGCCGTCATGATTGATCTACTGCAACATTTTAAGGGTGAGATGACATCTTAAAATAAATTATAACTGAAAGTCTACCACATATTCACATTTTAGACATTGGACTAATGCCTAAATTCTGCCATCTATTTTATAAACAAGTTGCATGAGCAGTTTTTTATTGAAGACATAAAGGTTTAAATCACTCTAGAAGAGTGTCTAATGACAAAAGACAGACAACTTCAAAAAAATGACTTGTGTATAAAAGTGACAGCCCCAGGATGGATATGATCTCAGGGAGCTCTTAGCAGTGACACCTTGAACATCTCCTTATCACATCCCTTAAAAGCTGATACTAAAATGTGCTGTTTGTGTGTCTGTCTTGAGTACTAAGCTCACTAAAGTATAAGATCGGTCCTTGAGGGCATCTGTGTCTCATTTAATTTTGTCCTTCTAACAACTAGCACAGTGACATAGTAGGTGCTCGATAAATACTTATTAAAATTAAGTAGTCCTTAATTCACTAGGGTAGTTATAAAGCACCTAACTTTTCTGTGAATGTGCATGTTGGGATTGGTGTGTGTAGATAAACAGCCTGTATTCCTTTTTGTGTTTCCTTTTCTTGCAGGGTCATCTATCTATTGCCAGCTATTCAATTACCAGTTGTAATGAAACATGGTTACACAGCTCGCTTCCAGGGAAGTATTTGTATGCTAAATCTGTGAAGCAGACAATATTTTGCCCTTGCCAGACTGTGATAAGTCTTTTAAACAAGGGAAATATAAATGTGCTTAAGTATTCTCACCAAATATTTATAAATTTGGGTACTTTAAAATCTCATCCAGATAAAGTCAGTCAATATACAAAGGTAAGATCATCTGTTTTGGTACTCAGGGTTTTGTAAATTTATAATACATTATATCTTTTGTATATTTTTCTTGAGCTATCCCATGATTGACTTTTTCTTGAAGCTTTTCAAGGCAATACAAGAGGTTTCCTTTATCACAGATAGAAGTTACCCGTTTATTCATCTATAATTTACGATAAAAGTCAACATCTTTTAAAATAGTTTCTTGTTGTTTTATTTGCCATTTCTTCATTTCTTAGAGAGGTTAAACTTTTTTCCATTTGCATATTGATCTTGTTGGATTTCCTTTTTTTTTAATATTAGTTTCAGGTGTTCAAAACAATGTACTAGTTAGACATTTATACCCCTCGCAAAGTGATAGCTCCCCTCCCCCAATCTACTACCCCTCTGACATCACACACAGCTGTTACAATTTCATTGACTCTATTCCCTATGCTGTGCTCCACATCCTGTGAAAAAATATATATAGTTGACATTCAT
Source organism: Hipposideros armiger (assembly GCF_001890085.2). Taxonomy (NCBI): domain Eukaryota; kingdom Metazoa; phylum Chordata; class Mammalia; order Chiroptera; family Hipposideridae; genus Hipposideros; species Hipposideros armiger. Next base: position 135,622 of record NW_017732730.1, read on the forward strand.
TATATTATAGTATAGATATGTTATAGTTGACATTCATTATTATTCAGCTTCAGCTTCAGGTGTACACTGCAGTGGTCAGGCATCTACACCATCCACGAAGTGGTCTCCCTAATAAAACTAGTATCCATTGGATACCCTACAAAATCTTCACAACATTATTGATTATATTCCCCAAACTGTCTTTCATATCCCCGTGGCAATCTCATGGTTACCAGTTTGTGCTTTCTAATCCTCTCACCTTCTCCCTCATCCCCACCCTCCTCCCATCTCACAACACTCAGTTTTTTCTCTAAATCTCAGACTATTTCTGATTAGTTTGCTCATTTATTCTATTCTTTAGATTACACATATAAGTGAAATCATATGGTATTTGTCTTTCTCTGACTGACTTATTTCACTTAGCATAATTTCTCTAGGTCCATCCATATCATTGCAAATGATAAGATTTCATTCTTTATGGCTGAGTAATACTCCTCCACTTTATTGATATTAAAATTCAAGTTAAATTTTGCACTTTAGCTAATCAAAGTTAATTTTTTTCTGACAAAATATTGTAAAATTTGGATAAAGTAATTAATATCACAATCTTATTTATGTGATATACGATATAAAATAATTATCATTTTGCTCCATGTATGGTATATTATAGAAATTTTTGAAAGTTTTATTAATTCTAGAAATAAATTAATTAATTTGAAAGTTCTGATATTTTAAATTTCTTACACTTTTAAGAATATTTTTCTTCTGATATTTTCAGATGTCATATAAAAAGATTAGATAATTTTAGCAGTAATAGTAATGTGAATGCTTTTTGCATTTTTATACATTGTTCAAAAACCATGTGATAATGTTAAGCACTATAACATAAAACTGAAATAGGAGGCTGATTTAAGTTGTGCATTAGAATAATGAGAGTAAAAGCAAGATGATAGTAGTTTGCAGAAAGCGGGTAGAGGAAATAAAGACTTTAAAAACTGTCTAAAAGAGAAGCAAAGCAGGATGAAGATGTGACGTGAGGAGGAGGAGTCAGTGTGGAGATAGGTACTTTAGTTAAATGACAGAAGCTAGTGTAAATGAAACCCTGATAGCACCACATGCTGGATTATAAATATCATTATCCACTTAAGAGAATGAGGCTCCTTAGAGAAATGGCTGAGTCCAGGGCGATTATGAAATGAGCCTGGGGCATTCATTGTGCCAGAAAGCAAGGAAATTCTTAAAAGAAGAATGAAGACATGCTGAGAAGACAAAGCACCCAATATAAAGGGGTTTTCTCTCACTGTCCAACTCTGAGACAATGTCAGTATCAAAATAAAATTCAAAATAGGTCATTATGCACTGAATGAAATGAGGATGCATGCATCCACACTGCAATAAATAAATGAATAAACTGAGAGTTTAATGAGTAATGTGTGATTCCAAAGCACCTCTTCACAAAATACATAATTATAAAGGGCCAAAGAAATACTTCCACAATGGAAAAAGCCACAAAGACATGATTGTTAATGAAAGGATCAAAGTGAACAACATAGTAATAAGATAACCTGAACCTGTGTACAACTGATAGAATGCCATGAGAACATACATCACTTGTAAATCTAGTTATGAGAAAATATGAGACAAAACCAAATATATGGTGATGGAAGGAGAACTGACTCTGGGTGGTGAACGCACAATGTGATAGATGATGTATTACAGAATTGTACACCTGAAATCTATGTAACTTCATTAACAATTGCCATCCCAATAAACTTCAATAAAAAAAAATTAAGGGACATTTTATAAAATAACTTATTCGTATTTTCAAATTTCAAAGTCGTGGAAGTCAAAATAGGATTGAAGACCCATTCCTGACTGAAGGAGACAATTAAAGATCTGGTAACTAAGTAGTGCGATTCAACTGTATCCTTTTGCTATAAAAGACATTATGGGGATAACTTACAAAATTTGAGCGGGGTCTGAAGATTAGATGTGGTAATATATTAGTGTTAATTCTCTTATTTTAATAGTTGTATTGTGGTTTTGTAAGAAAACAATTTTGTTTTTAGGAATGGTCCACAACATATTCAGGATAATGAGGCATCAGTTTGGCAACTTATTTTCAAATGGTTTTGGAAAAAAAGTTATTTGTACTATGCTTGTAACTTTTCTATAAGTTTGAAATTGTTTCAAAATTATGTTAAAAATAAAAATGGACAAGAAGGAATTTTATGCGGTCATGGAACTATTACATATCTTGATTGTATATACATTTGATAAAACTCAATGAACTGTACATTTAAAATAGGTGCATTCCATAGTACACAAACTATACTCATACAAAAAATACTTTTAGTTAAAAAGTTACATAGCTGTTTGAAAATAAGAGACGTATCTTGATTGAAAATAAAAATGATACTCACTATGATGAGAAAGCCTGGATTCCATGATTCGATGTGAAATATATGGCATAAGAACTCAAGAGCCAGCTGAGGATAGAAGACAAGCACCTTGAATTTGTCAGGAAATTATTATAATCACAATCCATTCGTGAAGTCTAAATTGTAGAGTCCATATACGAGACTGAAAGAGCTTTAATGGGCTACCAAGTTGTGAATGTGAGACCAAAACCTAAAATCGCACCATCCATAGCCACAAGCAAAGTTTCTAACTAAAGACCTATACATTCCACAGGACCAGGATTTTCGCAAACACCAAAGCACCATACAGGGTTCGACGTGCTTGGGGGATTAGCTTTTAAACAAGAAATACCAAACATGACAGAATACCTACTTCTATGGAAGACATTCAACAGATTGAACAAAATGTCAACCAAAAAAAAAAAAAAAAGAAAGAAAGAAAAGAGGGCAGACTGAGTGGCTCAGTTAGTTAAGAGCTTGCTCAAGAGTGCAACCTCTGAGCAACAAAGTTGCCGGTGTGATTCCCACATGGGCCAGTGAGCTGCACCCAAGCTGAGCTGCTGCTGAGCTGCCAACAGATGGCAGGATGGCTCAGCTGATGAGAGCACATGCTCCTAACTACAAGGTTACCTGTTAGAGATGGTGGGCTACACCCGCCTGTAACTAAAGACTGAACTTGGCACCTTGAGCTGAGCTGCCCCCCGAGTGGCTCAGGGGATAGAGCATGTGCTCTGAAAAACAAGGCTGCTGATTCGACTCCTGCATAAGATGGTGGCTACGCCCACCTGCAACTAATTGAACACACTACCTTGAGCTGAGCGGAGTGACTGGACTTGGCACTGAGCTAGCTGCATCCTCCACAACTAAGACTGAAGGACAACAACTTGACTGTTTCCCTTTCCCAATTCCCCAACACTGTTCTCCTTCCCCTTTTGGAAGGGGAAGTTTTATTCCCCAATAAAATCTTAAAAAAAAAAAAGAGAAGATAATAGTGATATGAAAAAGACCATACAGCAACACTACTTATAATCCATACATAGATAAGTAATGAAATAATAGTTACCAAAACCAAGAATTTATTAAACGTGAAAGGGCAGTTATGAAACTAAATACAAAGTTTTATAGAAATTTGGAAATTTAAAAATACAGTAAAAATGCCAACATATGGGATAAACTTGATATAACTAAAAGAGAATTTAACAACTGCATAATGCTGAAGAAGAATTAATTGATTCTTGATAATGAAGAAAATCTCTAAGAATTAATTGATGAGCTGAATTATTTCCCAAGGAGAAGAGCTATTTATTTATGAATGCTAAAACACACAAATTATTTCTGGCACACTAAAATGAAGCTTAATATTGAATTTCAGGTAGAGACTAATAATTTTCTCTTATGAATCTCTGTCATTTAAAGAAATATTTTTACTTCTGCTTTGGCTTAGTGACATTTTTAATTTCTAATAATTGGAGTACATTTAAAGATTCAAAAGTTAAACAAGATACAGGCTTTTAACTTTCCTGTTTTATAAGTTAAATATATATTTCCCTGATCCCTTTTTTTACATTCACCAAAACGGAAGTGGGAATATAATTTAACTGATAATTGGTGAGGAATTAAATAAAATTATCTTAATCTAGTGCCTTATTTGGTGGGATATTTTTATATATTGCTTCAGTTTCTTTAACTGAGGTTTTTTTTTTAAGCTATTCAGATTTACTATTTCTTCTTGTGTATATTTGGTGGGATATTTTTAACAGCAAGGTTAAATAATTAATGAAATAAAAAAAAAAACAACCT